>NW_022261979.1:4282249-4601311 GCF_002021735.2 Oncorhynchus kisutch | reverse complement strand
TCATTCAACTTGGGGTAACTAAACAACCACATATCACAGTCATAGCAAGTAACTCTGCTTGATAGTACTCCCTCATGTTCATTGTGCTCATTTTTACCACAATCCAGACTGGTTTAAATTGTGTAGTGTGAATAATTAATCATATTTGAATTCAATTTGTTTTGTGATATTTCTGATGTTTGTGAGTCTTTGCAGCTATTTGTTGATATTTATTCAATTAAAACTGAATTGTGATCTCTTTTTCTTTTTATCAGTGCTGATGGTTACTGGATGCTGCTAAATTGTTTCTAATAGTGTATGAATCATGATTATGCACTTTGTGATATGATTCTTTTTTTTCTAAGCCAAAAGCATGAATGTCAGTTTGTTAATTATATTTTTCCAGACATTTGTGCCTAGTTTTCAGCTTTTCAGTCTGGAGAGAAATTATGTGAGAAATGATTTCCCCTGATGCAATGCAAATGTTGAGCGTTAAGAATGACGTATAGCCTATCTGTTTAGACATCATAAAGGAGATTCTATAATTATGTTCAATGTGTAATTATGACACCGGTGTCAAGTTAAATCGAACGTTCTGACACCCTATTATGATGCCATTTATAACCTATTTCATTTGAGGATTTGATTTATAAGACAGACGGAAAGGGTCTACAAACTTGCGGGTTGTGTCTCAGTTGTCTGAACGCCTGAAGTAGGCGCTTGGAGTCGGAGAAGTGTATCTGGGTGGATATGGATACAGAGGGGGGCGGTGCGTCATTGCGCTTGGAGAATGAGAAACTGCGGTATGAGAATGACCACCTGAAAATAATGCTTGACCTAATGAAGGAAAACTTTCATCTGAAGTCCAAACTGCAAACCTCCGCTCTAACCAGCGATAATCTCAGGGAATCGACAGGTAACTGTTCAAGTATGGTTTACGCATTGCAATCTCCATCTATGTGGGTGATGGTGGTGCGTGTGCCGCTCTTTGTCACTAGAGGACGTCCAAGATATGTGACACGTCCGGACTGTTAGAATAATAAGCAGGGTGGGAAAAAACTGAAAAATTCGATTTACACTATACGGCGTGAAATGAAATGTAATTAATCCCAACCCTGCATATCAGTACTGCCATGCAGGTCCTAGCAAAGCACCAGCTAAAATATTGGACATATAATCTTAAGGGTGGCAGATAGCCTAGTGGTTAAGAGCTTAGGGCCACTAACTGAAAGGATGCTGGTTCGAGTCCCTGAGCTGACTAGATTAAACATCTGTCTGTGCCCCTGAGAAAGCACTTAACCCTGTAAGGCGCTCTGGATAAGAGCATCTGCTAAATGACTAACATTTATATAATTTATTAAATGTATATAGCTCTATTCATTACATAAATAAATCTCATAGTGATGTAAAGCAACAACAAACAACAACAAAAACTATTTAAAAACAACATTAAGTTCATGAGTTGATCTAAGGACAAGAGACTGAAGGTTGAGAACGTTCATGGTTCCATTGTTTAGACGTTGCCAGATCTTTAAAACGCCTGGATGGATATTTTACTTATCGACTAACCAAATCATATGTTATAGCAATCTGTCAGTCGATGACGTCGCACGCAACCATTGGTTGATGGCATGCGAGGTCTCAGCAACCGTGGTTTGAGTGAGATCAGCAGAGGGAGGATGTAGTCAAAGAGGAGAGCATCTACATATATTTGCTTATTAGTTTTGCCTGGTTTCTTTTTTTCTCAATTTGTCACCCTTTTTGCATTAGAATTGATTCTGATGAGAATTTCCTACCAACAGGCAGGAACACAACTATTCAGTGGCAAGACATCGTGGATGAGGACAGATTCAAACATGAGCTGCATCAATCGTCCAGACATCCTCACAGAACGTCTTCCCGGTTAACCTGGAGTCCTACACCAAGAGCTGCATGTGCACAGACCCACGAGAACATGAAGAGACTGCAAGCTGTTCTTACGTCATGTCTCAGAAGGTGAAAGTTGTGTGAAATGGTCGTTTGCTCATTACAATGTTTGTGACATGATTCTTAAGAGAAAAATGTTAGTCAGAAATTGAATCACCATTTTGTATCAACTGAGCTGATTATGACAATATTGCAATAGCAGAAGAGAATAGAAAAATATGTATTCAAAACTATTGCATAGGTCCCAAATTGCACCCTATTTCCTATATAGTGCATAACTTTTGAGTAGGGCCTATAGGGCTCTGGTCAATAGTAGTGCGCAATATAGGAAACAGGATGCCTTCTGGGATGTTGTTTAGAATAGGAACATTTTTGTTAAACTAGCTGTGGATGAATGTTGATGTTGGTTGTAATGAGGTCTATTGAAGTAATCCATGCAGATTCAGAGATTGGTGCTGTAATGGTGTTTATTGATTCAGATCCAGAGCGGTTGTTGGGGGAGATAGCCTTCCAGCTGGATCGAAGGATCCTGTCCTATGTGTTCCAGGGCCAGAACAGACTCTATGGGTTCACTGTGCTCAATATACGAGACAAGATCATTCAGGTGTGTGTGTGTGTGTGTGTGTGTGTGTGTGTGTGTGTGTGTGTGTGTGTGTGTGTGTGTGTGTGTGTGTGTGTGTGTGTGTGTGTGTGTGTGTGTGTGTGTGTGTGTGTGTGTGTGTGTGTGTTGTCCTTTGTACAAAAGGCAGACATTCAGTTTTTTAATAATAAGAAAGTTGAACAACATTATTCCTTCCTTCTGTCAGCTAAGGGATAATAGACTAGTTGAACAACAGGGTGTGGTTGTGTGCCATGTAGATATTTCAATCATTCACCACAGATGGAAATCAAAGCCTCCCAAACCGGTTATTCCCAGGTCAAAATGGTTTTCCATTTCCTAAGAAGTTAATTCCAAATCTGTTCTAAACAAATGTGTAAGAGAGAGTTGGATAATGACATGTACAGTATAACTGGATTAGAAACTCTACAGGCTAATCCCCCACTCCCATGAGACTGTCTGCGTCCCCAAATGGAACCCTCTAAACTATATAGTGCACTACTTTTGACTGCGAGTCTGTCCCAAATGGCACCCTATTCCAAATGAAGCCCTATATGGGCTCTGGTCTAAAGTAGTGCACTCTATTGGAAATAGGGTGCCATATGAGACTCACAATCTGTGTTTCACTCAAACTAAAGGCTTGACCCCCCCCCCCCCCCCCCCCTTTTCTTCAGGTGTCCACACACCCTCTGACGGGGAAGGTGGACGAGGGCTACAGGCTCCAGCTGTCCCAGCGCTACACTGAGCTGATGGCCAAGCTGAAGCAGCTGGGCTATAGTATGACTCTCCACCCCCCCTTCACAGAGTTCATCATCAACACCTATGGCATACTGAAGCAGAGGGCTGACTCATACAGCGCCCGGGAGCTGGGATACAACAGGTGATGATGTAGTCCCTTCAGGGTACCAGCTCGGCTGTGATGTCAGCTCAGCTTCCCTGCCATCAGGTTGGAGGTGTCAGACAATTACTGTAAAGGCTGCACTGCATGCTTCAGGAGGAGTTTAATCCCTGGGGGGGGGGGGGGGGGGTTTATCACCATGAATCATTAACAATTCTATGAAGCTTCCTTCTATATGTGCAGGTGTGGGGGGGGGGGGACTGTTTACTGTTGTTTGTTTGCTGCCATGTTACAATGTGGTTTATGTAATGTGTGGTTTGTGTATGTAATGTGTGGTTTGTGTATGTAATGTGTGGTTTGTGTATGTAATGTGTGGTTTGTGTATGTAATGTGTGAGCTGTAGTAGGATTTCCACTTGTAGGACAATAAACAACAATCTAATCTCAACAGCCCGGACTTCCTCAGGAGAGTAGTTATCAACTCAGCCCCCTCCAAACTGCTGAAGGATCTCCTGCTGCTGTTCAGTTGCCTCTCTTTCATGGCCAGGCAGGACGGCAAGCCCCTCTTCCTCTGGTAGACGGGCTGGGAACAGCTCTGGTCCAGGGTGTTACGTATAGCTTGCTGATTCTGAGTCTTTTATAAACGCTTAGGACCAGAGCTAGACTGGGACGGCCACTGATACCACCTCCCTCCACAGCAGATCAGTCATCTGTGGAGAGTCAAGTTTTTACACTATAAACAAATGACTCAAACCCAACTCTTAACGTGTCTAAGCTTTTATTGCTTTGGAGACAAGCGCTCTCTCATACAAACTTCACACACCCTCCACAGACAGGACAGCTCTGCATCTCTTCACACACCCTCCACAGACAGGACAGCTCTGGCATCTCTTCACACACCCTCCACAGACAGGACAGCTCTGCATCTCTTCACACACCCTCCACA
This sequence comes from Oncorhynchus kisutch, assembly GCF_002021735.2. NCBI lineage: Eukaryota > Metazoa > Chordata > Actinopteri > Salmoniformes > Salmonidae > Oncorhynchus > Oncorhynchus kisutch. Next base: position 4,597,025 of record NW_022261979.1, on the reverse strand, counting down.
GACAGGACAGCTCTGCATCTCTTCACACACCCTCCACAGACAGGACAGCTCTGCATCTCTTCACACACCCTCCACAGACAGGACAGCTCTGCATCTCTTCACACACCCTCCACAGACAGGACAGCTCTGCATCTCTTCACACACCCTCCACAGACAGGACAGCTCTGCATCTCTTCACACACCCTCCACAGACAGGACAGCTCTGCATCTCTTCACACACCCTCCACAGACAGGACAGCTCTGCATCTCTTCACACACCCTCCACAGACAGGACAGCTCTGCATCTCTTCACACACCCTCCACAGACAGGACAGCTCTGCATCTCTTCACACACCCTCCACAGACAGGACAGCTCTGCATCTCCTGCATTGGACCATTTCCTAGTTTAGCCTTTTTTTCATTCATATTTTCGTTCACTTGGTTTGTTGGTTGGTTGCACTGAGGCTGGCTTTGTGAGTTACCTGACATTATATTTCCATATTTAAATGACAGACATGGAAAAACCTGGACAGAATAAATACTTCCAGGGCTCTTTGGCCATTTAAAATGCATTTCAACAAAGAAAAAGCAGTCTGTTTAAGTAATGTATACACAACTAATTTCATTTACACTGAACAAAGCTTTAACAACATGTTAAATATTGTCCCTGGTTCATGAGCTGAAATAAAAATCCCAGACATTTGTCATACACACAAAAATATTATTTCTCTCAAATGTTTGTGTACAATTTAGTTTACATCCCTGTTAGTGAGCATTTATCCTTTGCCAAGATAATCCATCCACCTGACAGATGTGTCATATCAAGAAGCTGATTAAACCGCATGATCATTACACAGGTCCACCTTGTGCTGGGGACAATAAAGGCCACTTTTAAAATGAGCAGTTTTATCACACAACACAATGCCATAGATGTCTCCAGTTTTGAGACATGGTGACCTGCAGGAATGTCCACCAGAGCTGTTGCCAGAGACATTAATGTTAATTTCTCTGCCATAAACTGCCTCCAATGTCATTTTACAGAATTTGCCAGTACATCCAACCGGCCTCACAACCAGACTATGTGTAACCACGCCGGCCCATCCACATCCAGCTGCTTCACCTGCAGGATCGTCTGGGTGGTGGGTGCTGAGGAGTATTTCTGTCTGTCGTAAAGCCATTTTGTGGGGAAAAACTAATTCTGATTGGGGAGCAAAGCCCAGCCAGTGGGTGGGCCTGGCTGCCAAGGAGGTGGGCCTATACCCTCCATGGCCCACCCATAGCTGCACCCTGCCCAGTCATGTGAAATCCATACATTAGGGCCTAATTTATTTATTTCAATGACTGATTTTCTAATATGAAGAAGTAACTCAGTAAAGTCTTTGAAATTGTTGCCTTTCAATATCGTAACGACCCTGGGTTTTATGAGCGCGAATCCGCGCTTAATAACCCCATATACCTATAAACCCTTATACTGTTCGTATAAGGACATATGTTCAGCTCATTTGCCACTTCAGACGAGCACGCACACGGTCGGAAATAAGCGGTATGCACGCGCAAACTGTCTAGACGAGTTGGCTGCTCCCCGCGCGGGACAAGTCTTACACTGGTCGCTGGAATCCTTGTCTTCTGTTTTATACAGGAATATGAATTAAAAATATCCACAGCATGATAAGGCCAACTTAGCAGTAGGCATGCTTACATGTATTTAGACGGATAAATTCACATTTTATGAAGGAAGTGGACTCTTCTATACAGACAGGTAAGAATAAAGGTGCATAGCTCATGTTAACGTTTGCTAACCAGATAACCTATTTTTAGCTAGCTAGTAGCTAACATTAGTCCACGAACGTGTGGCTATGTAAATGTGTAAGACAAAATTGTCTTGTTCATGAATGATACATTGTGCATGTGAGCACCTGCTACCAAGCCCAAATTAGTGAACATTTTCAAACTGGTTGAATTAGCCAGGTAACGTTAGTACTCCAAGTTAACGTTAGCTGGCTAGCTAGCTAACCACGCCACGTCAGAGAACAGCATTTGGGGCGAGTCGATCATTTCAAAGTAACAAGCACACACAACGAAAACTTGAGACACAATCGATATCACATTCATTCATGACCGATGTTGGTTGACATGACAGTGTCAGCAGAAATGCTGGCACTCAGGACGGGCGTCGTTGTCGGAAAGTGTGGGTCTTTTTGGAGCCTTTGTGTGGACTACTTTGAACGTTGCATCGACCACTAGTTTTACACACTACACATCTGTCGCTATAGCGATTAGTGAATTCGTGCAGATGGTGACGTCTGGATTAACAGTAGTTTGGGTAAAATACCCGTATATTCTTCTCCTCTTGCCCTCCTTTCCAACAATGTCTGTCTATCCACCAACTCAGCCCTTCATGTGCGCGCAGCCCAGTAAGCCAATGTAATCTGCCTTTCTACTCCAATTGATCCCGTGTACTATGACGCACCAGCTGTCGCCCAGCCCCATTGGGTTGATTCTGGTTTCCCTGACAACCATGCAACTTCAAGCACTATTGATTTACCTCGTCGAACCAGGAAAGGTCTGAAAACACCCTCTACATGTCCTGTCTGTGTGTTGTCTTCTACGTTTGCTTCCAGTAGATTGCAGAGTCTCAGTCAGATGGTGAATAACCAGAGTGAGGTGAGCAGCTGGGAGCCCTGATGCCTGATCTCCCTACTTGTGTCCAGAGGTGACTGAAGGAGGGAGGCATGTCTCTGCGGGAGTCCCCATTCCCCAACAGCTTTGTGGAGGGCCTCCATGCAGTGAGCTGGGGTCTCATCCTGCCCTGCTTCTGGTTCCTGGACCGCCTCATTGCCGTCTGCATGTCCACCAGCCTGGAACGCACCCAGCGGCACGAGCAGGAGTGTTACCTCCACCCTCTCAAGGTGTTCTTCGGCTTCATCCTCTTCCTCGCCCTCTTCCTGGTCACGGCTCCCCTGGCCTTCCTGGGGTTCCTGCTTTGGGCTCCCCTCCAGGCCACCCGAAGGCCCTTCTCCTACCACCACGAGCCCCCGTCGAGGCCAGCACCAGCTGAGGAGGGGGAGAGGAACCTGGGCTTTGAGGCAGGGGCCAACAAGGCCACTTTTGGTTTTGCTACTGCCAACCTGTGCCTATTGCCGGACGGAATTGCGCGCTTCAACAACCTAGGGCACACGCAGCGCCGTGCCACCGCCATAGGCCGGAGCATCGTGCAGGGCGTGAACCGGCCACACATCCGCATCTTCGTGGACTCTCCCAGTAGCTGTGGCACCCTCAGCCCCTCCAGTAGCCTGCTCCCCGGCCCCTCCACCACCAGCACTGCCTCATACGGCGCTACAGACCCAGCCTGCCAGCCACCACCCCAGGCCCATTCAGACGAGGACCAAGCTGACGGAGCGGTCCCAACAACGACGCCCCCCAAACCCAGTGACTCAAACTATGTGGTGTACGTGCCCTGTGACGACACTGAGGAGTCTTCCTACTCTCCCACCCCCGTCATCAACACCAACCACAACTCCAACCAGCAGGACCGGAAGGGCCACAGGAACCCTCCGCGGGCCCTACGCACTCAGGGGGTCGCCCAGCGCGGTCAGGCTGGACCAGACGACGTGCCCTGGGAGGTGTCTTCTCTCTTCCCGGCCAACGTGGACATCCTGTGTCTGGAGGAGGTGTTTGATAAGAGGGCAGCTGTGAAGCTGACCAACACCCTGGGGCCCCTGTTCAACCACATACTGTATGATGTAGGGGTGTACGCCTGCCAGCCTCCCGGCAGCTGCTCCTCCTTTAAGTTCTTCAACAGCGGCCTGTTCCTGGCCAGCCGTTACCCAGTGCTGGAGGCCCAGTACCACTGCTTCCCTAACGCCCGAGGGGAGGACGCCCTGGCTGCTAAAGGCCTGCTCTCTGCCAAGGTACCAGTCACCACAGAGATGCTATTACACTACTAGAGAGGATGAAGTCAATAGGCTGATATTGGCAGCCATTTTGATTAGATTAAGGAGAAATACAGTTCTAATTTGTAATTCTATGCCACTCACTGTCATTATAGTTCTTGTCTTTCTCACCTCTCGCCTGCACTTTGGGGTTTTTTCTGCTTAAAATAGCTGTGATATGTGGTTGTTTTTGTCCTAACTTAGTTGAAAGCACTGACTAAGTCTCTCTGGAGAAGAGTGTCTGGTAAATGACTAAATGTAAATGTGGTGTCATCTGGTTGCCATTAACACTCCTACTGTATTGAGTTACTGTTGTCAGTTATTGTAATGATAACGGCCACTCCATTTTACCATGGGTTTAACAATAACATCATCAACAAGAACGCAGTTCATACCCAGTAGGTGAAGTAATGGTTTGTGGGTGTTCCCAGGTGCTAGTTGGCCAGAATCAGAAAGAGAAGAAGCTGGTTGGATATTTTAACTGCACACACCTCCATGCACCTGAAGGCAAGTCATCTTCATTCATTTTTTAACTTAATCCAAAATGGCCTCCTCTTCTCTATTTACAGCACAACTTCTCACATAGCTCATTATAATTTAGCTACTGCTGTACATTGCATTGTAGTTACACTGTTAATGCACCCTGAGGAAGGCACAGTGATGCTGAAACGTTGGTAAATACCCATTAAATTGCTGGGAGATTATAGATGGAGTGTGTGACTTTCTTTATTTTGATAATTTATAATTTATTCGTCGTAAGTCAGCACCTCCACACAAACTATTATTCTGGGTGTGCACCAGCTCATGTTGTTTTATCTACACTGTTTATGCACACCACACATTTATATACTGGAATTCTGACATAGCTCACTGTAATATACAGTGTCTACTGCTGTACATATCTCTCTTAGTATATATTTTTGGTGTGTGGATATATGCACAGATTGCATTTGTTTTATGATAGTGTTGTGTTTAGGTTCTGAACAGACTAGAGAAAAGCTCAAGCCACGTTTATTCAACCCACTGGGTGCCTCCGCTGCAAGCACAACATACAAGTACATATCTATACCTTCTGACTAGGAGTCACCTCCTTTAATGACTAAGATAAAAACAATCCGTCTCTGTTGCTAGGCAGGAACTAAATCTGTTCCTCTTACTGGTGTTGTCATGGCCCTGCATGAGTCTAGAACCTTCATTAGAGCGTGGAAGTGTGTGAGATAGGACTGTAGTTAGCTCGTCTCCAGAGATGTATTTTCTCTTCAACTGTTCATCCTTATTGAGTTGAGTTCCACATCCTTCCTGGTCCTAGTTCCACAGCAACTTCCTTAGAAATATTACTATTCAGCAATAACATGTTTAAACAGACAAAACTTTCTGTACTTCCCATCGTCTCGCTCGGTAACTTTCCATAAACAAAGTTCCTATTCTTCCTTCATTGACCCCTAACATACAGGTCTTTTATACATGTCAAGTAATCAATCAGGTCTAATATGGTGACAGGAATAAGTATATTTCAAGCCAGAATCTGACAGTTAATTGGGTTTTTTCTTCCATTTGTTTTGTTATTTGTGTACTTGTTTGACTGCCCTGTTAAAGGCTAGTAGCACAAAGCATTTCACTGCACCTGCCGTAACATCTGCTTAACCCTGTACGTGACCAATACACTTTGATTTGGGACACAGTAATTATCTGTCCAACACCAGTTTCTCTCTGCTGGTATTGTAGCGGTTGAGATAACTGTGTCCTGTGATTGGCTGAGCAGGTGAAGGGGAGATCCGCTGTGAGCAGCTCAACATGCTCACCAAGTGGATCCAGGAGTTCCAGGTGACCAATAGCAAGCCTGATGAGGTGGTCGTGTTTGACGTGCTTTCTGGGGATTTCAACTTCGACAACTGCTCACCTGGTACGTCTGCGTCCCAAATTGAATCATATTCTCTATAAAGTGCACTACTTTTGATGACAACCCTATGGGCCTTGGTCAAATGTAGTACACTATATTAGGGAATAGGGTGTCATTTTTGGATACCTTTCTGTCTACATACAGAGTACACTGGCTCTGCATGCAGTTTGTCTTCTATAGATGGGTATCTGTGTGGGCTTGATGTCGTGCAACAGGTTTCCACATTGTGCCATGTTTCTGTGTGTTTGTCCTTGGTCAGATGACAGTCTAGAACAGAAGCACAGTCTGTTTGAGGAGTACAGAGACCCCTGTAGGGCCGGGCCGGGCCAGGAGAAGCCCTGGGTCATTGGTGAGTTGGACTGTTGCACGATCTTTAGGCTTGCGTCCCAAATGGCATCCTATTCCCTATACAGTACTACTTTGTCCAGGGCCCGTAGGTAAGTAGTGTACTATTTTAGAAATAGGGTGCCATTTGGGATACATAGCCGACATAGAGGCCTACAAGTCATTAGGAACAATCAAACATTCCTTGATGTCTTGTGCACATTTATGTGACATGAATAATGTTTTTACCCTCTTGTATAGTCAGTCTCCTGTACAGGCCCCAGCCCATGTTTAACTATATTGTCTGTTGTTTTATGTCTTGTAAGAAGTTTATTTTATATATCTTTTTTTATTACCAAGGCACATCTGTGGAAATGGACAAAAATGTTTTCTTATGTTATATTGTTCAGGCACTTTGCTGGAACAGCCTACTCTGTATCATGAGGATGTAAGGACCCCAGAGAATCTTCAAAGGTATGCTATCCCTCAGACTGCATTCACTGGATGTAGTCAATGGGCCCTGGTCAAAACAACGTAGTGCACTACAACACATTGAAACCACTGGCCACTTTAATCATTGAAACCACTAGTCACTTTAATAATGTTTACATATTTTTTTATATACTGTCCTATTCTACTGTATCTTAGGCTGTTGCTCTGACATTGCTCGTCCAACCATATATATTTTTAATTCCTTTACTTTGTGTATGTTAGATATTACTGCACTGTTGGAGCTAGAAACACAAGCATTTCGCTACACCTGTAATAACATCTGCTACACGCGTATGTGACCAATAAAATCTGGTTTGATATGGAATAAGGTGTCGTTTGGGACATGTCCTACGTTCCCCTGATCCCTTCCCTGTCTCTAGGACCCTGGAGAGAGAGGAGTTGAGGAAGCAGTACCTCTCCTCTCCTGTGGCCCTGGAAGGCTGTCCCATGGTCTACCCTGAGTTGGGTCAGCCTTGGGTGGGGCGCCGCATCGACTACATCCTCTACAGAGAGAGCTCCGTCTCCAAGCACTGCCGAACTGTAAGTGTTTCCATACTTTTCCCCTCTCTGGTTCGCTAGCGAGGTTAGCTAACATGAGCTAGCTATCAGATACCTGCCATCTCATTCAGCTGTATAGAAGAGTCCACTTCCTTCATGTTCTCCTCTCCACACTCCTGACCTCCACCTGTGTTATGGAAACACCACGAGGAGGTGTTCTAGGAAACACAACAGCGTGTGTCTGGCTGGCTGCAGGCGTCACAACGGCGTGTGTCTGGCTGGCTGCAGGCGTCACAACGGCGTGTGTCTGGCTGGCTGCAGGCGTCACAACGGCGTGTGTCTGGCTGGCTGCAGGCGTCACAACGGCGTGTGTCTGGCTGGCTGCAGGCGTCACAACGGCGTGTGTCTGGCTGGCTGCAGGCGTCACAACGGCGTGTGTCTGGCTGGCTGCTGGCGTCACAACGGCGTGTGTCTGGCTGGCTGCAGGCGTCACAACGGCGTGTGTCTGGCTGGCTGCAGGCGTCACAACGGCGTGTGTCTGGCTGGCTGCAGGCGTCACAATGGCGTGTGTCTGGCTGGCTGCAGGCGTCACAACGGCGTGTGTCTGGCTGGCTGCAGGCGTCACAACGGCGTGTGTCTGGCTGGCTGCAGGCGTCACAACGGCGTGTGTCTGGCTGGCTGCAGGCGTCACAACGGCGTGTGTCTGGCTGGCTGCAGGCGTCACAACGGCGTGTGTCTGGCTGGCTGCAGGCGTCACAACGGCGTGTGTCTGGCTGGCTGCAGGCGTCAACAGCGTGTGTCTGGCTGGCTGCAGGCGTCAACAGCGTGTGTCTGGCTGGCTGGCTGCAGGCATCACAACGGCGTGTGTCTGGCTGGCTGGCTGCAGGCGTCACAACGGCGTGTGTCTGGCTGGCTGGCTGCAGGCGTCACAACGGCGTGTGTCTGGCTGGCTGCAGGCGTCTCAACGGCGTGTGTCTGGCTGGCTGCAGGCGTCAACGGCGTGTGTCTGGCTGGCTGCAGGCATCATAACAGTGCGTGTGTCTGGCTGGCTGGCTGCAGGCGTCAACGGAGTGTGTCTGGCTGGCTGCAGGCGTCAACGGCGTGTGTCTGGCTGGCTGCAGGCGTCAACGGCGTGTGTCTGGCTGGCTGGCTGCAGGCGTCACAACGGCGTGTGTCTGGCTGGCTGGCTGCAGGCGTCACAACGGCGTGTGTGTGTGTCTGGCTGGCTGGCTGCAGGCGTCACAACGGTGTGTGTGTGTGTCTGGCTGGCTGGCTGCAGGCGTCACAACGGCGTGTGTGTGTCTGGCTGGCTGGCTGCAGGCGTCACAACGGCGTGTGTTTTGCTGGCTGGCTGGCTGCAGGCGTCACAACGGCGTGTGTCTGGCTGGCTGCAGGCGTCACAACGGCGTGTGTCTGGCTGGCTGGCTGGCTGGCTGCAGGCGTCACAACGGCGTGTGTCTGGCTGGCTGCAGGCGTCACAACGGCGTGTGTCTGGCTGGCTGGCTGGCTGCAGGCGTCACAACGGCGTGTGTCTGGCTGGCTGGCTGCAGGCGTCACAACGGCGTGTGTCTGGCTGGCTGGCTGGCTGCAGGCGTCACAACGGCGTGTGTCTGGCTGGCTGGCTGCAGGCGTCACAACGGCGTGTGTCTGGCTGGCTGGCTGCAGGCGTCACAACGGCGTGTGTCTGGCTGGCTGGCTGCAGGCGTCACAACGGCGTGTGGGTCTATTATTAATTCTGGTGTTATTGCATCCTTTTCTTTCTCTCCTATAGGAAATTGAGGAGTTCACCTTTGTGACCCAGCTTGCTGGCCTCACCGACCACATTCCAGTGGGCCTGAGGCTCAATGTGTTCCTGGACTCAGACACTGCCCAGTCCGAATGAGTGACAACCCAAGCCTGAATCCATTTGGGGAGAAGGGAAAGATATGTACTTCATTCCAAATGGCACACTATTCCCTATATAGTGCACTACTTTTGACAAGTCCTATGGGTGCCATTTGGGATGCAGACATCTACTATGCACCACACACACCACACGGGTACAACAATTACAAAGTAAACAGACCAATGAAAAATGCCAAGGGGTTATGTCGGGGGTGAGCTGGCCTGTATCCTCAGTCAGAGAGATGGAATGGGCATCCCAAATGGCACCCTATTCCCTATATAGCGATGGCAAGGCATCCCAAATGACTCCCTATATAGTGCACTACATTTGTCAGAGCCCTATGGGGAATAAGGTACAGTTTTGGACAATACCATTTACTGGTGGCTGCTGGATTAAAACCGATATTGATTTGCTGGTATGCATACAGAGACCAAATCTACGCTGAATAATGACATGACTCACTGAGTTATATATATATATGTATATGTGTATATATGTGGGCCTTTTCAGGTCAGGGGCATTGGTAACTCACTTTTATACAGTCAATCTTACTTTTGGTAAATTGTTGGTACTGAAAATATTTTATATTTTTTCACTCTGATTTCACGATAATGCCTGTGGAAAATAAACTATCTCACTGAAATGCACCAAATGTTTGAGTCTCTTACTGATTACAAGGGTGGTAAAAACATATTTGAAGAATATGTGTTGTGTGGAGGGGGTGGTGAAACAGATTAAACCAAAAACAGTAACACAGTTTGATAAATATGGATGCATTCTGAAACCTTTATAAGAAGTTGATTGTATGGCTTTAGAGAGCGATTAAATATGTAAATATGTTTTATAGCTGAAACGAGCGCAATATTATTTGGTGTGCTACTTCACAAAGTCCCACTCCTCTACATTAGGCGGCGGTAAAGCGCATCCAGGAGGAGTACTGTACGGAATGAAGCGTAAACAGCGAAGAAACCACCTCAACCAATCAGAGTCCTGGAATCAGAAACACTTCCTGTTTCTAGACAGTCCTTTGAAAAACAAACCAAAATTACATGCGTTTTAATGGCAATGACACGATAGCTAAATCATGTATGTACTACATTGTTCTAGGCAATTTGTCTCTCAGATACTTTCACATAATGTTCTTCGAGGGTATACTGGTGTCGTTAGAGGTGCATGTTTAATTTCAAAAGCGCGACGCAGCACAACATTTTTGTATCGACGTTATACATGTCTTGCCTCTCAACAAATGCATCCACATCTCTCTGCATTTTACAACGGTATTAGACGATATTACGCCGATTTACATAATGAAGAGAATGTTTTGAAGTCGGACAGCCCTGGCAAGCTTCTGGCACAACAAGATGAATATGAGATGCAGAGTGACTCAAGCCAAAGTAAGTAGAACTAAAAATCGACTCAGACAACTAGCTAGCTAACGTTAGTAGTGTGAGTAACGTTACATGGTTACAGCCTTGTAACCCAATTAAATTACAAAGTCACACTATCTGATGTAGCTAAGCGCCATACCTGCCACTTCGTCTTAAAATTCGTTACGTATTTTTTCGAAAATACAGGCTTGTAGATGACACTTTTCTGTAGACCAATTATAAAGCTTCATATAGGGATAACTGTCGGAGTTTACTCACCTCCAAAACGTTCTACTATAAATACCGGCAAAAAATAAATGCATAAATGCATCTCCTTTTCCATTCCACAGAAATCAGTTATAGTCTATATTTAGCTGGAATCCTTCCAAAACATGTTTCACAGGATAGATTCTATGTAACATTTTAAACTTAAACTTCCTTTACTTTGTTACTGATACAATACACCCAGGCTAGTGTATTACGAATGAACATACTGAAGGACTGTTTAGTGTGATGATTCTCCCCTTGCTGTAGGAAACCCACAGGAGGACTTTAACATCAGCGTGTTGGTGTCCCTGCTGCGCCAGGAGAATGCAGCAGACATCTGTGTCATCAAGGTGCCTGAGGACATCAAGTACACAGACTACTTCATCGTTGTCAGCGGATCCTCCTCAAGACACCTCCGTGCCATGGCCCTCTACGCCATTAAAGTGGTAATTCCTTTATTGGATCAATTGTAGGTTTGCAGAATTCCGGTAACATTCCCCAAATTTCCAGAAATCCTGGTAGGAAGAATCACAGAATCCGAAGGGATAAGCAGGAAACCTGGGAATTTCCGGACGAGTTACTGAAATTTTGCAACTGTATTTGGAACATGTGAATAATGGTGCTGCTGGTCAAAGCTGTGCAGAAAACGCCATGTACATTTGGCACCACTGTGTTGTAATACATGTTATATTTTGGCAGTACAAATATATGAAGAAAGATGGGGACCCACATGCCAACATTGAGGGAAAGGATGCAGAAGACTGGATGTGCATTGACTTTGGTATGTTTGATGATCTGCTCCTGGCTGTGGATTACAGTACATGACGATTAGAATAATTTACCGAAACAACACACTGATGGTCTCTAGAAATATTACACTGATATATTTTCTCAGGATATGTGTGTAACCGATGTGAAATGGCTAGCTAGTTAGCGGTGGTGCTCGCTAATAGCGTTTCAATCGGTGACGTCACTCGCTCTGAGGCCTTGAAGTAGTAGTTCCCCTTGCTCTGCAAGGGCCGTGACTTTTGTGGCGCAATGGGTAACGATGCTTCGTGGGTGACTGTTGTCTGAGCAGAGGGTCCCTGGTTCGAGCCAAGGTAGGGGTGAGGAGAGGGACGGAAGCTATACATGTGGGTAATAAGTTAAGGTTATGTGATAATGTCAATTTCTTACTTGCTAATCCCATTGCTGTCGTCTCTGTCTCCTGTCTCTGTCTCCTCTCTCTCTCACCCTTCTCTCCCCCTTCTCTCTCTCTCTCTGTCTCTCTCTACCTCCCTTCTCTCTCTCCCTCTCTCTCTCTCCTTTCCTCCCTGTAGGAAGGATGGTGGTCCACTTCATGCTACCAGAGACCAGAGAGGTGTATGAACTGGAGAAGCTGTGGACACTACGTTCTCTTGATGAACAGTTGAGCTCCATCCCTGTTGAGACGCTCCCAGAGGACTTCATATACGGAGCCGATGTCAATGTCACCAAGTGACTCAACAATTAAAGAACTGTTGAAACTGGAGTGTTATTTATTGAAAAGAAGAGACACTGAGTCTGCTTCCTAAATGGCACCCTATTCCCTTTATAGTGCACTACTTTTGACCGGAGTCCTATGGGTCCTGGTCAAAAGTAGTGCACTATGTAGAGAAAAGCAGTGTACCATTTGGGGCTGATTCCAAATGTTTAAAACTGCCGTTACTGGTTGAATTCAGCCTGTAAATTGAAGTTGTCCTCTAAGTTTTGATCTTTTTTACCATTATAAACCAGTCTGCTATGCAGACTAGATGACACAAGAAGTGTCTTACAATCATGGTTGTTAGTGTTTGCACTGGAATGTAGCTTGGGGTTTAGGGTGTTTTTGTGTGTTTTGAGATGTATTGATGCGATGGGGAGGGGGATTCAGTGACAATGGTTGTTTGGGCATTTCATCAGAAGACTGAATTTTAATAAAGAATTCATTTCATAAAATCCTTTTCATAAGATATTGTATTGTTCATGATGATTCCTGGCTAGCCACACATTATTACATTCAGTAGATGGTAACAGTGACATCTGGTGCAGAGTTGGTATATAAACAACAGAACAATTGTTTGTTGGCTATAGTCAGTGTATAAAGCTAAACAAAATATGGTCTTGTGCAGCTCCTTGTAACTTAAGAACGATCAGTAATGGAAAAAGTACCCAATTTTCAAACTTGAGTAAGAGTAAAGATACCTTAAGAAAATATTACTCAAATAAAAGTTAGTCGCCCGGTAAAATACTACTTGAGTAAAAATATAAATAATGACATTTCTTATATAAAGTATTTTCTTGTTTTAATTTACGGAAAGCCAGGGGCTTGGTCCAACACTCAGACATTATTTACAAACAAAGCATGTTTTTAGTGAGTCCTCCAGATCAGAGGCAGTAGGGATGACCAGGGATGTTCTCTGTTTAGTGAGTCCTCCAGATCAGAGGCAGTAGGGATGACCAGGGATGTTCTCTGTTTAGTGAGTCCTCCAGATCAGAGGCAGTAGTGATGACCAGGGATGTTCTCTGTTTAGTGAGTCCCCCAGATCAGAGGCAGTAGGGATGACCAGGGATGTTCTCTGTTTAGTGAGTCCTCCAGATCAGAGGCAGTAGGGATGACCAGGGATGTTCTCTGTTTAGTGAGTCCTCCAGATCAGAGGCAGTAGGGATGACCAGGGATGTTCTCTGTTTAGTGAGTCCTCCAGATCAGAGGCAGTAGGGATGACCAGGGATGTTCTCTGTTTAGTGAGTCCTCCAGATCAGAGGCAGTAGGGATGACCAGGGATGTTCTCTGTTTAGTGAGTCCTCCAGATCAGAGGCAGTAGGGATGACCAGGGATGTTCTCTGTTTAGTGAGTCCTCCAGATCAGAGGCAGTAGGGATGACCAGGGATGTTCTCTGTTTAGTGAGTCCTCCAGATCAGAGGCAGTAGGGATGACCAGGGATGTTCTCTGTTTAGTGAGTCCGCCAGATCAGAGGCAGTAGGGATGACCAGGGATGTTCTCTGTTTAGTGAGTCCTCCAGATCAGAGGCAGTAGGGATGACCAGGGATGTTCTCTGTTTAGTGAGTCCTCCAGATCAGAGGCAGTAGGGATGACCAGGGATGTTCTCTGTTTAGTGAGTCCCCCAGATCAGAGGCAGTAGGGATGACCAGGGATGTTCTCTGTTTAGTGAGTCCTCCAGATCAGAGGCAGTAGGGATGACCAGGGATGTTCTCTGTTTAGTGAGTCCGCCAGATCAGAGGCAGTAGGGATGACCAGGGATGTTCTCTGTTTAGTGAGTCCGCCAGATCAGAGGCAGTAGGGATGACCAGGGATGTTCTCTGTTTAATGAGTCCTCCAGATCAGAGGCAGTAGGGATGACCAGGGATGTTCTCTGTTTAGTGAGTCCGCCAGATCAGAGGCAGTAGGGATGACCAGGGATGTTCTCTGTTTAGTGAGTCCTCCAGATCAGAGGCAGTAGGGATGACCAGGAATGTTCTCTGTTTAGTGAGTCCCCCAGATCAGAGGCAGTAGGGATGACCAGGAATGTTCTCTTGATAAGTGTGATAATTAGACAATTTTCCTGTCCTGCTAAGCATTCAAAACGTAATGAGTACTTTTGGGTGTCATGGAAAATGTATAGAGTAAAAAGTACATTTTCTTTAGGAATGTAGGGTAGTAAAAGTTGTCAAAATTATCTTTAGTAAAGTAAAGATACCCCCCTAAAAAACAACTTAAGTAGTACTTTCAAGTATTTTTTACTTAAGTACCATGTTACTATCATGTTGAATAACAAACGTACCTTTATTTACACAGTATGATGTATTCAATATTCAACTATTATAAACTGGGTTGTTTGAGCCCTGAATCCAGATTGGCTGACAGCCGTGGTATATCAGACCCTATACCACGTGTATGACAAATCATGTATTTTTACTGCTCTAATTATGTTGGTAACCAGTTTATAATAGCAATAAGGCACCTCGGGAGTTTGTTGTATATGGCTACTATACCACGGCTACGGGCTGTATCAAGGCACTCCGCGTTGCGTCAGATTTAAGAACAGCCCTTGGCCGTGGTATATTGGCAATATACCACACCCCCTCGTGCCTTATCGCTTTAATATGTACTACACATTATTTACACCTGCTAAGAGACCCACTGTAGAGTATCACATAAAAAATGTGTCTTCGAGGGTCAGGTTTTTCCATGAACCGCTTGACCTCAGCATGAGGTCAAGTGTATACGTTTCTTTCGTTTACAGAAGACCCATATCAAGATCCAAACAGGTGAGATTATTAGGTTGACCTACTGTAATTAAAAATATATGTTTGTCTGTTTCCACGGTAACTTCATGGACAACATCTGTTTTTTAGAACAAATTATTTCTCCCAAAACTTGAATTTATAAATGGATACATTTCACGTTGGCCTAGCCAGGGAGCCGTAGCCATGCATTCTAGCTCATTATCATGTTGCGTTTTTTACATCACAGCCAATCAACCTATAAACATTGACCAATGAATGATGGACGGTGAGAATAGTGAGTATTCTTTTTGTCGTCTAAATATTTCTATAACTATCCACTTAATTATGAAAAATATCCTTTGCGTATTAATACTGGTTTCATTTAATTTTAGTGGAGCTTGTTGGTGTAACACACGTTTTGGACGCCATTACGTTTTGGGCGCAGGTAGCTAACTGCACGTAGCACATACCACTATTGGATTAATTAACGTTAGAACGTTGGTTGAACATTTCACCTGTTGATTGATCCGTTTGATTTACACAAGAACACCAAAGAAATGTAACCCAAACATGTACACAGTAAACTCCCATCTGTTTGTTTGTTATGTGTTGTAGAATGTCAAGGACGATCAAGCCATTGACAACATAAGAAAAGCCTTGGCAGACAAATGCCCAACAGCCCCAAGGGTACTTGGAAGTCCCAATCCTCAGAAGGTAAAGAAAGGTAGAACCTAGACTTAGAGTGATGGAGAAGAGAGAAACCATTATCATTGGATTCATACATTGCATCTATCTTGTGTTTGCATCTAGATTTATGGGGCAGTCTTCTCTGAGGACAGCTGTTGGTACAGGTGCAAGGTTCTGCAGCAGACTGATAATGTGAGTCAATGAGTGTCTGGATACTACCCACATGGCACCCTATTCCCTATAAAGTGCACTACTTTTGACCAGAACCCTATGGGGAATTTGGGACACGCTGACCATCTCGCTGTCTGGAAAAGCGTGAGGGTGCTTATCAATGTATCATTGTGGTTCATATCTTCATTCTGACACAAGCATGATCTGAGGCTGTGCTGATGAGATCCTGGTATGGAAGTTAAGTGGTTAGACAGGTAATAGATTTGGATTTGCAGCTGGTGTGTAAACCCCCCGGGCCATAAACTAAACAACAGCCTGCAGTGTTATCTCGGGATGATGTTGTGCTAACTGACGTGAGGAGGCTGTGGTGATGACTGACGTGAGGAGGCTGTGGTGATGACTGACGTGAGGAGGCTGTGGTGATGACTGACGTGAGGAGGCTGTGGTGATGACTGACGTGAGGAGGCTGTGGTGATGACTGACGTGAGGAGGCTGTGGTGATGACTGACGTGAGGAGGCTGTGGTGATGACTGACGTGAGGAGGCTGTGGTGATGACTGACGTGAGGAGGCTGTGGTGATGACTGACGTGAGGAGGCTGTGGTAATGACTAGTGTGAGGAGGCTGTGGTGATGACTAGTGTGAGGAGGCTGGCTGTGGTGATGACTGGCGTGAGGAGGCTGTGGTGATGACTGACGTGAGGAGGCTGTGGTGATGACTGACGTGAGGAGGCTGTGGTGATGACTGACGTGAGGAGGCTGTGGTAATGACTAGTGTGAGGAGGCTGTGGTGATGACTAGTGTGAGGAGGCTGGCTGTGGTGATGACTAGTGTGAGGAGGCTGCCTGTGGTGATGACTGGTGTGAGGAGGCTGCCTGTGGTGATGACTGGCGTGAGGAGGCTGGCAGTGGTGATGACTGGTGTGAGGAGGCTGGCTGTGGTGATGACTGACCTGAGGAGGCTGTGGTGCTGACTGGCATGAGGAGGATGGCTGTGGTGATGACTGACGTGAGGAGGCTGGCTGTGATGCTGACTGGCGTGAGGAGGCTGGCTGTGGTGCTGACTGATTATGTATCCAACTTGTCTTTAAAAGAAACATTGTTTCCAAATGGCACCCTATTCCCTATAGTGCACTACTTATCCCTATAGGCCCTGGTCAAAAGTAGTGCATTATATAGGGAATAGGATGTCATTTGGAATGCAGACTGACATTCCAATCTCCATCTTGTGTCCAGTTTCACGTGTCCTACATTGACTATGGGAACACAGAGTTTGTCAGTCGGTCAGCTCTGGTGGAGCTGCCAGGGGATCTACAGGCACCTTGTCTGGTCAAGAAGTACAAGTTCCAGGGCTTCAGTGTGTCCACTGACCAAGACTCAGCACATTTCCTGCAGGTACTCTGTTCCTCTCCATGTGCTGTCATTAATGTCTATGTGGAAATATGGCAGGTCCCCCACGCAAAATAGGATTGTTATCTTAAGGGTTAGTGTTTAGTATTTGGTGTCATATATGTGTGAATGGGTTGAGACATTGTGATGTATTTTCAGTAGAGTCCTTCTGCTCACAAAATGTGCATTGTCTTGTTTTGCACTTTAGGGAAAGGCCTTCCTTCAGAATCTGATCTATGGGAAGAAGGTCCGCATCCAGAAGAAGTCTGTCTGCTTGGACGGGACCGTCCTGGTCCAGGCCTTTCAGGGAAACCTGGACATCGGTGAAGAGGTCCTCAAACAAACCTCTGTCTGTTATGTCCTGTAAGGAGTTTTTATGACTCAAGGCACATCTTGAAAACTGACAATAAAATGCTCTCTTAGGTTTTGAAGATGAAGTTTGCCAAGTTCACCCTCCCGGGGAGTAACCGTGAGGGCCCCATGTCTGTGCGGGCCCTGCAGGAGTCCCATTGCCCGTGGCCTCAGCGGGTGTTGGATTGGCCTGGCCCCCAGGGGGATGGGGACATACCTGGCTCTACAGTCTGCATGCCCAAACTACGGCCTGTTTTCCCCGACCAGAGTCCCCTTTCAATGAAGTAAGATACCTGTCTGTCTGTTCCGCTGGGATAATGAAGTAAGACACCTGTCTGTCTGTTCCGCTGGGATAATGAAGTAAGATACCTGTCTGTTCCACTGGGATAATGAAGTAAGACACCTGTCTGTCTGTTCCGCTGGGATAATGAAATAAGATACCTGTCTGTCTGTTCCACTGGGATAATGAAGTAAGACACCTGTCTGTCTGTTCCGCTGGGATAAGGAAGTAAGATACCTGTCTGTTCCGCTGGGATAATGAAGTAAGATACCTGTCTGTCTGTTCCGCTGGGATAATGAAGTAAGACACCTGTCTGTCTAGGACTGTGTTTTCTGTCTGTTCCTCTGGGATCCCAAGGACTGGAAATGTTTTGTTCCAGCCCAGCACTAGCACAGCTGATTCAACTAATGAAGAGCTTTGCAAGTAGTTGAATCAGGGTTGTTCGCAGTGGCCCATACTTTGACTTTTTCACTTGAAATTAATAATCTTGTGCTGTGAATGGTATTGGGGCGGCAGGGTAGCCTAGTGGTTAGAGCGTTGGACTAGTAAACGGAAGGTTGCAAGTTCAAATCCCAGAGCTTACAAGGTACAAATCTGTCGTTCTGCCCCTGAACAGGCAGTTAACCCACTGTTCCTAGGCCGTCATTGAAAATAAGATTTTGTTCTTAACTGACTTGCCTAGTAAAATAAAAAATGTTTTTTAAAAATTGGGAGATCGGGCTGCCTTCTGAGAATCCATAGACGAGCGAGTAACTCCCACTGCCTTCCGTTCTACTTGCTAACACGCAATCATTGGAAAATAAAATTAATCTTTGATTATCCTACCAACGGGACATTAAGAACTGTAATCTTATGTTTCACCGAGTCGTGGCTGAACGACGACACGGATAATATAGAGCTGGCGAGATTTTCCATGCACCGGCAGAACAGAAACGCTATGTCTGGTAAGACTAGGGGTGGGGGTGTGTGTCTTTGTCAATAACAGCTGGTGAGCGATGTCTAATATTAAAGGAGTCTCGAGGTATTGCTTGCCTGAGGTAGAGTATATGATATGCTGTAGACCACACTATCTACCAAGAGAGTTCTCATCTATATTATTCGTAGCCGTCTATTTACCACCACAGACCGCACTCAACCAACTCTATAAGGCCATAAGCAAACAAGAAAATGCTCGCCCAGAAGTGGCACTCCTAGTGGCCGGGGACTTTAATGCAGGCAAACTTAAATCAGTTTTACCACATTTTTACCAGCCTATCACATGTGCAATTAGAGGGAAAAAAACTAGACCACCTTTACTCCACACACAGAGATGCATACAAAGCTCTCCCCTGCCCTCCATTTGGCAAATCTGACCATAATTCTATCCTCCTGATTCCTGCTTACAAGCAAAAAACTAAATCAGGAAGTACAAGTGACTCGCTCAATACGGAAGTGGTCAGATGACATGGATGCTACTTGACAGGACTGTTTTGCTAGCAGACACTGGAATATGTTCTGGGATTCCTCCAATGGCATTGAGGAGTACACCACATCAGTCATTGGCTTCATCAATAAGTGCATCAATGACATCGTCCCCACGGTGACCGTACGTACATACCCCAACCAGAAGCCATGGATTACAGGCAACATCCGCATCGAGATAAAGGCTAGATCTGATGCTTTCAAGGAAGCGGGACACTAATCCGGACGCTTATAAGAAATCCCACTATGCCCTCAGACGAACCATCAAATGAGCAAAGCGTCAATACAGGATTAACATTGAATCCTACTACACTGGCTCTGACGCTCGTCGGATGTGGCAGGGCTTGAAAACTATTGCGGACTACAAAGGGAAACCCAGACGTGAGCTGCCCAGTGACGCGAGCCTACCAGATGAGCCTTTTATGTTTGCTTTGAGGCAAGCAACACTGAAGCATGCACGAGAGCACAAGCTGTTCTGGATGAGTGTGTGAAAACACTCTCTGTAGCCGATGTGAGCAAGACCTTTAAACAGGTCAACATTCACAAAGCCGCGGGCCAGATGGATTACCAGGACGTGTACTCAAAGTATGTGCGGACCAACTGGCACGAGTCTTCACTGACATCTTCAACCTCTCCCAGACTGAGTCTGTAATCCCTACATGTTTCAAGCAGACCATCATAGTCTCTGTGCCTAAGGAAGCGAAGGTAACCTGCCTAAATGATTACCGCCCTGTAGCCAACAGCATCCTCCCGGATACCCTAGACCAGGTATTCCCAAACTGGGGTACGTACGCGCAATGCCGTTGGGAGTACGACATATAATACAATATTTTATTTGTATTCACATTTACAACAGTGAGGTTTTTTTCTCAACTGGAGTATTCTTCTTTCACTGCCCAAAAAATGTAATGAAACCATATAGTGTTCAGCAAAATAACACATTGTCAAATACAGGTAGCCTAGTCAAATAATTAACATCCATTCACATTAACCATTACTCTCTCGCGGGAATTCCACTCACAGTCCGTATTTAGCCAAACGTAGCTGCTGCTCATTCTGTTTGTGTGAAAATTGATTAATGTTTTTTTTTAAAGTAAGGCCCATGTCCATAGACGCATACCAGCTCTACTGGTAGTACTGCTACTACCAGCAGTACTACACCTGCACCTGTTGACGACACAAGTTGTTCCACGAGCACATCCAATGCTAGCATCAATAATTCTACATTTGTTGTTAGCCCAGCTAGCATCAGTAATTCTACATTTGTTGTTAGCCCAGCTAGCATCAGTAATTCTACAATTGTTGTTAGCCCAGCTAGCATGGACACTGACAGTTGTGAATCTGATGCAGCTGAAGAGCTACTACCCCCTTACCCGGGAAAGCACCGAACAACAGACAGGGACGTTGGACCATTGAAGAGGCGCAAATATGATGAGAACTACATTGATTTGGGGTTCACTCATATTGTGAGTAGTGCCTTTCCTCAACCACAGTGTGTGTATATGTGCAAAGTACTATCTCACAACTCAATGAAACCTTCACTCTTGTGCAGACATTTAGAAACAAAACATACCAATTTGAAAAATAAGCCATAGGAATTTTTGGGAGCGAGAATTAAGACGACGTTTGAGTAATGAGACATGTATAAAAGCAACAGATACCATTAATAAGAAGGGGCTAGAAGAGTCTTATATGGTGAGCTACCGAGTGGCTAGGACAGGCAAGCCTCATACTATAGTGGAAGTATTTAATTATTCCTGCTGCCGAGGATATGGCTGGGACAATGCTGGGGGAAAAGGTTAAAAAAAACTATACAGACAATGACTCCATCAAACAACGCCGTTTCATGACTCATCAGTGACATGGCAGGAGATGTTTTGAAACAATTACTGCTTCACATACATGCCAGTGAATTCTGTGCATTACAGCTGAATGAGTCAACAGACGTGGCGGGCCTGGCACAGCTCCTGGTATATGTCTGTTACAGCTGGATGAGTCAACAGACGTGGCGGGCCTGGCAGAGCTCCTGGTATATGTCTGTTACAGCTGGATGAGTCAACAGACGCGGCAGAGCTCCTGGTATATGTCTGTTACAGCTGGATGAGTCAACAGACGTGGTCGGCCTGGTGCAGCTCCTGGTATACAGTGCCTTGCGAAAGTATTCGGCCCCCTTGAACTTTGCGACCTTTTGCCACATTTCAGGCTTCAAGCATAAAGATATAAAACTGTATTTTTTTGTGAAGAATCAACAACAAGTGGGACACAATCATGAAGTGGAACGACATTTATTGGATATTTCAAACTTTTTTAACAAATCAAAAACTGAAATTGGGCGTGCAAAATTATTAAATGGATACAAAATATAGATTTTTTTTATTTTTTTTTATTTCGAGACGAGCTTAAAGTTTTCTTTACTGACCATAATTTTCACTTGTCTGACCGTTTGAATGATGACGAGGTTCTCACACGACTGGCCAATCTGGGTGATCACCTGAATGATCAGCTCAGAGACCTGGCAATGTGGTGCCAGGACAACAATCTCTCCCTCAGTGTGAGCAAGACAAAGGAGCTGATCGTGGACTACGGGGAAAGGCATTAACATCAACGGGGCTGTAGTGGAGCGGGTCGAGAGTTTCAAGGTCCTTGGTGTCCACATCACAAAAGAACAATTATGGTCCAAACACACCAAGACAGTTGTGAAGAGGGCACACAACACCTTTTCCCCCTCAGGAGACTGAAAAAGCTTGGCATGGGTCCCCAGATCCTCAAAAAGTTCTACAGCTGCACCATCGAGAGCATCCTGACCGGTTGCATCACCGCCTGGTATGGCAAATGCTCGGCATCTGACCATAAGGCGCTACAGAGGGTAGTGTGTAGGGCCCAGTACATCACTGGGGGCAAGCGTCCTGCCATCCAGGACCTCTATACCAGGCGGTATCAGAGGAAAGCACATACAATTGTCAGAGACTCCAGTCACCCAAGTCATACTGTTTTCTCTTCTACCGCACGTCAAGCGGTACCGGAGCACCAAGTCGGGGACCAAAAGGCTCCTTAACAGATTCTACCCCCAAGCATAAGACTGCTGAACAATTAGTCAAATGGCCACCAGGCTATTTACATTGGTCCCTTTGTTTTTACACTGCTGCTACTCTCTGTTTATTATCTATACATAGTCACTTTACCCCTACCTACATGTACACTGCTGCTACTCTCTGTTTATTATCTATACATAGTCACTTTACCCCTACCTACATGTACACTGCTGCTACTCTCTGTTTATTATCTATCACTTTACCCCTACCTACATGTACACTGCTGCTACTCTCTGTTTATTATCTATACATAGTCACTTTACCCCTACCTACATGTACACTGCTGCTACTCTCTGTTTATTATCTATCACTTTACCCCTACCTACATGTACACTGCTGCTACTCTCTGTTTATTATCTATACATAGTCACTTTACCCCTACCTACATGTACTCTGCTGCTACTCTCTGTTTATTATCTATACATAGTCACTTCACCCCTACCTACATGTACACTGCTGCTACTCTCTGTTTATTATCTATACATAGTCACTTTACCCCTACCTACATGTACTCTGCTGCTACTCTCTGTTTATTATCTATACATAGTCACTTCACCCCTACCTACATGTACACTGCTGCTACTCTCTGTTTATTATCTATGCATAGTCACTTTACCCCTACCTACATGTACACTGCTGCTACTCTCTGTTTATTATCTATACATAGTCACTTCACCCCTACCTACATGTCCACTGCTGCTACTCTCTGTTTATTATCTATACATAGTCACTTCACCCCTACCTACATGTACACTGCTGCTACTCTCTGTTTATTATCTATGCATAGTCACTTTACCCCTACCTACATGTACACTGCTGCTACTCTCTGTTTATTATCTATGCATAGTCACTTTACCCCTACCTACATGTACACTGCTGCTACTCTCTGTTTATTATCTATGCATAGTCACTTCACCCCTACCTACATGTACACTGCTGCTACTCTCTGTTTATTATCTATACATAGTCACTTCACCCCTACCTACATGTACACTGCTGCTACTCTCTGTTTATTATCTATGCATAGTCACTTTACCCCTACCTACATGTACACTGCTGCTACTCTCTGTTTATTATCTATACATAGTCACTTCACCCCTACCTACATGTACACTGCTGCTACTCTGTTTATTATCTATACATAGTCACTTCACCCCTACCTACATGTACACTGCTGCTACTCTCTGTTTATTATCTATACATAGTCACTTCACCCCTACCTACATGTACACTGCTGCTACTCTCTGTTTATTATCTATGCATAGTCACTTCACCCCTACCTACATGTACACTGCTGCTACTCTCTGTTTATTATCTATGCATAGTCACTTCACCCCTACCTACATGTACACTGCTGCTACTCTCTGTTTATTATCTATGCATAGTCACTTTACCCCTACCTACATGTACACTGCTGCTACTCTCTGTTTATTATCTATACATAGTCACTTCACCCCTACCTACATGTACTCTCTGTTTATTATCTATACATAGTCACTTCACCCCTACCTACATGTACACTGCTGCTACTCTCTGTTTATTATCTATACATAGTCACTTTACCCCTACCTACATGTCCACTGCTGCTACTCTCTGTTTATTATCTATGCATAGTCACTTCACCCCTACCTACATGTACACTGCTGCTACTCTCTGTTTATTATCTATGCATAGTCACTTTACCCCTACCTACATGTACACTGCTGCTACTCTCTGTTTATTATCTATGCATAGTCACTTTACCCCTACCTACATGTACACTGCTGCTACTCTCTGTTTATTATCTATACATAGTCACTTTACCCCTACCTACATGTACACTGCTGCTACTCTCTGTTTATTATCTATGCATAGTCACTTTACCCCTACCTACATGTACTCTCTGTTTATTATCTATACATAGTCACTTTACCCCTACCTACATGTACACTGCTGCTACTCTCTGTTTATTATCTATGCATAGTCACTTTACCCCTACCTACATGTACACTGCTGCTACTCTCTGTTTATTATCTATACATAGTCACTTCACCCCTACCTACATGTCCACTGCTGCTACTCTCTGTTTATTATCTATGCATAGTCACTTCACCCCTACCTACATGTACACTGCTGCTACTCTCTGTTTATTATCTATACATAGTCACTTCACCCCTACCTACATGTCCACTGCTGCTACTCTCTGTTTATTATCTATGCATAGTCACTTTACCCCTACCTACATGTCCACTGCTGCTACTCTCTGTTTATTATCTATGCATAGTCACTTTACCCCTACCTACATGTCCACTGCTGCTACTCTCTGTTTATTATCTATACATAGTCACTTCACCCCTACCTACATGTCCACTGCTGCTACTCTCTGTTTATTATCTATGCATAGTCACTTTACCCCTACCTACATGTACACTGCTGCTACTCTCTGTTTATTATCTATGCATAGTCACTTTACCCCTACCTACATGTACACTGCTGCTACTCTCTGTTTATTATCTATACATAGTCACTTTACCCCTACCTACATGTACTCGCTGTTTATTATCTATGCATAGTCACTTCACCCCTACCTACATGTACTCTCTGTTTATTATCTATGCATAGTCACTTCACCCCTACCTACATGTACACTGCTGCTACTCTCTGTTTATTATCTATACATAGTCACTTTACCCCTACCTACATGTACACTGCTGCTACTCTCTGTTTATTATCTATGCATAGTCACTTTACCCCTACCTACATGTACACTGCTGCTACTCTCTGTTTATTATCTATGCATAGTCACTTTACCCCTACCTACATGTACACTGCTGCTACTCTCTGTTTATTATCTATGCATAGTCACTTCACCCCTACCTACATGTACACTGCTGCTACTCTCTGTTTATTATCTATGCATAGTCACTTTACCCCTACCTACATGTACACTGCTGCTACTCTCTGTTTATTATCTATACATAGTCACTTTACCCCTACCTACATGTACACTGCTGCTACTCTCTGTTTATTATCTATGCATAGTCACTTCACCCCTACCTACATGTACACTGCTGCTACTCTCTGTTTATTATCTATACATAGTCACTTTACCCCTACCTACATGTACTCTGCTGCTACTCTCTGTTTATTATCTATACATAGTCACTTCACCCCTACCTACATGTACACTGCTGCTACTCTCTGTTTATTATCTATGCATAGTCACTTTACCCCTACCTACATGTACACTGCTGCTACTCCCTGTTTATTATCTATACATAGTCACTTCACCCCTACCTACATGTACACTGCTGCTACTCTCTGTTTATTATCTATGCATAGTCACTTTACCCCTACCTACATGTACACTGCTGCTACTCTCTGTTTATTATCTATGCATAGTCACTTTACCCCTACCTACATGTACACTGCTGCTACTCTCTGTTTATTATCTATGCATAGTCACTTTACCCCTACCTACATGTACACTGCTGCTACTCTCTGTTTATTATCTATGCATAGTCACTTTACCCCTACCTACATGTACACTGCTGCTACTCTCTGTTTATTATCTATGCATAGTCACTTTACCCCTACCTACATGTACACTGCTGCTACTCTCTGTTTATTATCTATACATAGTCACTTCACCCCTACCTACATGTACACTGCTGCTACTCTCTGTTTATTATCTATGCATAGTCACTTTACCCCTACCTACATGTACACTGCTGCTACTCTCTGTTTATTATCTATGCATAGTCACTTTACCCCTACCTACATGTACACTGCTGCTACTCTCTGTTTATTATCTATGCATAGTCACTTTACCCCTACCTACATGTACACTGCTGCTACTCTCTGTTTATTATCTATACATAGTCACTTCACCCCTACCTACATGTACACTGCTGCTACTCTCTGTTTATTATCTATACATAGTCACTTTACCCCTACCTACATGTACACTGCTGCTACTCTCTGTTTATTATCTATGCATAGTCACTTCACCCCTACCTACATGTACTCTCTGTTTATTATCTATACATAGTCACTTCACCCCTACCTACATGTACACTGCTGCTACTCTCTGTTTATTATCTATGCATAGTCACTTCACCCCTACCTACATGTACACTGCTGCTACTCTCTGTTTATTATCTATGCATAGTCACTTCACCCCTACCTACATGTACTCTCTGTTTATTATCTATGCATAGTCACTTCACCCCTACCTACATGTACACTGCTGCTACTCTCTGTTTATTATCTATGCATAGTCACTTCACCCCTACCTACATGTACACTGCTGCTACTCTCTGTTTATTATCTATGCATAGTCACTTTACCCCTACCTACATGTACTCTCTGTTTATTATCTATGCATAGTCACTTCACCCCTACCTACATGTACACTGCTGCTACTCGCTGTTTATTATCTATGCATAGTCACTTTACCCCTACCTACATGTACTCTCTGTTTATTATCTATGCATAGTCACTTTACCCCTACCTACATGTACACTGCTGCTACTCTCTGTTTATTATCTATGCATAGTCACTTTACCCCTACCTACATGTACTCTCTGTTTATTATCTATGCATAGTCACTTTACCCCTACCTACATGTACACTGCTGCTACTCTCTGTTTATTATCTATACATAGTCACTTTACCCCTACCTACATGTACACTGCTGCTACTCTCTGTTTATTATCTATACATAGTCACTTCACCCCTACCTACATGTACACTGCTGCTACTCTCTGTTTATTATCTATACATAGTCACTTTACCCCTACCTACATGTACACTGCTGCTACTCTCTGTTTATTATCTATGCATAGTCACTTTACCCCTACCTACATGTACACTGCTGCTACTCTCTGTTTATTATCTATGCATAGTCACTTTACCCCTACCTACATGTACACTGCTGCTACTCTCTGTTTATTATCTATGCATAGTCACTTCACCCCTACCTACATGTACACTGCTGCTACTCTCTGTTTATTATCTATGCATAGTCACTTTACCCCTACCTACATGTACACTGCTGCTACTCTCTGTTTATTATCTATACATAGTCACTTTACCCCTACCTACATGTACACTGCTGCTACTCTCTGTTTATTATCTATGCATAGTCACTTCACCCCTACCTACATGTACACTGCTGCTACTCTCTGTTTATTATCTATACATAGTCACTTTACCCCTACCTACATGTACTCTGCTGCTACTCTCTGTTTATTATCTATACATAGTCACTTCACCCCTACCTACATGTACACTGCTGCTACTCTCTGTTTATTATCTATGCATAGTCACTTTACCCCTACCTACATGTACACTGCTGCTACTCCCTGTTTATTATCTATACATAGTCACTTCACCCCTACCTACATGTACACTGCTGCTACTCTCTGTTTATTATCTATGCATAGTCACTTTACCCCTACCTACATGTACACTGCTGCTACTCTCTGTTTATTATCTATGCATAGTCACTTTACCCCTACCTACATGTACACTGCTGCTACTCTCTGTTTATTATCTATGCATAGTCACTTTACCCCTACCTACATGTACACTGCTGCTACTCTCTGTTTATTATCTATGTATAGTCACTTTACCCCTACCTACATGTACACTGCTGCTACTCTCTGTTTATTATCTATGCATAGTCACTTTACCCCTACCTACATGTACACTGCTGCTACTCTCTGTTTATTATCTATACATAGTCACTTCACCCCTACCTACATGTACACTGCTGCTACTCTCTGTTTATTATCTATGCATAGTCACTTTACCCCTACCTACATGTACACTGCTGCTACTCTCTGTTTATTATCTATGCATAGTCACTTTACCCCTACCTACATGTACACTGCTGCTACTCTCTGTTTATTATCTATGCATAGTCACTTTACCCCTACCTACATGTACACTGCTGCTACTCTCTGTTTATTATCTATACATAGTCACTTCACCCCTACCTACATGTACACTGCTGCTACTCTCTGTTTATTATCTATACATAGTCACTTTACCCCTACCTACATGTACACTGCTGCTACTCTCTGTTTATTATCTATGCATAGTCACTTCACCCCTACCTACATGTACTCTCTGTTTATTATCTATACATAGTCACTTCACCCCTACCTACATGTACACTGCTGCTACTCTCTGTTTATTATCTATGCATAGTCACTTCACCCCTACCTACATGTACACTGCTGCTACTCTCTGTTTATTATCTATGCATAGTCACTTCACCCCTACCTACATGTACACTGCTGCTACTCTCTGTTTATTATCTATGCATAGTCACTTCACCCCTACCTACATGTACTCTCTGTTTATTATCTATGCATAGTCACTTCACCCCTACCTACATGTACACTGCTGCTACTCTCTGTTTATTATCTATGCATAGTCACTTCACCCCTACCTACATGTACACTGCTGCTACTCTCTGTTTATTATCTATGCATAGTCACTTTACCCCTACCTACATGTACTCTCTGTTTATTATCTATGCATAGTCACTTCACCCCTACCTACATGTACACTGCTGCTACTCGCTGTTTATTATCTATGCATAGTCACTTTACCCCTACCTACATGTACTCTCTGTTTATTATCTATGCATAGTCACTTTACCCCTACCTACATGTACACTGCTGCTACTCTCTGTTTATTATCTATGCATAGTCACTTTACCCCTACCTACATGTACTCTCTGTTTATTATCTATGCATAGTCACTTTACCCCTACCTACATGTACTCTCTGTTTATTATCTATGCATAGTCACTTTACCCCTACCTACATGTACACTGCTGCTACTCTCTGTTTATTATCTATACATAGTCACTTTACCCCTACCTACATGTACACTGCTGCTACTCTCTGTTTATTATCTATACATAGTCACTTCACCCCTACCTACATGTACACTGCTGCTACTCTCTGTTTATTATCTATACATAGTCACTTTACCCCTACCTACATGTACACTGCTGCTACTCTCTGTTTATTATCTATGCATAGTCACTTTACCCCTACCTACATGTACTCTCTGTTTATTATCTATACATAGTCACTTTACCCCTACCTACATGTACACTGCTGCTACTCTCTGTTTATTATCTATGCATAGTCACTTCACCCCTACCTACATGTACACTGCTGCTACTCTCTGTTTATTATCTATACATAGTCACTTTACCCCTACCTACATGTACACTGCTGCTACTCTCTGTTTATTATCTATGCATAGTCACTTCACCCCTACCTACATGTACACTGCTGCTACTCTCTGTTTATTATCTATGCATAGTCACTTCACCCCTACCTACATGTACACTGCTGCTACTCTCTGTTTATTATCTATGCATAGTCACTTCACCCCTACCTACATGTCCACTGCTGCTACTCTCTGTTTATTATCTATGCATAGTCACTTCACCCCTACCTACATGTACACTGCTGCTACTCTCTGTTTATTATCTATGCATAGTCACTTTACCCCTACCTACATGTACTCTCTGTTTATTATCTATGCATAGTCACTTTACCCCTACCTACATGTACACTGCTGCTACTCTCTGTTTATTATCAATGCATAGTCACTTCACCCCTACCTACATGTACACTGCTGCTACTCTCTGTTTATTATCTATGCATAGTCACTTTACCCCTACCTACATGTACACTGCTGCTACTCTCTGTTTATTATCTATGCATAGTCACTTTACCCCTACCTACATGTACACTGCTGCTACTTGCTGTTTATTATCTATGCATAGTCACTTTACCCCTACCTACATGTCCACTGCTGCTACTCTCTGTTTATTATCTATGCATAGTCACTTTACCCCTACCTACATGTACACTGCTGCTACTCGCTGTTTATTATCTATGCATAGTCACTTCACCCCTACCTACATGTACTCTCTGTTTATTATCTATGCATAGTCACTTTACCCCTACCTACATGTACACTGCTGCTACTCTCTGTTTATTATCTATGCATAGTCACTTCACCCCTACCTACATGTACACTGCTGCTACTCTCTGTTTATTATCTATGCATAGTCACTTTACCCCTACCTACATGTACACTGCTGCTACTCTCTGTTTATTATCTATGCATAGTCACTTCACCCCTACCTACATGTACACTGCTGCTACTCTCTGTTTATTATCTATGCATAGTCACTTCACCCCTACCTACATGTACACTGCTGCTACTCTCTGTTTATTATCTATGCATAGTCACTTTACCCCTACCTACATGTACACTGCTGCTACTCTCTGTTTATTATCTATGCATAGTCACTTTACCCCTACCTACATGTACACTGCTGCTACTCTCTGTTTATTATCTATGCATAGTCACTTCACCCCTACCTACATGTACACTGCTGCTACTCTCTGTTTATTATCTATGCATAGTCACTTTACCCCTACCTACATGTACACTGCTGCTACTCTCTGTTTATTATCTATGCATAGTCACTTTACCCCTACCTACATGTACACTGCTGCTACTCTCTGTTTATTATCTATACATAGTCACTTTACCCCTACCTACATGTACACTGCTGCTACTCTCTGTTTATTATCTATGCATAGTCACTTTACCCCTACCTACATGTCCACTGCTGCTACTCTCTGTTTATTATCTATGCATAGTCACTTCACCCCTACCTACATGTCCACTGCTGCTACTCTCTGTTTATTATCTATGCATAGTCACTTCACCCCTACCTACATGTACACTGCTGCTACTCTCTGTTTATTATCTATACATAGTCACTTTACCCCTACCTACATGTACACTGCTGCTACTCTCTGTTTATTATCTATACATAGTCACTTTACCCCTACCTACATGTACACTGCTGCTACTCTCTGTTTATTATCTATACATAGTCACTTTACCCCTACCTACATGTCCACTGCTGCTACTCTCTGTTTATTATCTATGCATAGTCACTTCACCCCTACCTACATGTCCACTGCTGCTACTCTCTGTTTATTATCTATGCATAGTCACTTTACCCCTACCTACATGTACACTGCTGCTACTCTCTGTTTATTATCTATACATAGTCACTTCACCCCTACCTACATGTCCACTGCTGCTACTCTCTGTTTATTATCTATGCATAGTCACTTCACCCCTACCTACATGTCCACTGCTGCTACTCTCTGTTTATTATCTATGCATAGTCACTTCACCCCTACCTACATGTCCACTGCTGCTACTCTCTGTTTATTATCTATGCATAGTCACTTCACCCCTACCTACATGTCCACTGCTGCTACTCTCTGTTTATTATCTATGCATAGTCACTTTACCCCTACCTACATGTCCACTGCTGCTACTCTCTGTTATTATCTATGCATAGTCACTTTACCCCCTACCTACATGTCCACTGCTGCTACTCTCTGTTTATTATCTATGCATAGTCACTTTACCCCTACCTACATGTACAAATGAACCTCAAATAACCTGAACCCCTGCACACTAACTCGGTACCGGTACCCCATGCATATAGCCTGAACCCCTGCACACTAACTCGGTACCGGTACCCCATGCATATAGCCTGAACCCCTGCACACTAACTCGGTACCGGTACCCCATGCATATAGCCTGAACCCCTGCACACTAACTCGGTACCGGTACCCCATGCATATAGCCTGAACCCCTGCACACTAACTCGGTACCGGTACCCCATGCATATAGCCTGAACCCCTGCACACTAACTCGGTACCGGTACCCCATGCATATAGCCTGAACCCCTGCACACTAACTCGGTACCGGTACTCCATGCATATAGCCTGAACCCCTGCACACTAACTTGGTACCGGTACTCCATGCATATAGCCTGAACCCCTGCACACTAACTCGGTACCGGTACTCCATGCATATAGCCTGAACCCCTGCACACTAACTCGGTACCGGTACTCCATGCATATAGCCTGAACCCCTGCACACTAACTCGGTACCGGTACTCCATGCATATAGCCTGAACCCCTGCACACTAACTCGGTACCGGTACTCCATGCATATAGCCTGAACCCCTGCACACTAACTCGGTACCGGTACCCCATGCATATAGCCTGAACCCCTGCACACTAACTCGGTACCGGTACTCCATGCATATAGCCTGAACCCCTGCACACTAACTCGGTACCGGTACCCCCTGCATATAGCCTGAACCCCTGCACACTAACTCGGTACCGGTACCCCCCTGCATATAGCCTGAACCCCTGCACACTAACTCGGTACCGGTACCCCCTGCATATAGCCTGAACCCCTGCACACTAACTCGGTACCGGTACTCCATGCATATAGCCTGAACCCCTGCACACTAACTCGGTACCGGTACCCCATGCATATAGCCTGAACCCCTGCACACTAACTCGGTACCGGTACTCCATGCATATAGCCTGAACCCCTGCACACTAACTCGGTACCGGTACTCCATGCATATAGCCTGAACCCCTGCACACTAACTCGGTACCGGTACTCCATGCATATAGCCTGAACCCCTGCACACTAACTCGGTACCGGTACTCCATGCATATAGCCTGAACCCCTGCACACTAACTCGGTACCGGTACTCCATGCATATAGCCTGAACCCCTGCACACTAACTCGGTACCGGTACTCCATGCATATAACCTGAACCCCTGCACACTAACTCGGTACCGGTACTCCATGCATATAGCCTGAACCCCTGCACACTAACTCGGTACCGGTACTCCATGCATATAGCCTGAACCCCTGCACACTAACTCGGTACCGGTACTCCATGCATATAGCCTGAACCCCTGCACACTAACTCGGTACCGGTACTCCATGCATATAGCCTGAACCCCTGCACACTAACTCGGTACCGGTACTCCATGCATATAGCCTGAACCCCTGCACACTAACTCGGTACCGGTACTCCATGCATATAGCCTGAACCCCTGCACACTAACTCGGTACCGGTACTCCATGCATATAGCCTGAACCCCTGCACACTAACTCGGTACCGGTACTCCATGCATATAGCCTGAACCCCTGCACACTAACTCGGTACCGGTACTCCATGCATATCGCCTGAACCCCTGCACACTAACTCGGTACCGGTACTCCATGCATATAGCCTGAACCCCTGCACACTAACTCGGGTACCGGTACTCCATGCATATCGCCTGAACCCCTGCACACTAACTCGGTACCGGTACTCCATGCATATAGCCTGAACCCCTGCACACTAACTCGGTACCGGTACTCCATGCATATAGCCTGAACCCCTGCACACTAACTCGGTACCGGTACTCCATGCATATAGCCTGAACCCCTGCACACTAACTCGGTACCGGTACTCCATGCATATAGCCTGAACCCCTGCACACTAACTCGGTACCGGTACTCCATGCATACAGCCTGAACCCCTGCACACTAACTCGGTACCGGTACTCCATGCATATAGCCTGAACCCCTGCACACTAACTCGGTACCGGTACTCCATGCATACAGCCTGAACCCCTGCACACTAACTCGGTACCGGTACTCCATGCATATAGCCTGAACCCCTGCACACTAACTCTGTACCGGTACCCCCTGCATATAGCCTGAACCCCTGCACACTAACTCGGTACCGGTACTCCATGCATACAGCCTGAACCCCTGCACACTAACTCGGTACCGGTACTCCATGCATATAGCCTGAACCCCTGCACACTAACTCGGTACCGGTACTCCATGCATATAGCCTGAACCCCTGCACACTAACTCGGTACCGGTACTCCATGCATATAACCTGAACCCCTGCACACTAACTCGGTACCGGTACCCCATGCATATAGCCTGAACCCCTGCACACTAACTCGGTACCGGTACTCCATGCATATCGCCTGAACCCCTGCACACTAACTCGGTACCGGTACTCCATGCATACAGCCTGAACCCCTGCACACTAACTCGGTACCGGTACTCCATGCATACAGCCTGAACCCCTGCACACTAACTCGGTACCGGTACTCCCTGCATATAGCCTGAACCCCTGCACACTAACTCGGTACCGGTACTCCATGCATACAGCCTGAACCCCTGCACACTAACTCGGTACCGGTACTCCCTGCATATAGCCTGAACCCCTGCACACTAACTCGGTACCGGTACTCCATGCATATAGCCTGAACCCCTGCACACTAACTCGGTACCGGTACCCCATGCATATAGCCTGAACCCCTGCACACTAACTCGGTACCGGTACTCCATGCATATAACCTGAACCCCTGCACACTAACTCGGTACCGGTACTCCATGCATATAGCCTGAACCCCTGCACACTAACTCGGTACCGGTACTCCATGCATATAGCCTGAACCCCTGCACACTAACTCAGTACCGGTACTCCATGCATATAGCCTGAACCCCTGCACACTAACTCAGTACCGGTACCCCCTGCATATAGCCTGAACCCCTGCACACTAACTCAGTACCGGTACCCCCTGCATATAGCCTGAACCCCTGCACACTAACTCAGTACCGGTACCCCCTGCATATCGCCTGAACCCCTGCACACTAACTCAGTACCGGTACCCCCTGCATATAGCCTGAACCCCTGCACACTAACTCAGTACCGGTACCCCCTGCATATAGCCTGAACCCCTGCACACTAACTCAGTACCGGTACCCCCTGCATATAGCCTGAACCCCTGCACACTAACTTGGTACCGGTACCCCATGCATATCGCCTGAACCCCTGCACACTAACTCGGTACCGGTACCCCCTGCATATAGCCTGAACCCCTGCACACTAACTTGGTACCGGTACCCCATGCATATAGCCTGAACCCCTGCACACTAACTTGGTACCGGTACCCCCTGCATATAGCCTGAACCCCTGCACACTAACTTGGTACCGGTACCCCCTGCATATAGCCTGAACCCCTGCACACTAACTCGGGTACCGGTACCCCCTGCATATAGCCTGAACCCCTGCACACTAACTTGGTACCGGTACCCCATGCATATCGCCTGAACCCCTGCACACTAACTCGGTACCGGTACTCCATGCATATAGCCTGAACCCCTGCACACTAACTCGGTACCGGTACTCCATGCATATAGCCTGAACCCCTGCACACTAACTCGGTACCGGTACTCCATGCATATAGCCTGAACCCCTGCACACTAACTCGGTACCGGTACCCCCTGCATATAGCCTGAACCCCTGCACACTAACTCGGTACCGGTACCCCCCTGCATATAGCCTGAACCCCTGCACACTAACTCGGTACCGGTACCCCATGCATATAGCCTGAACCCCTGCACACTAACTCGGTACCGGTACTCCATGCATATAGCCTGAACCCCTGCACACTAACTCGGTACCGGTACCCCCTGCATATAGCCTGAACCCCTGCACACTAACTCGGTACCGGTACTCCATGCATATAACCTGAACCCCTGCACACTAACTCGGTACCGGTACTCCATGCATATAACCTGAACCCCTGCACACTAACTCGGTACCGGTACCCCATGCATATAGCCTGAACCCCTGCACACTAACTCGGTACCGGTACCCCATGCATATAGCCTGAACCCCTGCACACTAACTCGGTACCGGTACTCCATGCATATAACCTGAACCCCTGCACACTAACTCGGTACCGGTACCCCCTGCATATAGCCTGAACCCCTGCACACTAACTCGGTACCGGTACCCCATGCATATAGCCTGAACCCCTGCACACTAACTCGGTACCGGTACCCCCTGCATATAACCTGAACCCCTGCACACTAACTCGGTACCGGTACCCCCTGCATATAACCTGAACCCCTGCACACTAACTCGGTACCGGTACCCCCTGCATATAACCTGAACCCCTGCACACTAACTCGGTACCGGTACCCCCTGCATATAACCTGAACCCCTGCACACTAACTCGGTACCGGTACCCCATGCATATAGCCTGAACCCCTGCACACTAACTCGGTACCGGTACCCCATGCATATAGCCTGAACCCCTGCACACTAACTCGGTACCGGTACCCCCTGCATATAGCCTGAACCCCTGCACACTAACTCGGTACCGGTACTCCATGCATATAGCCTGAACCCCTGCACACTAACTCGGTACCGGTACTCCATGCATATAACCTGAACCCCTGCACACTAACTCGGTACCGGTACTCCATGCATATAACCTGAACCCCTGCACACTAACTCGGTACCGGTACTCCATGCATATAGCCTGAACCCCTGCACACTAACTCGGTACCGGTACTCCATGCATATAACCTGAACCCCTGCACACTAACTCGGTACCGGTACCCCCTGCATATAGCCTGAACCCCTGCACACTAACTCGGTACCGGTACTCCATGCATATAACCTGAACCCCTGCACACTAACTCGGTACCGGTACTCCATGCATATAGCCTGAACCCCTGCACACTAACTCGGTACCGGTACCCCATGCATATAGCCTGAACCCCTGCACACTAACTCGGTACCGGTACTCCATGCATATAGCCTGAACCCCTGCACACTAACTCGGTACCGGTACCCCATGCATATAGCCTGAACCCCTGCACACTAACTCGGTACCGGTACTCCATGCATATAGCCTGAACCCCTGCACACTAACTCGGTACCGGTACCCCATGCATATAGCCTGAACCCCTGCACACTAACTCGGTACCGGTACTCCATGCATATAGCCTGAACCCCTGCACACTAACTCGGTACCGGTACTCCATGCATATAGCCTGAACCCCTGCACACTAACTCGGTACCGGTACTCCATGCATATAGCCTGAACCCCTGCACACTAACTCGGTACCGGTACTCCATGCATATAGCCTGAACCCCTGCACACTAACTCGGTACCGGTACTCCATGCATATAGCCTGAACCCCTGCACACTAACTCGGTACCGGTACTCCATGCATATAGCCTGAACCCCTGCACACTAACTCGGTACCGGTACCCCATGCATATAGCCTGAACCCCTGCACACTAACTCGGTACCGGTACTCCATGCATACAGCCTGAACCCCTGCACACTAACTCGGTACCGGTACTCCATGCATATAGCCTGAACCCCTGCACACTAACTCGGTACCGGTACCCCATGCATATAGCCTGAACCCCTGCACACTAACTCGGTACCGGTACCCCCTGCATATAGCCTGAACCCCTGCACACTAACTCGGTACCGGTACTCCATGCATATAGCCTGAACCCCTGCACACTAACTCGGTACCGGTACTCCATGCATATAGCCTGAACCCCTGCACACTAACTCGGTACCGGTACTCCATGCATATAGCCTGAACCCCTGCACACTAACTCGGTACCGGTACTCCATGCATATAGCCTGAACCCCTGCACACTAACTCGGTACCGGTACTCCATGCATATAGCCTGAACCCCTGCACACTAACTCGGTACCGGTACTCCATGCATATCGCCTCGTTATTGTGTTACTTTTTATTATATTTCTATTTGTACTTTAGTTTATTTGGTAAATATTTTCTTAACTCTTCTTGAACTGCACTGTTGGTTAAAGGCTTGTAAGTAAGCATTTCACAGTAAGGTCAACCCTTGTTATATTCAGCACATGTGACAAATAATGTTTGACTTGTTTGGTGGCTGGAAGTAGCTTTGGGGATTTAACATGATAAGCTGCTGGAGTGGAGATTGACTCTTCTGTTTAGGCTGTTAATAGTTTAAACTGTTAATGTAGCTATGAGCCAGCCAGTACAATATAATCAACGTGTGTGTGTGTGAGAGCCAGCCTATACAATAGAATCAACATGGTGTGTGTGTGAGAGCCAGCCGATACAATATAATCAACGTGTGTGTGTGTGTGTGAGAGCCAGCCGATACAATATAATCAATGTGTGTGTGTGTGAGAGCCAGCCAATACAATATAATCAACGTGTGTGTGTGTGTGTGAGAGCCAGCCGATACAATATAATCAATGTGTGTGTGTGTGAGAGCCAGCCAATACAGTAGATTCAACATGGTGTGTGAGACTGAGTGTGTGTGAGAGCCAGCCAATACAGTAGATTCAACATGGTGTGTGAGACTGAGTGTGTGTGAGAGCCAGCCAATACAGTAGATTCAACATGGTGTGTGAGACTGAGTGTGTGTGAGAGCCAGCCAATACAGTAGATTCAACATGGTGTGTGAGACTGAGTGTGTGTGAGAGCCAGCCAAAACAGTAGAATCAACATGGTGTGTGAGACTGAGTGTGTGTGAGGAGAACCATGAATACCGTAACATAGCCACCTTGTTACTTTTGCAGCATGTTTATATAAAGACTGTTTAGAGATGTAGGGGGTTGCAACAAGCTCAGGATGATCAGTGATTGGGGTGGTTTGTAGTAGAAATTACTAACTGGGTGGTTTGTAGTGGTGATTACTAACTGGGTGGTTTGTAGTGGTGATTACTAACTGGGTGGTTTGTAGTGGTGATTACTAACTGGGTGGTTTGTAGTGGTGATTACTAACTGGGTGGTTTGTAGTGGTGATTACTAACTGGGTGGTTTGTAGTGGTGATTACTAACTGGGTGGTTTGTAGTGGTGATTACTAACTGGGTGGTTTGTAGTGGTGATTACTAACTGGGTGGTTTGTAGTGGGCGATTACTAACTGGGTGGTTTGCAGTAGTGATTTGTAGTGGTGATTACTAACTGGGTGGTTTATAGTAGTGATTACTAACTGGGTGGTTTGTAGTAGTCATTACTAACTGGGTGGTTTGTAGTGGTGATTACTAACTGGGTTGTTTTTATCCCATGACTGTCTGCATCCCAAATGGCACCCTATTCCCTGTATACCTTTTGACCAGAGCCCATATATAGGAAATGGGGTCCAAAATGCCCCCCCATTTCCTACATCCTATTCCCTAAACAGAGCACTACTTTTTACCAGGGCCCATAGTGTCAAAGTAGTCTTTTAGAGAATAGGGTTGAGCAGCCTGTGTGTTTTAACTCCTGCTCAGGGAGAAGAGCAAGGCCACAGCCCAGCATGCTGCCAACCTAATGAAGAAGAAGATGGACCAGGAGCTGGTGGAGGAGAACCAGAGGCTGAAGGCAGAGCGAGAGACCCAGCGCAGGGAGGACCAGCTGAGAGACAGCCTCTCAGAGCTCCAGGTTGAACAAACAGAGGGGAGAGACACACTGACACACTCACACGGCAAGCTTTCCAGGGCATTAGTTATGTATGAGTATCGTCTTGTATTGTAATTTCAGAAGTTGAAAGAGGAGACTGCTAATTATGCCAAAGAGGCAGAGAGATGGAAGGTGGAGAGGAACACACTCCAGAACCAATCAGAGCAGCTGGAGAAACACCTGCAAGTTTCCAAACAGGAAGTGCAGGTGAGACTGGTGTCGTATGGAGCAGATTTCTACTAGTCAATTGTCCCTGAGCACCTGCTCATGAACACATAGCATTAAGAAGTCACCACAGCACATTAACGAGTCTACGTTCAACCCTCACCACAGCACATTAACGAGTCTACGTTCAACCCTCACCACAGCACATTCAACCCTCACCACAGCACATTAACGAGTCTACATTCAACCCTCACCACAGCACATTAACGAGTCTACATTCAACCCTCACCACAGCACATTAACGAGTCTACATTCAACCCTCACCACAGCACATTAACGAGTCTACATTCAACCCTCACCACAGCACATTAATGAGTCTACATTCAACCCTCACCACAGCACATTAATGAGTCTACATTCATCTCTCACCACAGCACATTAACGAGTCTACATTCAACCCTCACCACAGCACATTAACGAGTCTACATTCAACCCTCACCACAGCACATTCAACCCTCAACACAGCACATTCAACCCTCACCACAGCACATTAACAAGTCTACATTCAACCCTCACCACAGCACATTCAACCCTCACCACATTAACGAGTCTACATTCAACCCTCACCACATCACATTAACGAGTCTACGTTCAACCCTCACCACATCACATTAACGAGTCTACATTTAACCCTCACCACACCTAATCTATGGATTTCACATGACTGGAAATACAGATATGCATCTGTTGGTAACAGAAAAGGTAAAAAAAAAAGGTAGGGGCGTGATGGATCAGAGAACCAGTCAGTATCTGGAGTGACCACCATTTGCCTCATGCAGAGTGACACATCTCCTTCGCATAGAGTTGATCAGGCTGTTGATTGGCCTGTGGAATGTTGTCCCACTCATTAATGGCTGTGCGGAGTTGCTGGATATTGGAGGGAACTGGAACACGCTGTCGTACACATCGATCCAGAGCATCCCACACATGCTCAATGGGTGACATGTCTGGCAAGTATGAGGCAATGGAAGTACTGAGACATTCATCCGTGAAGAGAACACTTCTCCAGCATGCCAGTTGCCATCGAAGGTGAGTATTTACCCACTGAACTGGTCAGATCAAGTCTCTGGTGAGGATGACGAGCACGCGGATAAGCTTCCCTGAGAAATTCTTTGGTTGTGCAAACCCACAGTTTCATCAAATTAAGAAGTTGGATGTGGAGGTCCTTGGCTGTCATGGTTACACAAGGTTTGTGGTTTTGAGGCCGGTTGGACGTACTGCAAATTCTCAAAAACTATGTTGCAGGTGGCTTATGGTAGAGGAATTAATATTAAATTCTCTGGCAACAGCTCTGGTGGGCATTCCTGCAGTCAGCATGCCAATTGCATGCTCCCCCAAAACTTGAGACATCGGTGGCATTGTGTTGTGTGACAAAACTGCACATTTTAGAGTGGCTTTTTATTGTCCCCAGCACAAGGTGCACCTGTATAATGATCATGCTGTTTAATACTCTAATTGATATGCCACACCTGTCAGGTGGATGGATTATTTTGGCAAAGTAGAAATGCTCACTAACAGGGATGTAAACACATTTGTGCACAAAATCTGAGAAAAATAAGCTTTTTGTGCAGAAATTGTATATTTTATTTCAACTCATGAAACATGGGACAAACACTTTACATGTTGCGTTTATATTTTTGTTCAGTATATAATGCAAATGTTTGGCTTTGTCCTCAACAATGTTATTTTTTTTTTTTGGCAGGGTCGTAAGTGTGGAAGGGACATGGTAGTGCAGGTATGAGGTTTTACGGGGATAGACCTGGGTCTGGTTTCCCAAAAACATCTTAATGCTAAGTTCATCGATAGAACCTTCCTAGGAACATTGCTAAATCTCCCAGCTGTTTCCCAAACCATCGTTAGGACCTTCCTAGAAACATTGTTAAATCTCCCAGCTGTTTCCCAAACCATCGTTAGGACCTTCCTAGAAACAGTGCTAAATCTCCCAGCTGTTTCCCCAAACCATCATTAGTAAAGTTGCACTTGAAAACTCACTTTGTTTTCGTCTGCCTCAGTCTTTACAAACCACTAAATGCCCTTACATTGATGACTTTTGCAACTTCAATCAGTTTCCCACGTTGATTTAACTTCATCACATAGATTTTTGGGGTTGAAATGGCATGGAAACCATGTTGACTCAACCAGATTTTGCCCAGTGGGCCGAGAGCAGCACTGCCTTTTCTTTCAGTATCAACACGTTGACCAACGCACTTAGCGAATGCTCTTTCTACGTGGTGTTTTGGGAAACGCATCTTCGGCTGTTGCAGGAAAGATGCATCGTTAAAACACTTGTAAACCTAAATTCCAACGCTATCGGGAAGCCGGGCCCTGGGTTATAGTTAGAATGAATGTTATGAAAGACTGAAGGAACGTGAAGGTAGATAATGTGGCTAATTGGGGCGGCAGGGTAGCCTAGTGGTTAGAGGGTTGGACTAGTAACCGGAAGGTTGCAAGTTCAAACCCCTGAGCTGACAAGGTACAAATCTGTCGTTCTGCCCCTGAACAAGGCAGTTAACCCACTGTTCCTAGGCCGTCATTGAAAATAAGAATTTGTTCTTACCTGACTTGCCTGGTTAAATAAAGGTAAAATTAAAAAAATAATGTCCTCATTGGCGGCATAAACAATATAGCAGGTGTCTTGTGGATGTATTCCTCCTGTCACCATTTACTTTTTTTAAAGATAAAATAAATAAATAACACTATTGTTGGAAAAGTAAGCATTTTACTGTCAATCTACAGCTGTTGTTTCCAAAGCATGTGACATACGATTAGATTTGTGCTACTGTGTGTCTGTCTTTGGTGTTTTGAATGCTTCTCCCTGTGTCTACTGTGTGTCTGTCTTTGGTGTTTTGAATGCTTCTCCCTGTGTTTAGGCTGTGAGGGGACAGTTAAAGAAGAAGGAGAAGCAAGTGGATAAGCTCCTGGACTCAGCGGTGGCTGAACGCTTCTGTCGACTGGCTGAGGGAGTCGATTCTCTGAGAGGATTAAGGTACTGTGATGGTCTGGGTTGCAAATAGCGCCCTATATAGTGCACTCTGTTCGAAAGTAGTGCACTATATGGTAATGAGGTATCATTTTCTGACCCCCCCCCCCACACACACACACACCTCTCGAATTGGAATTATTTTATTATAGAATAACAAATATTAAGTAACAATGTTTTATTACATGTATTTATTTATACAATTCAACATTTCACATTGAGTTACTCTTTCTATTGATTTGCATTATCATGGTTTTATTTCTACTGGACAGAGAGAGAAACCCAGGTAACACGGATAGCGACAGCCTTACGGAGTCTATCAACATTGTCATAAACAACAGCATCTCTGCCCCGGTTGCCATGGAGAAGCTGGAGTCGGCATGGAGAGATTACAGCCTGGCTCAGGAGAAACTCAAGGCCTGTCAGACGGTCAGTCTGCATCCTACTGTTAATGTGTGCATCCTACTGTTAATGGGTGCATCCAAAATGGCACCCTATTCCCTATTTAGTGCACTACTTTAGACCAGGGCCCATAGTGGTCTAGTTGAAAGTAGTGCACTAAATCGGGAATAGGTTGCCATTTGGGACACAAAGACACGCGTCTCATCAGATCAGAATACAGTTTCTCATCAGTGAAATGACCATGTTTTGGCGTCCATTTTGCAGAAGGAGCAGCTTTGGGATCTGATAGACAACCGGAATAAGGTGCGAGGTGTTCTGACTGCCACTGTAGAGTCCTTCCTTCAGGAGGTTGAGTGTTTGCCAGTCAGACAACGCATGGACAAACTGGAGGTACTGAAAATGAAAACTAGGATTCTGTCATCTGAAAACATTCCAAATATGTGAAGTGGGTTTGTTATTTCTAGATGACCTCACAGGATTGGGGTTCTATCAAGGCTATCAGCTGAACATGCTCTGATGCATCAACATATAAGGATGTGGGCCAAATAGCACCCTATTCCCTACATAGTGCTCTATATAAGGTATTATTTGGGACGCGTGCTATGA
The DNA here is from genome assembly GCF_002021735.2 of Oncorhynchus kisutch. Taxonomy (NCBI): domain Eukaryota; kingdom Metazoa; phylum Chordata; class Actinopteri; order Salmoniformes; family Salmonidae; genus Oncorhynchus; species Oncorhynchus kisutch. The sequence goes on along the minus strand of NW_022261979.1, from coordinate 4,553,332 downwards.
TCAAGCTGTTGTTCCCTTGTGTCCGTGTTCCAGGAGGTGAGCTCCTCCCTGACTGCAGTGTTTGGTCCAGCCTCTATGGAGGGGGATGTTGGACAGCAGGCCTTTGAGCAGTTCAGCCAGTGGAGGACTCAGAGGAGTCAGCTCACCAGCTCTGTCAGAGACGGGACGGACAAGGCCCTCCAGGCCCTGTGTACCTGGTCGGAGAACGTTGGCAAGGTACAGAATGACCCGGTACCGCTTTGGTTTGGGTGAACTGAGGATGAAGAAACTTAAAAAAGAGAGTCTGGGTTTATTTCTCCCAAGCTTTTGTGTGTACTGTGAAGGGTGGGAAGGGGAAACAACTGTTCTCTTTACTAAAGTGATTGAAGATTTGCCCACGGAAAATGATTTGACATGTAATTCTTCTCCAGCGGTCTTCCTGGGTATGGAACTGTACAGTTTGGGCAGGTTTCCCGGACACAGATTAAGCCTCGTGGACTAAGAAACATGTTCATGTTCAAAAGGTTTTTTTAGTTAAGCATTGGGCTTGTCTGGGAAATCCTAATCCTCCAATGTCCCTTCAGTTTTTCTGCCTGTCAGCTAACACAGTGGTGGGAGTGAATGACATCGTGGACGGAGTGAATGAGCTGCTGAAGCAGGCAGAGAACAACGTGGCCAAGGAGCTGGACTCTCCCCTGTCAGTCGGGGTGAGTTTGGGTGTGTCCCAAATGGCACCCTATTCCCTTTTTTATATATGTAGTTCACTACTTTTGACCAGGGCCCATATTTCACCTGTCCAGCTACATGTCAGTGAGTCTGATGGTGCTTTGAAGACAACTGGGAAACATGACGTCAGTGATCTTCAGGTCGGAAAGTTGGAGCTTTAGAAAGATGGCAGAGTTTCCTGACTTGGAATACTGAGTTGGATGTCCGTTCAAAACTACTAGCCCCCCCCCCCCCCCCCCAGTGGTCTTAAACACACTGAAGTCTGAGATTTCTCTGTTATTTTGAACACGGCATTACCTCATCGTCGTGTTTTTTTTTACTCTATTTGTTTGTTGTTGACTTATTTGTTTACTCAACAGGAGCAGAACAACCATGAGACCAAGGCAGTGTCCAATGCTTTCCACAAAGTCATGCAGCACATTCAGAGTGAGCAGAGTCTGCTGAGTGACATTATGGAGAAATATCTGCTCAACACCAAGGTGAGAGAATTGTTTTTGATGTTTAATGTGTTTACTTACCAGATTTTCCAGAAATCAAGGTTGGAAGATTCCCAGAATTGTGAGGGAATATGCAGGAAATCTGGAATCATCCAACCAAGATTTCTGGAAAACCTCAGTTTCCCTTAATGCTGTGACCCTGATCTGAGTAGATCTGAGTAGATCTGAGTAGATCTGAGTAGATCTTACTGTTTGTCTTTAACCATATAGCTTCTCTTTCTGCTGTGTCAGAACACTAGCAGTCTGGAGATGTGCTCTTATCTCTCCAACTGATGTTTTCTCCTTTATCAAGGATGTTCTATTCAGTTTGTGTTCTATTCCGTTTGTGTTCTATTCCGTTTGTGTTCTATTCCGTTTGTGTTCTATTCCGTTTGTGTTCTATTCCGTTTGTGTTCTATTCCGTTTGTGTTTTATTCCGTTTGTGTTCTATTCCGTTTGTGTTTTATTCCGTTTGTGTTCTATTCCGTTTGTGTTTTATTCCGTTTGTGTTTTATTCCGTTTGTGTTTTATTCCGTTTGTGTTCTATTCCGTTTGTGTTCTATTCCGTTTGTGTTGTGTTCTATTCCGTTTGTGTTGTGTTCTATTCCGTTTGTGGTGCATTCCGTTTGTGGTGCATTCCGTTTGTGTTGCAGTTTAAGGGTGAGATGCTACAGTGGCAGAATGCTAGCCCGACTCCAGACTCTCTGTTCTCTGTGAAGAAACGTATCCGCAGCCTGAGGGCTCAGCTGAGGTGGAGACAGGTGGAGGAGGCCAGTCTGGAGGAGGTGAGAGATGAGGAAGTCTATTTAGTGCACTACTTTTGATCTGTACAAGCTGCAGTGGCAGTTGTACAGATCATTCATACAAACGGCTTTGACTTGTCAAACAGGGCAGAAAGCCAACACTATGTTTCCTTATTAATGCAATATGTTTCCCATTTCCTTATTAATTCAGCCATTTACTTAGATAACTAGCTAGTTCAATTTAAGGGTCACCCTAATGCAGAATTCTATGCTTTTCACACAGGGAAAGAAATATAAATCTCATAAGAAATATCTTGCTGCGTCTTGTAAATGCAGATATAAAATGCTTCTTATTGTAATTTCTGTTCGGCATCAAACTAATTTCGTTCTTCAGTTGCTCTTCTCCACTTGGATGAGAATTCAGGAACGGGCATTCTATCAGCAGACAGCGCTCTGACTGATGTGTAGCTACTGTTCTCCATCATTCTATCAGCAGACAGCACTCTGACTGATGTGGAGCTACTGTTCTCCATCATTCTATCAGCAGACAGCACTCTGACTGATGTGGAGCTACTGTTCTCCATCATTCTATCAGCAGACAGCACTCTGACTGATGTGGAGCTACTGTTCTCCATCATTCTATCAGCAGACAGCGCTCTGACTGATGTGTAGCTACTGTTCTCCATCATTCTATCAGCAGACAGCACTCTGACTGATGTGTAGCTACTATTCTCCATCATTCTATCAGCAGACAGCACTCTGACGGATGTGGAGCTACTGTTCTCCATCATTCTATCAGCAGACAGCACTCTGATGTGGAGCTACTGTTCTCCATCATTCTATCAGCAGACAGCGCTCTGACTGATGTGTAGCTACTGTTCTCCATCATTCTATCAGCAGACAGCACTCTGACTGATGTGTAGCTACTGTTCTCCATCATTCTATCAGCAGACAGCACTCTGACTGATGTGGAGCTACTGTTCTCCATCATTCTATCAGCAGACAGCACTCTGACTGATGTGGAGCTACTCTTCTCCATCATTCTATCAGCAGACAGCACTCTGATGTGGAGCTACTGTTCTCCATCATTCTATCAGCAGACAGCACTCTGACTGATGTGGAGCTACTGTTCTCCATCATTCTATCAGCAGACAGATGTAGTGTCTGAAGGTGTTGTACTAATGTAGTGTCTGATGAAGGTGTTGTACTAATGTATTGTCTGATGAATGTGTTGCACCAATGTATTGTCTGATGAAGGTGTACTAATGTAGTGTCTGATGAATGTGTTGTACTAATGTAGTGTCTGATGAAGGTGGTGTACTAATGTAGTGTCTGATGAAGGTGTTGTACTAATGTAGTGTCTGATGAAGGTGTTGTGCTAATGTAGTGTCTGATGAAGGTGTTGTGCTAATGTAGTGTCTGATGAAGGTGTTGTACTAATGTAGTGTCTGAAGGTGTTGTACTAATGTAGTGTCTGATTGAAGGAGTTGTACTAATGTAGTGTCTGAATGTGTTGTACTAATGTAGTGTCTGATGAAGGTGTTGTACTAATGTATTCTGTGAAGGAAAACTAGTTTCATGCCCCTGATCACTATTGAAGCAAAACAAACAGACTTTCAATATAAAACAGGTTCATGTCAACACACAGCTGGACCCCTGTCAACACACAGCTGGACCCCTGTCAACACACAGCTGGTTCATGTCAACACACAGCTGGTTCATGTCAACACACAGCTGGTTCATGTCAACACACAGCTGGTTCATGTCAACACACAGCTGGTTCATGTCAACACACAGCTGGTTCATGTCAACACACAGCTGGTTCATGTCAACACACAGCTGGACTCACCAGCTCCCGCTTTCTCCTGTTGTGCTATTTCCAAACAAACACGTGACTGTCTCAACGGTTCTGGGGAACTACGGTGAGCTTCATAATGTACAATAATGTGACTGTCTCAACGGTTCTGGGGAACTACGGTGAGCTTCATAATGTACAATAATGTGACTGGCTCAACTGTTCTGGGGAACTACGGTGAGCTTCATAATGTACAATAATGTGACTGGCTCAACTGTTCTGGGGAACTACGGTGAGCTTCATAATGTACAATAATGTGACTGGCTCAACGGTTCTGGGGAACTACGGTGAGCTTCATAATGTACAATAATGTGACTGGCTCAACTGTTCTGGGGAACTACGGTGAGCTTCATAATGTACAATAATGTGACTGGCTCAACGGTTCTGGGGAACTACGGTGAGCTTCATAATGTGACAGGTGAAATGATCAATGCCATCTGCTTTATCTCCTAACATATTGCACAAGTTGACTGCAGGTATTTACTTAAGTAGCTACAAATATAGTTCTGTATTGAAACACTTCAACTTCCAGTAATAACACCATCATATCACAAAAATATGTACAAAAACACAGACTGACCAGCCTGCTCTGCACTAATACTATGGCTGAACATGTTGTAGATGATGAAAGTGGAGACATGGAGAATAGTTCTGTATTGAACCCCCCCCCCCCCTCCCCTGGTATACGGTATACCGGCCAAGCCTATAGGATGCCGTTTGGAACACAGTCCCAGAACAGCTGGCTTGTCTGCATAGGATACCCAGCTCAATTTGTATAGTTATAATGGCAGAATGATTTCCTGTGAATGCAGTAGTGATTAGAGTGGTAATATAGCAAAGGGAGGTTTATTCATGGTTTCTCCTGTCAGGCTGAAGACTTTGACCTAACGGAGATTCTGAAGAAGAAGGAAGAGATTGCTGAGACCAGAAACACTCTTTTCCATGAAATCGGTCAAGAAAGAAAAGAATATGTACGTTACATATTCCAACATCTTTCTATTATTCTAATTCTGTCATTTATATGTTCTGTCATTCTAATTCTGTCATTCTAATTCTGTCATTCTAATTCTGTCATTTATATGTTCTGTCATTCTAATTCTGTCATTCTAATTCTGTCATTTATATGTTCTGTCATTCTAATTCTGTCATATGTTCTGTCATTCTGATTCTGTCATTTATATGTTCTGTCATTGTAATTCTGTGTTCCAACTAAGTCCAGGAACACTTCCACAAAGTGTAAGTTCCACTCATCACACCCCTCACTAATAGCTCTGTGTCATGTTTGTGTTGTAGATGAAGCTCAGTGCTGTGGCTGAAGGCTGCTGTCCTGAGCTCCCCCTGCTCTACCCTGAGGCAGACATCCACAGCCACATGGTGAGACACAACCTGAGTCCTGACTGATCCAACTATACCTCTGTACAAGACCATATGGAAACCAGGACATGGTCACATTGTGCTGCAGTTCTGTCCCCTAGTGGAGATCTGTGAATGTGTCCAGTGTTATTTCACTGTGTTCCTAATTACCATGTTCTCATCACGTATGTATTATTAGCAGCATCTACGTATTTCACAGATGTGAGTATGATGACCACAACCGTGTGTGTGTGTGTGTGTGCAGAGCTCTGGAGGTCTGGTGGTGAAGAGTCTGGACAGGGACATGTTTGACGCTGAGCCCATGAAGGAGCTGAGTGGACGCAGGCCTCTGGTCTGTACTGAGTTCCAGGGACAGAGGGTCATACTCAAGGTAACCCCTTTTTCACACACCTTATTAGGTCTACGTCCCAAATAGGACCCTATTCTCTATATAGTGCACTACTTTTGACTAGGGGCCCATAGCGTTCTGGTTAAAAGTAGTGCACTATATATGGAATAGGGTGCCATATGGGAGTTAGAGTTCCACATTTACACAATGTTTTTAACCTGTAAGACTGTCAGGCCCAAATGTGAGCAAACATTTTGAAACAGAATGATTGTTCTTTTTGAACATGTTCAGGTATTACTGTTCCTGTTTAAAGACGTGTTGATCTCGTTTAGTGCCAACTGAAAGACCCTGGTCTTTTGACAGAGGTTTAGCTGTTATCCTTATTGGTGGTTTGTGTCTGGTTTCCCTGTCAGGGTTACACTGTGAATGAGGAGGCAGAGGCCAGAGTGTTGGAGAGAACCACCCAGTTTCACAGAACCAGGACTCAGCGGGAGAGTCAGACTGACACTGGAATACTCCCTCTTCTGGCACTGTTCTTTAGCAAGGTACTGCTCACTCAGCTTCCCTGTCTCGACCCAGTCACTAAGCTTCATATGTCTTCCTGTCTTACAAGCCACATGTTTCATGATCTGAGGAACTTGACTTAGACTTAAAGCCTATTTATGCATGATCTGAAAATGCGGTCGGAGGCTTCGTATGGAGGGTGTGATGTAATTGCGGAGCCTTCTGAGGCGTGCAAATCAAATCCAATTTTATTTGTCACATACACATGGTTAGCAGATGTTAATGCGAGTGTAGCGAAATGCTTGTGCTTCTAGTTCCGACAATGCAGTAATAATCCAACAAGTAATCTAACTAATAATTCCAACAATTCCACAATTCTTATACACAGTGTAAGGGGATAAAGAATATGTACATAAAGATATATGAATGAGTGATGGTACAGAGCAGCATAGGCAAGATACAGTAGATGGTATCGAGTACAGTATATACATATGAGATGAGTACAGAGGCCAAGTCAAGCTCTGTACCGCATCGCCGTGAGCCTCCCAAATTTTGTAACAATGCAGAGGGCTCTGTTTAGCTCTGCGTTGACATGATTGGTTGACAGTAGGTGGGGGCGTTACGTCCTGTATAAACACACACATTTCCTTCACAACAGCTCTGCTCCCCTAAGCGGGGGAAGTATGAAAGCCCTGAAGTCTGTGGAGGCTACATCGTAGGGAATGTTGTACAACCACTTCAGATGTCTGATTGACCAGGCAGCACATTTTAGAGAGGTCGTGTTCTCCATTTGTCATGATGTCACTATGAACCCTTCTCTTTTAGTCAGACCCTCTTGCGTATGTGATGGTGCCATACTTCCCCAATGGAAGTCTCTGGAATGTTCAGGCTGCCAAACCCCTAACTGCCTCAGTGAGTTCTCTCGACTACCTTCCTCATATTTCACGTTTAGAGTTACAAAACTCCTTCAAAATTCCCAGGTTTCCAGAAATCTCAGTTGGAGGAGTCCCTTTCTTCCAATAGAGTTTTCTGGAAAATCGGGCAGTTTTGGAACCTTATTCACATGCCCTTGTTTTGTAGTAGTAGAACACATTGACCTACTGTCCCATCTCTCCCATCAGGAGACTGGTAGTATAACACATTGACCTACTGTCCTGTCTCTCCCATCAGGATACTGGTAGTATAACACATTGACCTACTGTCCTGTCTCTCGCATCAGACTGGTAGTATAACACATTGACCTACTGTCCTGTCTCTCCCATCAGACTGGTAGTATAACACATTGACCTACTGTCCTGTCTCTCCCATCAGACTGGTAGTATAACACATTGACCTACTGTCCTGTCTCTCCCATCAGACTGGTAGTATAACACATTGACCTACTGTCCTGTCTCTCCCATCAGACTGGTAGTATAACACATTGACCTACTGTCCTGTCTCTCCCATCAGGAGACTGGTAGTATAACACATTGACCTACTGTCCTGTCTCTCCCATCAGGAGACTGTGAAGGTGATGAGAGGCGTGGCCAGGGGCCTCCAGGCCCTCCACGCTGCAGGCGTCACACATGCCTCCCTCAACCCCAACAACGTCTTCGTCCTCCACCGACACCAAGGCATGGTGGGAGACTACGACTTCATAAAGACTCCTGTGAGTAGCCTTTCCTCCATCTTAACTTGGAGGCTAAAGAAACGCACACCTGTTTAGGAGAGGTGCTGGCTAGCGGAGTAGAACACCTGTTTAGGAGAGGTGCTGGCTAGCGGAGGAGTAGAACACCTGTTTAGGAGAGGTGCTGGCTAGCGGAGTAGAAGAACACCTGTTTAGGAGAGGTGCTGGCTAGCGGAGTAGAACACCTGTTTAGGAGAGGTGCTGGCTAGCGGAGGAGTAGAACACCTGTTTAGGTGAGGTGCTGGCTAGCGGAGGAGTAGAACACCTGTTTAGGTGAGGTGCTGGCTAGCGGAGGAGTAGAACACCTGTTTAGGAGAGGTGCTGGCTAGCGGAGGAGTAGAACACCTGTTTAGGTGAGGTGCTGGCTAGAGGAGGAGTAGAACACCTGTTTAGGAGAGGTGCTGGCTAGAGGAGGAGTAGAACACCTGTTTAGGAGAGGTGCTGGCTAGCGGAGGAGTAGAACACTTGTTTAGGAGAGGTGCTGGCTAGCGGAGGAGTAGAACACCTGTTTAGGTGAGGTGCTGGCTAGCGGAGGAGTAGAACACCTGTTTAGGTGAGGTGCTGGCTAGCGGAGGAGTAGAACACCTGTTTAGGAGAGGTGCTGTCTAGCGGAGGAGTAGAACACCTGTTTAGGAGAGGTGCTGTCTAGCGGAGGAGTAGAACACTTGTTTAGGAGAGGTGCTGGCTAGCGGAGGAGTAGAACACTTGTTTAGGAGAGGTGCTGGCTAGCGGAGGAGTAGAACACTTGTTTAGGAGAGGTGCTGGCTAGCGGAGGAGTAGAACACTTGTTTAGGAGAGGTGCTGGCTAGCGGAGGAGTAGAACACTTGTTTAGGAGAGGTGCTGGCTAGCGGAGGAGTAGAACACTTGTTTAGGAGAGGTGCTGGCTAGCGGAGGAGTAGAACACTTGTTTAGGAGAGGTGCTGGCTAGCGGAGGAGTAGAACACTTGTTTAGGAGAGGTGCTGGCTAGCGGAGGAGTAGAACACTTGTTTAGGAGAGGTGCTGGCTAGCGGAGGAGTAGAACACTTGTTTAGGAGAGGTGCTGGCTAGCGGAGGAGTAGAACACTTGTTTAGGAGAGGTGCTGGCTAGCGGAGGAGTAGAACACTTCAAATTAAAGGAGAACTGCACACTAGGAGCTCAGATGTAATAACCTAATAACCAACGTTTCAACAGACAAGCTGTCTTCATCAGGGTATAATGACAGACACTGTGGGGTCACTAGTTTATATAGTGTCAAAGGACACACACAGGTGTCTGTAATCATGGCCGGGTGTGGCCTGATATCACTGGTTAATTCTCAGATATAAAATAACATACCAAATCATGAATGGACAGCACAACCCTAATTTACCACATCTCTCTCATCAAACAAAAACAACTGTTTCCCCCCTCCATTTTAAATACACTATCTCATGTACCTTGGTTTATTTTACACCTGTCTGAATGAGCCCTGGTTGTTTCATGGTTGTACGTACCATGTTGGTTCCAGGTACAGAGGGCAGTGGACAGTGGGATGGTGGCCGGCTCTATCAGCCTGGTGGCCCCGGAGCTCCGTCAGACACAAGGCACACCTCCTACTCCAGCCTGTGACATGTACTCCTACGGCTGCCTGCTGTTCTGGGTAAAACACCTTCATGTTGCCCTCTCTGTAGATCAGCCCAGGTCTCTGTATAACACAAGATGGATGGCTCTATAGCTCGGGGTCAAGCAGCTTTGGGACAGAGTGGAATACAGCAGGAATTGATATGTATTCTAAGGGGTTTCAGGGAAACTCTGACATGTCATACAGGAGTAATTATTAGCAGAAGTTAATGATAGCATTGAATATTTATCTGGAGAGACTCGAGGAGATGTGAACAATAGACTTGTTGAAAAGAAGCTCCCAGTAAGCAGTTGGGTCCATACCATTTTATTTTTTGGCTTCAACAACTCTATTTGCAGCTGCATGCCCCAGGGTTCAACGGGGATCTGGATAGTGGAAGCAGACTGGCCCTGGATATCAGCGGAGTGAAACTGGTCAGTAACCCTGATGGCCTTTTCATGTTTCAATTCATTTAGAATGCATTTTAGTTTTGCTCCCAAAGTGCAGGTCAGTTTTAATTAGGAGAATAATACATGTAATTTTTAAGTCGTTTTCCATTGAAAGACGGTCACAAAGTGCTGAAAGGATGTTGTGTGTCCTCTTGTCCAGGAGGACAATCTCCAAGCCCTGCTGTCTAAGCTGCTGGTGTGTGTTGGAAGACTGACTGCTGCTGAGACCCTGGCTGATGACTACTTCCTGTCTGACCAGTAACCAGGCAACCGGTACATACTGGGATAGTTTGGTCGACAGTTTTACTTTAAAACCAGCCTGGGTAACGTCTTTTTAGCTAACATTCCACTCCGTGACATGCCAAATATGGTTTACCAGTACCCAGACTACATCAATACTACAATGTTTTGTTGATCTCCCAATATAAAAGCACAATATATTTGTCAGTCTGCTGATTTAAAAGCACAGTATCATGTTGTTTAACTGTATATTCTTTTGATGTTGGAGTACCCTGTCTTGCAGTTGTCACTTTCTAGAGTAAATAAAATACACGTTCTGACATGGACCTGATCTGTATGGACCTGGTCTCATTTAGAACTCAAAGGGAACCACCACCAGCACAATGCTTTCGGTTCTAAGACGTTAGTTAGAGTTTTTGCTGCTGTGTACTCTTTAACACTAGTTCTGTGCTCTGTTGCTGACTGTCTCCTGACTTGCCTGATCGGGATGTTGTCAGCATCAATCTACTGTAAAATCTCTGAAAATCCCTTGGAAAACGCTCCCCCGAGAAAATTGTTATCATTACATGTTTTCTCACCCTTCACTGGTTGAAAACTATGGTCAGATTTTTGTGCCCCCTACGTGCCCCTATTTTACAGAACTGCGGGTTGATGGTTTTGCACTCTCTAAATGTCCTTTGATTTGGAGAGATTCATTAGAAGTGGAGCTTTTTTTGTTGTCTATTTTCCATCTGTCAAAACACAATGTTCATATTGTATTTTTGCCTCATTCTCATCATTTAATTTCATATCCTCATCATTTAATTTCATATCCTCATCATTTAATTTCATATCCTCATCATTTAATTTCATATCCTCATCATTTAATTTCATATCCTCATCATTTAATTTCATATCCAAACTGCTGGAGTAAAAATACTAAAGCTGTTTTGCTTCAATGCCTCATTCCATATGGAGCCTGATGTGTATATGGGCTTGTCCTTATCTGGGGATGACTTCCTTAATCTTTGTTGTTCTGATGTGGAACATCAGGCTTCCATGAGAGAGGACTACTGCTGCTCATCTTCTGCCTGTCTGGGAATGGTTACTTCCTTGTTTGTTCTGATGTGGAACATCAGGCTTCCATGAGAGAGGACTACTGCTGCCCATCTTCTGCCTATCTGGGAATGGTTACTTCCTTAATCCTTGTTGTTCTGAACCATTCCCTCCGCAAGGCATTTAAACGTGTTAACCCTCGCAAGGCTGCAGGCCCAGACGGCATCCCCAGCCGCATCCTCAGACAATGCGCAGACCAGCTGGCTGGTGTTTACAGACATATTCAATCAATCCTTATCCCAGTTTGCTGTTCCCATATGCTTCAAGAGGGCCACCATTGTTCCTGTTCCCAAGAAAGCTAAGGTAACTGAGCTAAATGACTACCGCCCTGTAGCTCTCACTTCCGTCATCATGAAGTGCTTTGAGAGACTAGTCAAGGACCATATCACCTCCACCCTACCTGACACCCTAGACCCACTCCAATTTGCTTACCGCCCCAATAGGTCCACAGACGACGCAATCGCCATCACACTGCCCTGACCCATCTGGACAAGAGGAATACCTATGTAAGAATGCTGTTTATCAGCTCAGCATTTAACACCATAGTACCCTGCAAACTCGTCATTAAGCTCTGGGTCTCGACCCTGGGTCTCGACCCCGCCCTGTGCAACTGGGTCCTGGACTTCCTGACGGGCCGCCCCCAGGTGGTGAGGGTAACAACATCTCCACCCTGCTGATCCTCAACACTGGGTCCCCACAAGGGTGTGTTCTCAGCCCTCTCCTATACTCCCTGTTCACCCACGACTGTGTGGCCATGCACGCCTCCAACTCAATCATCAAGTTTGCAGACGACACTAGAGTGGTAGGCTTGATTACCAACAACGACGAGACGGCCTACAGAGAGGAGGTGAGGGCCCTTGGAGTGTGGTGTTCTTGAAAATAACCTCACACTCAACGTCAACAAAACTAAGGAGATTTATCGTGGACTTCAGGAAACAGCAGAGGGACCAGCCCCCTATCTACATTGACGGGATAGTAGTGGAGAGGGTGGAAAGTTTTAAGTTCCTCGGAGTACACATCACGGACAAACTGAATTGGTCCACCCACTCAGGCAGCGTGGTGAAGAAGGCGCAGCAGCGCCTCTTCAACCTCAGGAGGCTGAAGAAATTCGGCTTGTCACCAAAAACACTCACAAACTTTTACAGATGCACAATCGAGAGCATCCTGTAGGGCTGTATCACTACCTGGGACAGCAGCTGCTCTGCCCACAACCGTAAGGCTCTCCAGAGGATAGTGAGGTCTGCACAACGCAAACTACCTGCCCTCCAGGACACCTACACCACCCGATGTCACAGGAAGGCCAAAAAGATCATCAAGGACAACATCCACCCAAGCCACTGCCTGTTCACCCCGCTATCATCCAGAAGGCGAGGTCAGTACAGGTGCGTCAAAGCAGGGACCGAGAGACTGAAAAACAGCGTTTATCTCAAGGCCATCAGTTTTAAACAGCCATCACTAACATTGAGTGGCTGCTGCCAACATACTGACTCAACTCTAGCCACTTTAATAATGGAAAAGTTGATGTAATCAATTTATCACTAGCCACTTTATATAATGCTTACATACCCTACATTACTCATCTCATATGTATATACTGTACTCTACCATCTACTGCATCTTGCCTATGCCGTTCGGGCATCACTCATTCATATATTTTTATGTACATATTCGTATTCATTGCTTTACACTTGTGTGTGTGTATAAGGTAGTTGTTGTGGAATTGTTAGGTTATATTTCTTGTTAGATATTACTGCATGGTCGGAACTAGAAGCACAAGCAATTCACTACACTTGCATTAACATCTGCTGACCATGTGTATGTGACAAATAAATTGGATTTGGAACATCCGGCTTCCATGAGAGAGGACTACTGCTGCCCATCTTCTGCCTGTCTGGGAGGGTTTTCCATGACAGTTAATGGCTCATCAATTTGGGGAGGATCTGTAAGAGTGGTGTCACTGGTTGGAGAATGACCTGTCTGCATTAGGGCTTGTGAGAGATTTATCCAGAGGTCTTCTTTTCCTTCAGGACTGGTGGTGGTCTATCCTTTGAGGAGACTTGCCCTGAAATTGATAAATTATTCCTGAGAAATAATGGCTGTCCATTGGGAGTGGTTCTTTACAAAACCTTACCTAACTATAATTTGATTCCCTTTTGCCTAATGGGTGGCTGTTTGAATCTTATGTGGTAGAAGTCGCTATTTTACATATGGTCAACTTTGAACTTGTCCCGAGTAATGGCTGTTACAGTTTAGCAGATGCTCTTATCCAGAGCAATTAGGATTAAGTTCCTTGCTCAAGGGTACATCGACAGATTCTTCACCTAGTCTGCTTAGAGATTCGAAATCCAGCGATCTTTCGTGTTACTGGCCCAATGCTCTTAACCGCTAGGCTACCTGCTGCCCTGTTGGTGTATGTAGGAGTCTCAGGACGTTGTTGTGATTCAGTGTTTGGAAGAGGCACTATCCCCCTGAAAGATGCCCCGTTCTAATAAACTTCACTTTGTAATAGGAAGGGCTGATGGAGGAAGATGAACAGACAGTTCAGGTAAACACCACTTTTTACTGTTAGGACTTGTCTGCCTGTTTTAATACACTTCTCGTCCCCTTTAGTGTTTTAAACTAACAGAAATAAATTCTCATACACCAGAACCACTGGGACATATTTTTCATAAACACATTTGAATGCAAAATGAACAAATCAACCATCAGTCGATTGAAGATGAGCATCAGCGGTTTTCTAGTGGAAAACCCATTGAAGAGCTTGTCAGGCAAGCAGTTATCTCAAAGTGGCCACTCTTTCTAAATGAAACGTTAAAACTATAAATCCTCTTCAAGCCATTGTCCCTGCCTGGACTCTGGCAGTTGTACAGCAATCTCTCTTATGGACAGATCAATTTAGGTGACCAAGGGACTGGATGAAAAGCATGCTGTGATCGTATCTGTGATCACTGTGACCTCACTCACTCATGTCCTCCTGATGCTTTAGGTTACCACTGCGGTTAATAATACTCGGTTGTAATACTCTGCTATCCAGATTGGTGTCAGTGATAGTAAAATAACATACAGTCTGGGGTATAGCTGTAGACAGACTTGCCTCATCAAATCTTATGTGATTTTTTTACTATGCAAATTCTCTAAATAATGTTATGGTATGAACTGATGGGATCACTGGAAGTAATGAACCTGCTTTGCTGCTTTCTCTAGCTGCTTGGCATGCATCCAAAATGGCACCTTATTCCTTACATAGTGCACTACAATCAAATCAAATTTATTTATATAGCCCTTCGTACATCAGCTGATATCTCAAAGTGCTGTACAGAAACCCAGCCTAAAACCCCAAACAGCAAGCAATGCAGGTGTAGAAGCACGGTGTCTAGGAAAATCTCCCTAGAAAGGCCAAAACCTAGGAAGAAACCAGAGAGAGAACCAGGCTATGAGGGGTGGCCAGTCCTCTTCTGGCTGTGCCGGGTGGAGATTATAACAGAACATGGCCAAGATGTTCAAATGTTCATAAATGACCAGCAAGGTCAAATAATAATAATCACAGTAGTTGTCGAGGGTGCAGCAAGTCAGCACCTCAGGACTAAATGTCAGTTGGCTTTTCATAGCCGATCATTAAGAGTATCTCTACCACTCCTGCTGTCTCTAGAGAGTTGAAAACAGCAGTTCTGGGACAGGTAGCACGTCCGGTGAACAGGTGAGGATTCCATAGCCGCAGGCAGAACAGTTGAAACTGGAGCAGCAGCACGACCAGGTGGACTGGGAACAGCAAGGAGTCATCATGCCAGGTAGTCCTGAGGTATGGTCCTAGGGCTCAGGTCCTCCGAGAGAGAGAATTAGAGAGAGCATACTTAAATTCACACAGGACACCGAATAGGACAGGAGAATTACTCCAGATATAACAAACTGACCCTAGCCCCCCGACACATAAACTACTGCAGCATAAATACTGAAGGCTGAGACAGGAGGGGTCAGGAGGCCTCATCCGATGATATCCCCGGACAAGGCCAAACAGGAAGGATATAACCCCACCCACTTTCCCAAAGCACAGCCCCCACACCACTAGAGGGATATCTTCAACCACCAACTTACCATCCTGAGACAAGGCCGAGTATAGCCCACAAAGATCTACAATGGCACCCTATTCCCTACATAGTACACTACAATGGGAATAGTGTGCTATTTGGGACGCTACCTTGGAGTTGATCCTCCCTCCGACACGTCCATCAATATTTACGGTGAATTATAATTACTGAAGACCACAAGAGCAAAGCAGCTAAACTCTTCTTAATTGCTGAAGGCCACAAGGGCAAAGCAGCTAAACTCCTCTCCTGTCTGACTAGATGCAGGGAAGTCGATCATGTGAGTGAAAAGATGGGAGAATGTTCTAGCTCAGGAAATGTATTATTGGTTTCTTCTGGGGTTTTTTGCCATATATTGATGACCATAAGATAAGTGTCTAAAGGATTGATTCACCTAATAGACTGGAGCCAACAAGTATTACTTAGATTATTATAAAAGGCATGTACATAAATTTCAGCTTTCCATTTTTAATTAACTTTTCTAAAAACATAATTCCACTTTAACATCATGGGCTATTGTGTGTGTTTGTGTGTGTGGATCAGCGACACAATCTAAATGTAATCCATTTTAATTTCAGGCTATACACAAAATGTAGAAAGTGCAGACTTTCTGAAGTATTCAGTACATGCTATCTGAATTCAGACCTTTCTGAAGTATTCAGTACATGCTATCTGAATTCAGACCTTTCTGAAGTATTCAGTACATGCTATCTGAATTCAGACCTTTCTGAAGTATTCAGTACATGCTATCTGAATTCAGACTTGAATCTGGGTCCATCCATATTCCAGAGAGCCTTTCAATGGAAGCTCATTATTCAGACATGGACTTGCGCTGGCATTGCTTATCATAACATAAAGTGCAGTTGTCAGAGGTCGATAGCATGGTTGAGCAAAGTTTAGTGACTCATTACAAATATTTAGTTTCCTATCGATGTAATGCTCTTAACAAGTTTGTCTATTCAAAGAGGATCATACTCAACCTACAGTTGATAAATGATTTATTCCGTGTGCGACATTCAATGTCCGTCCATACATTTGATTACACACCCAAATAAAAGGTGTAGATGACAATGATGCATTTCCTTACTTTAAATCTCAACATGAAATCAGTATTGTTCATGTCAAACACTGAAGACTAGTTAAGTAGGCATATATATATATCTATATCCTGGTTTAACGTCTGTCAGAGTGCTATATTACCCATCCCTGAACTCTTTTCCTTGCAGTCTGAGGTGAACATTACTTATGTGTTCTTTTGGGCACCCTCCCCTCCCCTCTCCTCCAAAATGCGCTCCCTGCCACAGATATAAAACTCACAGGATGCTTGCTGCCAAACACAGTTGCGAGCACAGAACAGTCATTCAACGAAACCATCTCCAGTCTTCACAAAATAAAGTGAGTAAAAAGCATTTTTCTGTCGCTGACTATTTGCCTTTTTTATAGACTTCCAGGATGTTTGTAAAGTTGCTCTTGATTGAATTACTAAAGAAAATATTTGTCCTCATGGAAAACCTTGTTTTCTGCACATTCAAAATATGTTGGTTAATATTTTTTCAGTTGGTTATTAAAGATGATGGAATATTATTTTGGATAACAAGGTGTCGTTGGCTTTATGGTTCATTTATAAGTTATTACGCACGGTAGCAAATAAAAAATAATTGCATTTTATTGGCTACAATATGAACTAAGGACAGGAGCGTAGTCACAGTGCATTTGTTTTCTAGTTTGTTTCTCTGTGCTTTTGTGTGGTTTAGATGCGCCCTAACGCAGCGATGTCTCTGGGTATGCTGGCCATGTACTTGCTGATATGCATGTCCAATCTGATGGCCGCGTATCCGTCCAAACCCGTCATTCCCGCAGATGATGCGCCTGTCGAGGACTTCGCCAAGTACTTCTCTGCACTCAGACACTACATCAACCAAATCACTCGACAGCGGTGAGTTCTTCATCTGGTGAGGGGAAGGTACAGCACATAATGAAGATAATTATTTGGAGTAAACAATTAAATGAATACATTAAACAAGATGTGCATTTGATCACAGAAGATAACACTTGAAAAACACATTTCCAAAGTGGTTCTGATGCTTCTGTTTTGTTGCCTTTCACAAAATATCTGTATTTCATATAAGGTTTAACTTTCTAAATGTTTTCCTGTTTATTTGTACTCGTTACCTCTCTCTCAGGTATGGGAAAAGATCCAGCCCTGATATGGTGTTCTCTGACCTGCTACAGAGGGAGAGCACAGAGAGCGTCCCACTAGCAAGCTATGGAAGGTGGGTGTAAAAACATACCGAGGATACCGATATACCTGTCCTCAGAATGATCAGCTTTAGACATCATCTTTTTGGGGGTGGGGATTAGTAGCCTAGATCTAATCCATTCTTGTTTCAAGTAGTTTCATACTGTCAGAGATGCTGTTCCTCATTGTTTATTGGTCCACTATAACCTATAGTCTATAGTATATTGTGCATTTGAGAGTAACAGACACGGCAATAGTCAATGACTTATTAGTCAATGGACCAATATAATAATGGAGAAACGTAAATGAACACTTTGCTTGTTTCTCCTGACAGATATGAGGATCTACCGTTGTGGTGGTGAAGCCAGTACAGACTTCCATACCAGTCCCTTTCAACAACACCACACTGCCTGTTTGGTCACCGCACCACAACAACACCACACTGCCTGTTTGTCACAGCACCACAACAACACCACACTGCCTGTTTGGTCACCGCACCACAACAACACCATACTGCCTGTTGGTCACCGACTCGACCTGGACTTTAATGGATATCTACAGCCTGCATGCAACCACCTCCCTGTCTGTCTGTCATAGTAGAAGTGTCCTGTACATATGTTACTTTCTCCTTTTGTGCATCACACTGTGTACTGTAAACCAAAATAAACATTTACTGGTTGGATCAAATACATCATATAAAGTACCTTGGATCAATGTTTTAGAATGTGACTCTGTTTTAAGTATATAAAGAAAATCCTAGGACTCCAGAATCAGAAAGTAAGCAAAGTGGTCTTTCTTAAAGAAAAACATTTCTAGTGTGTTTTTACACTTATTGGATACTAGTTGTTCCTGCCACAACCAGGACGAGGACCTACACCTAGAACCACTGCTGCACAGGGTTCTCTTTGTTCCCACAGGTTTTACTAAGATATACTGCCCTCTTCTGGACTGGCCTTAGTACTCTGACACCATTATACTCCAGCTTGGACTGTAGCCTTCAAACAGCTGTCTGGAGTGAGAGGTGAGAATAACAATCGATTAATTCTGTCCATTATTTCAATGTGTAACATTGTTAATCTTTCACTGGTCTGTGTGGATTTGTATTGTGTACAATCGTTCTATATAACGGCACCTTGCCTAACGTGAAAACAGATTTAAGGTGTAGAATCATTAAGTGGCCTGGGATCCCTATGGATCCCTGGTCTAAAGTAGTTCACTATGGAATAGGGTACGATTTGGGACACTGGCCTGGTTACCTCCAAAGGGACATGAGATAATGAGATCTGGTGCATGAACCCAGTTACCTAATCTCGGTCCTAAATGGCACCCTCTGTAGTGCACTATTTATTGCCTGGTAGGGTACCACTTGGGACTAAGTCCTGTTTTAGAAGATGGAACAGTCCCTGCATACTAATGGGTTCATTGTTCTAGAATGCTCAAATGTAACACAAGGTTATGTCCCAAATTGGCACCCTGTTCTCTATATTGTGGACTACTTTTGACCAGGGCTCAGTAGTGCACTATGTATGGAATAGGGTGCCAATTTGAGATGTAGACATACAGTAGGATTCTTTATGTTGACGGCCAGATAATCATGTCAGGTCATATGTAATGTCTTTGGCTGTACTGAATAAATAGGCTACTGCTGTCTCTGGTGTTTTAATGCTTATTTATTTCACAAGGAGTATGAATGTGTAACAGTGGCTAGTCATGTTGTGTAACTAACATAGGGCCTTTAAGTCCCAAATGGCACCCTATTCCCTATATAGTGCTCTACTTTTGACCAGGACCCATAGTGGGCTTTACTATATAGGGTGCCATTTGAGATGTTATGTGTGGGTTAAAACGGTTTGTGGAGCGCAGGAGACCCAGATTATCTTAGTCGATGGCAAATGCAGAATCTATAATTTATTAAATAATTACTCCTATTGAAAACTATATGAACAGAAAAGAGCAAGTCTGAAGTTCTCACACCGATATCTGTAGTACGTTAAACGAGTGGGTGGGAACTACATTAACTAGCTCCTCGTCTCTAAAGTGGACTTCGAGATCAAGCGTCATTCGGCGGCATGTCTCCAGGACAGGAGTCGACTGTTGCGCGCAAGGAAAAGTAGCCTCGTCTGGGGTACAGGGGATCTATGGAGACTTGAAAGTCTGACGGAAGGACACGGAGAACGTCAGGTAAAGTCATACATTTTTTTATGGCCATCTTCTTCGAAACCGCATGAGGGGCTTAGTGCCACGAAAAAGGGTTCTAATAGCGAAACGCAAGTCAGGTTAGCAATCCACTCACCAGTGTGGCAACACTCGCTAGCTAGCTTACACTAGCTGGATCCAGTCAGGCTGGGACTCAGTTGATTGCTAGCAAGCTAATAATAACACGCTAGCTACCATTGCTAACCTAACAAAGAGCATATTTCTAGACTAGGTTTTAACTAGTTGGCTAGCTAAGCCAGATATCCAGTTAGATTGTTTTGCCACAAGTTATGACGTGGAATTGTGCCAAATGTTTAATTGACCATAAAAGTGGTTGTATTTGCTTGATACCTAACGGGACAGTTTACTAATAAAGTTAACAAACCACTAGGAATGTGTCCAATGCGACCTCATCTGCTCGGTCTCAGCCGAACGCGAAACCAAAAATGTCTGCACGTGTTCCGCACCCCGCACAGGAAGTTAGCTGATAGTGTGTGTGCCTTACTGTAAGGAGTTGTGTGTGCCTAACTCTAACGAGGGGTGAGTCCCAAATGTGTTATTTGGAGTGTAGTAACTCGTGTGTTTGAGATATGTGTTGGCTTTCTGGAAGGTTCCACGTGTTGAGCTGTAAGAGTCAGACATTTTAGACACATTGAGAAAGAACACTTTAGTGTCAACAATGAAGAGATTAGTCGAATGTCTTGCTTTGCATGGATCGGCCTTTTTTAGTTGGCTATGTGTAGTTAGTTACCCTATACACTATTCTGTCAGTGCCGGCTTGCTCACACAAAGAGCCCATCATTTCACCATGACTTGGACGTTTCCATTGCCACAATGAATGATAAAACAGATTGTCCCATCTAACAACTTTGGATACCTCGTGGTGTCCCAAATGATACCCAATTCACTACATAGTACACTAGGTGGCCTGGTCAAACGTGGCGTCACTGTACAGGGAAAGGGTTTCAGGTGGGACGGATGTCTTTTTCTTTTTAATGCCTTTATTTGGGAGACTGATCTGTTTTGGATCAACAGTAAAACACAGACCAGAAATGGTCATGCCGAATTTGGGCTTCTTCCTGTAATTAGTGTTTTTTTTTGTTCTTCATTCCTGTGGTAGTGTTCAAATCCTTGTTTGCGTCTGAGGTTGAGCTATAAACATCTTTCATCTTTAAAAAGCCTTATGAAATGGTGTCCGTAAAGCTGAGGGGGCGGTCCAGGGGACAGACGGGTGGCTTATTCAATGGAGTACAGTAGTACGATCCTTCAGATAGGAAAGCATACTTTTCTATTGAAATGGTCTGTAACATTACACTGAAGCACTCTCCTGGATAAGCCTCTGGTCTGACAGTGAACCCCATTCATCCCTGTAGCCTGCTGCTTATTATATGGGGCGGCAGGGTAGCCTAGTGGTTAGAGCGTTGGACTAGTAACCGGAAGTTCATATCCTCGAGCTGACAAGGTACAAATCTGTCGTTCTGCCCCTGAACAGGCAGTTAACCCACTGTTCCTAGGCCGTCATTGAAAACAAGAGTTTGTTCTTAACTGTCTTCACCATGGTCCCTGGCTGGGTCCCTTCACCCGGGTACTTAGCTTGGTCCCTTTCCTTAGTTGAGTCCCTGGTCTGGTCCTTTCCCCCTTGTCCCTGGCTGGGACGCTGGCTGGCTTCAGGGTTTAATTGAGGTGTTGGAGAATCCAGAGAATTTCAGCCTCTGTGGGAATGCTGCTGGCAAGAGCAGCAGTGTGTATCACACCCTGGTTGTCTCCCAAATGGCAAAGGGTGTTATTTGGGAGACAACCAGGGTGTGAATTCTGATTCCCTCTGAAGTGTGTAGTCAGTGTATACTGCACTCATTCACTCCCCCTCACATACAGTATTTGAAAAGGAATGGACTTGTGTGAACCTGGAGTCCTCAGTTGAAACAATAACAAAGTGGCCCACCCCGCCTCGGGTTTGTTCAGAAGCTGAGGGAAGGGATAAATGTAACCACTCTCAAATGCATAGACAGAGCTATGGATGCAAAGACTGACCATCCATGATATCAACATTATAGGTATTACCATGTTTTGAGGCTATACAGTGTTTGTTTCCATTTCCATTGTTTACAAACATTGGAGTTTATATTTTGTGTTCTGATGGGGTACAACAGTTGAACTAAGCTCATGAGACATAAGTTAAGCCTATATTCTTCAAGAATCAATGTGTATATAGCATTCATTTAGAAGTCAACAAATTAATGTAGCAACTAAGGATTCTAGCTTTAAGGAATATGGTGGATATAATCCCCTCTCAAATTCATGCTTAAACCCATCCAGTGCTCTAATTTAAACCCACATTTAAAAAATACTACAGTTTACCATGTAATACTATAGTACTTACTATAGAATTCTGTAGTAAAACTTAGTATACTACATACTGTATTAGTACAATTCCCTCGATCATGTGTAGTACTTAGTATATCATTTTGTAGTATAGTGTACAATGCTATAATAAATATTAAGGTATTATCCACACAAAAAAACACTAGTAAATACTACAGTTTTTAATTTGCATATACCCTGTCCATTCCCCCTCCCCCATATCACAATTTGTGCCACCCGTAAGTCAGAAACCTACATGACAAGTACAAAGCATATAATGTGTTCCCTATGGTTATAGAAAAGAGCAGAAGCTCTGAACTCCCCGTTCAGAACCCAGTCCTACCTATCTACAGGTTATCTGCTCTTTTCTCAAGGAGAAAGCTCCCCACTTCTGTCTCAAAAATAAACAAAAACACATCAGTAAATACTACATACAGTAATGTCCCCCAAAACACTTCAGAAAATACTACAGTATACTACAGTCTGCAAAAAACACTACAGTAATTACTGTTTCTATATAATAAAAAATACTACAGTATTTATACTATAGTAAACTGTAAACACTACAGAATGCAAAAACACTACAGTAATTACTGTTTCTCTATATAAAAATGTACTACAGTATTTGTACTATAGTAAACTGTAAACACTACAGTAATTACTGTTTCTCTATATAAAATGTACTACAGTATTTGTACTATGGTAAACTGTAAACACTACAGTATATATTAATGATTTTCATAACGTCATATTGATTCTGTACTGTTTACTATAGTAAACAGGGATTTATTTGACACAGATTTCTTGTAGTTAGTTATAGTTATACGCAGTGGTGCAGGCACTCACCCTCAGTCCAGCGTGCGGGGGTGAATGTATGTCCAGCGTGCGGGGGTGAATGTATGTCCAGCGTGCGGGGGTGAATGTATGTCCAGAGTGCGGGGGTGAATGTATGTCCAGCGTGCGGGGGTGAATGTATGTCCAGAGTGCGGGGGTGAATGTATGTCCAGAGTGCGGGGGTGAATGTATGTCCAGAGTGCGGGGGTGAATGTATGTCCAGAGTGCGGGGGTGAATGTATGTCCAGAGTGCGGGGGTGAATGTATGTCCAGAGTGCGGGGGTGAATGTATGTCCAGCGTGCGGGGGTGAATGTATGTCCAGCGTGCGGGGGTGAATGTATGTCCAGCGTGCGGGGTTGCCCCCAACCCCAAAATAAGTCATTTTTTAAACAGTATTGAAAATCATACTGTGGATATTTCGGAATACCCCGGTATATCGCCTAAGCCTAGTAGTGTTTTTGCAACACTACAGTGAATACTACAGTATTCCTACCATAGTATACACTATAGTATTTATTTCATGTGGGAACCCACAAGGTGGAGTGAGTTAAGTACACACACCTCAGGGAGAAGGCCTGGGTAGAGAATCTGGACGGTTTGAATGTTGAACGCTTTCAATGCTACTGATCCCCGTGGTGATGAAAACCAACCTGACAAATATAGGCCACACAATGATACCAGGGACTTGGCAGCTCTGGAGTTGACTACTTGCAGTCTTGACCTCTTAGGGTAATCAACATAATGCGATTAATGCTTTTCAGTCTCTCCCACCCCCAGACCAGTATGACCACATGACTTTCTTTGTCCAATCAGAAAGCACACAGTAAGAGTGAGGGATGAAATCCCTCTGGAGTGGCAGTGATCTGACCAAATGGAAACTGTTGAACATTACAGCATGTTGTCGACAGCAAGACTAAAATGGTTGGGCTATTGTCCTTTAAAGGTCGACGCTGCTATTTCAGATGAGTCACTCTGAAGGTATTTTAAGTTGGAAAGCAAGCATTTCAGGTTATCTAGCAATCCCGTATTATTGGGCATTGGGTAATAACAAGGTGTTGTCTCCCTGTGTTCCTTTTCAGGTTCTTCTGTGTTGCCACAGGCAGGCAGGGCACCAGATGACTGGTGTGTACTGGGAGTAGGGCTTTCAGTCGCTGCGCTGCATTGGAGCACAATTCACAGGTGAGTGTCAGAGGTTCACTTCCTACTTTACTACTTCCATTCTTCTGTCAGGTACGTCCACCTTTATTATTTTTTAACACTGATTGGTTAAACATGAATCTATGTTTGAAGCAATGCTCCATTCATGATGTCTGAGTAACTAAGGTGTGAAGAGGGACAACAATGTGTCTGTTGTGGAAATGTCTTTTCTGCTGTGTGTGTGTGTGTCCGTCCATCTGGACAACCCAGCCACAGCGTGTTTGAATAGGGCAGTATGTACTCTCCTCTTGTCTGGACACTGGGGTTGGTTAGGGCAGTTTGGACTCTCCTCTGTCTGGACACCGGGGTTGGTTAGGCCAGTTTGTACTCTCCTCTGTCTGGACACTGGGGTTGGTTAGGCCAGTTTGTACTCTCCTCTGTCTGGACAGTGGGGTTGGTTAGGCAAGTTTGTATTCTCCTCTGTCTGGACAGTGGGGTTGGTTAGGCAAGTTTGTATTCTCCTCTGTCTGGACAGTGGGGTTGGTTAGGCCAGTTTGTACTCTCCTCTGTCTGGACAGTGGGGTTGGTTAGGCCAGTTTGTACTCTCCTCTGTCTGGACAGTGGGGTTGGTTAGGCCAGTTTGTACTCTCCTCTGTCTGGACAGTGGGGTTGGTTAGGCCAGTTTGTACTCTCCTCTGTCTGGACAGTGGGGTTGGTTAGGCCAGTTTGTACTCTCCTCTGTCTGGACAGTGGGGTTGGTTAGGCCAGTTTGTACTCTCCTCTGTCTGGACAGTGGGGTTGGTTAGGCCAGTTTGTACTCTCCTCTGTCCTGACAGTGGGGTTGGTTAGGCCAGTTTGTACTCTCCTCTCCTGACAGTGGGGTTGGTTAGGCCAGTTTGTACTCTCCTCTGTCCTGACACTGGGGTTGGTTAGGCCAGTTTATACTCTCCTCTGTCCGGACACTGGGGTTGGTTAGGCCAGTTTGTACTCTCCTCTGTCCGGACACTGGGGTTGGTTAAGCCAGTTTGTACTCTCCTCTGTCCTGACAGTGGGGTCGGTTAGGGCAGTTTGTACTGTCCTCTGTCTGGACAGTGGGGTTGGTTAGGCCAGTTTGTACTGTCCTCTGTCTGGACTCTGGGGTTGGTTAGGCCAGTTTGTACTGCCCTCTGTCTGGACACGGGTTGGTTAGGCCAGTTTGTACTGTCCTCTGTCTGGACAGTGGGGTTGGTTAGGCCAGTTTGTACTGTCCTCTGTCTGGACAGTGGGGTTGGTTAGGCCAGTTTGTACTGTCCTCTGTCTGGACAGTGGGGTTGGTTAGGCCAGTTTGTACTGTCCTCTGTCTGGACAGTGGGGTTGGTTAGGCCAGTTTGTACTGTCCTCTGTCTGGACACTGGGGTTGGTTAGGCCAGTTTGTACTGTCCTCTGTCTGGACACGGGTTGGTTCGGCCAGTTTGGACTCTCCTCTGTCTGGACACTGGGGTTGGTTAGGCCAGTTTGGACTCTCCTCTGTCTGGACACTGGGGTTGGTTAGGCCAGTTTGGACTCTCCTCTGTCTGGACACTGGGGTTGGGTAGGCCAGTTTGGACTCTCCTCTGTCTGGACACTGGGGTTGGGTAGGCCAGTTTGGACTCTCCTCTGTCTGGACACTGGGGTTGGGTAGGCCAGTTTGGACTCTCCTCTGTCTGGACACTGGGGTTGGTTAGGGCAGTTTGGACTCTTTTTTTCCCTTTATAGGGAGCTACTTCTGACTAGGGCTCATAGGATGCTTTTTGGGGCACAACCTTTATCCAGGAGGAGTGGGGGAAAAAACCCATCCCATGTTCTAAAAAAAAGAGTGATCAACGTTGTTGTTAATATCCTTGTTGGTAGCTGATGAAGTGGAAACCTTTTGATGTGGGTTCCCTACCCTCTCCAGCCTTTCAGGTGCTGTGTTGTCTGTCAGTCTGCCTGAGGTGAGGGCAGACAGACTGGTTTTGATGTGGGTTCCCTACCCTCTCCAGCCTTTCAGGTGCTGTGTTGTCTGTCAGTCTGCCTGAGGTGAGGGCAGACAGACTGGTTTTGATGTAGGGTGAAGTTGCCCTTAGACACTGATCTTGGGACAGTTTAGCCTTTTCCCCACTAATGGTTACGGTTAGGATTGGAGGTGGAGAAGCCTATCATAGATCTGTACCTAGGGGGGAGTTCATCCTGTAGTGTTATTGTTCCATTCAAATGTCTCTCAAAAACATATTATTTACAAGGTGTTATAATGGGCTGCTGTTGTTTGCATTGTGGCTACATGGGGTTTGTTTACATGTCAGATTGTTGTATAATACACCTGAGTATACCACACCTTAGGAACACCTGACCTAATATTGTGTCTCAAAGGATCATAGGGGTTTAAAGGGTGTGTCTCAGTCACTAGATCTCAAACCAATTTCAACACTTATGGAAATTCTGGAGCGGTGCCCGAGACTGTGTTTTCCACCACCTTTATCAATACACCAAATGATGGAATTTCTCATGGAAGAAGGGTGTCACATCCCTCGAATAGAGTTCCAGACACTTGTAGAATCTTTGCCTTGGTGCATTGAAGCTGTTCTGTTGGCTCGTGGTGCCCAACACCCTATTTTGGGCTTTCCTTTATTCTGTTACCTCTATGTTGGTGTGTGCAAGTCAAAGTCCTCATGATGTTTCTTGTGAAGATTATAACGTAGACCAGAGAAAGCTGTAAGTAGGCTGTTACAAGCCTTGGTTTGAGTGTTTCACCAGTAACCACTTACAGGCTTGAATTGGGAAACGGTTCTGTTCTCTTATATAGTGAATGTTGGAGACATCTACCAGTGGGACCCGTCAACGTCTGTCCCAAATGGCACCCTATTCCCTATATAGTGCACTATGATGGGCCCTGGTCAAAAGTAGTGCACTATAAAGGGAATAGGATGCCATTTGGAACTTCTCCATTGTTTTAGCGAGTTGCTTGTTGGGGTTATGGAAATTAAGGCTTTTTGTAATGAATCACTCCATTGATGGTCGCTTACTGCTCCAGTTTTTTCACCCTTGTTATGCCAGGTATTTTACATCAAGGCCCCCAAATTTTTGGAATTTGTCACTGTGCACTCATTAATATCCAAATCAAATGTCGTTACCATAGAAGTTAAAATAGACAGTTTAAAGGGGTGTTTCATCAACATCCATCTTGAATTATACAAAGGGTGGGTCTAATCCTGAATGCTGGTTGGTTAAAACTGCATTCCACCTGGTGTGTATTCCATAAGTTACCACCGGCTAAATCTATGACTTTAAATTTGAATCTGTTCTTTCTGACTACACAATCCACTGTTTCATCAGCCCAGCCAGGCAATTTATAAACTTGACCTCCACTATAAAAAGTATGTAGACATTATCTCACGTTTCTTTTAGGCTAACATTTAGTTTAACAGCAGTGGGTATTTGTATAAACCTTGCTGTCTATCTCTCCGACATTTGCAACATTTGAATATTGAAACAATGTAATATCCAGCTGTCCCATAGTAATGAAGGAGTCGGGACGAGACAGGAGGCAGCTTTTCTCAGCCAGTCGAAATCACGAATCAGCTGGCATCCATTGTTATGGTTTGTTCGTTCTAAATGTTCTATTGCCATACTGGCTGGCAACGTTCTTATCCCTTGCTTGCTAGCTAGCCAACTACGGATAACTTACAATCAGGTCAAACAGCAAAGGAGCTGCATTTGCATTTGTTTAAGCTGTTCTCTAGTGACATTTATTTGGATACATCCAATGCGCTAATGAGGCGTGATTTCACCTGGCATAGAAAATGTGTTCTCTTGTCAGGACACTGTTGTTCATAGGAACTAGGCAACGGCACAGCCAACACAATCACATCAAACTGAAGCTGGAAAGACTGGAAACTAGCTGCTCTTTGTTTCGTTTGACATTTTTTCAATTGACACTTCTTTGTATGCGTGTATATACACTGCTCAAAAAAATAAAGGGAACACTTAAACAACACAATGTAACTCTCAAGTCAATCACACTTCTGTGAAATCAAACTGTCCACTTAGGAAGCAACACTGATTGACAATACATTTCACATGCTGTTGTGCAAATGGAATAGACAACAGGTGGAAATTATAGGCAATTAGCAAGACACTCCCAATAAAGGAGTGGTTCTGCAGGTGGGGACCACCACTTCTCAGTTCCTATGCTTCCTGGCTGATGTTTTGGTCACTTTTGAATGCTGGCGGTGCTTTCACTCTAGTGGTAGCATGAGACGGAGTCTACAACCCACACAAGTGGCTCAGGTAGTGCAGCTCATCCAGGATGGCACATCAATGCGAGCTGTGGCAAGAAGGTTTGCTGTGCCTGTCGGCGTAGTGTCCAGTGCATGGAGGCGCTACCAGGAGACAGGCCAGTACATCAGGAGATGTGGAGGAGGACGTAGGAGGGCAACAACCCAGCAGCAGGACCGCTACCTCCGCCTTTGTGCAAGGAGGAGCAGGCGGAGCACTGCCAGAGCCCTGCATAATGACCTCCAGCAGGCCACAAATGTGCATGTGTCTGCTCAAACGGTCAGAAACAGACTCCTTGAGGGTGGTATGAGGGCCCGACGTCCACAGGTGGGGGTTGTGCTTACAGCCCAACACAGTGCAGGACGCTTTTCATTTGCCAGAGAACACCAAGATTGGCAAATTCGCCACTGGCGCCCTGTGCTCTTCACAGATGAAAGCAGGTTCACACTGCGCACATGTGACAGAGTCTGGAGACGCCGTGGAGAACATTCTGCTGCCTGCAACATCTTCCAGCATGACCGGTTTGGCGGTGGGTCAGTCATGGTGTGGAATGGCATTTCTTTGGGGGGCCGCACAGCCCTCCATGTGCTCGTCAGAGGTAGCCTGACTGCCATTAGGTACCGAGATGAGATCCTCAGACCCCTTGTGAGACCATATGCTGGTGCGGTTGGCCCTGGGTTCCTCCTAATGCAAGACGATGCTAGACCTCATGTGGCTGGAGTGTGTCAGCAGTTCCTGCAAGAGGAAGGCATTGATGCTATGGACTGGCCCGCCCGTTCCCAAAACCTGAATCCAATTGAGCACATCTGGGACATCATGTCTCGCCCCATCCACCAATTCCACATTGCACCACAGCTGTCCAGGAGTTGGCGGATGCTTTAGTCCAGGTCTGGGAGGAGATCCCTCAGGAGACCATCCGCCACCTCATCAGGAGCATGCCCAGGCGTTGTAGGGAGGTCATACAGGCACGTGGAGGCCACACACACACTACTGAGCCCCATTTTGACTTGTTTTAAGGACATTACATCAAAGTTGGATCAGCCTGTAGTGTGGTTTTCCACTTGAATTTTGAGTGTGACTCCAAATCCAGACCTCCATGGGTTGATACATTTGATTTCCATTGATCATTTTTGTGTGATTTTGGTTGTCAGCACATTCAACTATGTAAAGGGAAAAAAGTATTTAATAAGAATATTTCATTCATTCAGATCTAGGATGTGTTATTTTAGTGTTCCCTTTATTTTTTTGAGCAGTGTATATATGTATGTAAAAATGATCCCAGCTGATTCATGATTTCAACTGGCTGAGAAATGCTGCCTGCCTCCCTGTTTGTCTTGTGCTGACTCGTTTATTACTATGGGACAGCTGGAGATCGAATTTGAATATTGAAAACATTTAGCAAATGTCAGAGAGACGGACAGAAAGGTTTATACAAATCTCCGCTGTTGAAAACTAAATGTTAGTCTAAAAGAAATGGTAGAAATGGGAGATCAAGTTTATAAATGACCTGTCAGGGTAGATGAGACAGTGGATTCAGCAGTCAGATGGAACAGAGTAAATAGGCATTTTAACTTCATAGATTTAGCCGCTGGTAATTTTATGGAATAGACACAGGCTGGAATGTGTTTCAGGATTAGACCGACTCGTTGTATAAAACTAGACATGACCGCCTGGTCGTCCCGATATCTACTAAGGTGTGAGACAGGCGGTTTATACAAGGACCTGTACATACAGTGCATTGGGAAAGTATTCAGACCCCTTGACCCTTTTCACGTCTCTGCCATATACATAGGCTCACATTATGTGGCCTTCTGATTGCAAGTCTGCATAGAACTATTGATTTTGTGGATATAAAAATAGTATTTCTTTTTCTTTTTTTTAAACATGTTGCGTTTGTCCTCCAGCCATGCAGCAGGTGCTGGATAACCTGAGAGACATGCCTCCCACCACGGGGGCCAAAGACATCGACCTCCTCTTCCTCAAGGGAATCATAGAGAGCCCCATAGTCCGCTCCCTCGCCAAGGTAACATACACACTCCATCATATCATCAGTTAAGAGAGAAGAGAAGGAGGGGAGTGGAAGAGGCACTCAGTGCCACCATATAAATGTCTCCTCCATCTTGTCAGAACGGACTGTGCCAATAACAGCCATGACTCAAACAACAGCAGTCTGGAACGTTTTGGCCACGAGTGTTTGAATGTATGGTATGGCCAATTAGCCAGTCAGTCTGCCAGTACACGGCCCAACTGGCCAGCAATTTTAGTTGCTTGCAACCGAGTTGTTTGTTGGTTGCTAGAGGAAACACCCCCCTGCAACCAATAAGCATCTCATCTGCAACTTGGTTGAATCCAGTTCAAACTTTGTGCAACTAGTTGCAAGCAACAGCCAATCAAAACAAATACTTTTGTCACATGATCCATTTGAAGGTTCGGAATTCTGACCCTGTTGTCATGTCACCACAGCTGTTCGTGCTGCGCAGAACAACCTGCAATCAGGGTTGACAGAACAGAGACTAACACAACAGGAATTGTATACAAGTTATTTGTACATGGTTTAGCAGTCAATAAATGTAATTTCGAAGAGAAGCCAAACCTCTCCTTGACCAGTTTCAACTGAAGTTGTCCACCATGAACTGTGCTAGCTTGGTTAGCTCGTTGTTAACTAGCTAGGTGTTGGTGTTTGCCGTGTAATTTTGGCTAGCTAGCTGTGTTGGTGTTTGCAATGTCCTTTAGGCTAACTAGCTAAATTGTACAGGCTGCATTTCTACAGTGTCCTTGCTGTCACAATAACCAAACCGTTGGGTGAACACATTAGTGAAACCACGACGTAATGCAGCAGATGACATGGGTTGAGTTTAGAATTCTTAAACCATCCGCTTCAATTTGATTGGCTGTTGCGTGCAATTTTAATCACATTCGAGTTGCTTCATTTTAACCGCAGAGTTGCTTGAGATTACGTCACTTGCAACTGCAACTAGAATTGCGTTAAAGTGGCTTTGTGTAAGTAACCCCAGCCTAAGTCTCCGTGGTTACTGCCGGGTGCATGGGGTTAACAGCTGCACATCTATGTTTAACACTGCAGTGAAATGTCATCTACAACGTGTTTCAGAGGGCCAACCATGTCACGGAGTCTGTAGAGGCCAGGGGCCTGTCTAATTTATAAACCGCACTGGTGTTAAAGTACTTAAGTAAAAAATACTTTACAATTGAAGCAGTTTTTGGGGGGTATCTGTCCTTTACTTTAAAACCTGTTTCTGCATCTGGGCTGTATGGGTGAGAGGGAGTGTGGACTGTACAGTTGTCCCTTGGTTGTATTTGATGCCATTTTTTTTCTCCTTTTGAAGTGGTGTAAAGTACTTTTAAAGTATTGTTGGGGGTGAATCTGTACTATAGTAATCATATTTTTGACTCATTTTACTTCGTTACATTCCTAAAATGTCTTTACTTATTACTCCATACATTTTCCATGACACCCAAAAGTACTCATTATGTTTTGAATGCTTAGCAGGACAGGAAAATTGTCTAATTGACACACTTATCAAGAGAACATTCCTGGTCATCTCTACTGCCTCTGATCTGGAGGACTCACTAAACAGAGAACATCCCTGGTCATCCCTACTGCCTCTGATCTGGAGGACTCACTAAACAGAGAACATCCCTGGTCATCCCTACTGCCTCTGATCTGGAGGACTCACTAAACAGAGAACATCCCTGGTCATCCCTACTGCCTCTGATCTGGAGGACTCACTAAACAGAGTCATCCCTACTGCCTCTGATCTGGGGGACTCACTAAACAGAGAACATCCCTGGTCATCCCTACTGCCTCTGATCTGGGGGACTCACTAAACAGAGAACATCCCTGGTCATCCCTACTGCCTCTGATCTGGAGGACTCACTAAACAGAGAACATCCCTGGTCATCCCTACTGCCTCTGATCTGGAGGACTCACTAAACAGAGAACATCCCTGGTCATCCCTACTGCCTCTGATCTGGCGGACTCACTAAACAGAGTCATCCCTACTGCCTCTGATCTGGGGGACTCACTAAACAGAGTCATCCCTACTGCCTCTGATCTGGAGGACTCACTAAACAGAGTCATCCCTACTGCCTCTGATCTGGAGGACTCACTAAACAGAGTCATCCCTACTGCCTCTGATCTGGAGGACTCACTAAACAGAGTCATCCCTACTGCCTCTGATCTGGGGGACTCACTAAACACAAAGAAAAAAAACGTGTTTAATTTTTTGTATTTTTTTGTACCATCTTTGAAATGCAAGAGAAAGGCCATAAGGAGTAGTGTGTTTGTTGTGACATGCTGACATCTGGTGGACATTTACACCAGGTTCACTTTTCACAGGGAAAAAACTGACCAGGGCACGAATAAATTAAATCGGGCTTTATTTCTACAGCAAAAAAACAAATAACACCTGAAATATTTAATATTTACTACAGAACAAATGAAAGAACAATAATAACTGAACGACTAAAAAGCACCCCAAGGAAAAGCTCAACTTAAAGGCTGTTTTAAGATCTCCTTTACATCTGTCCACAGTTTCAGCCCCCCTCAGGTTCTCTGGCAGGCTGGTCCAGAGGCTGGGGGCAGAATAACTGGTCCTGGGCATTGGGATAGTTAAAACCTGAGCTAAATACTGTGTGTATTAATGTGTGTCTCTGCAGGCACATGAGAGGCTGGCGGATGTGAAGCTGGAGGCTGTGAGAGACAACAACCAGCAGCTGGTCGCAGAGATCCTAGACTCCCTCACAGGACTGAGTAGTAGAGACGCCTCCGCTGAGGAACTAGCCAACATCCTCCAGGAACCACACTTCAAGGTACTCACACACACTCACACACCTATGTGTACACACACACACACACACACTCACACCTATGTGTACACACACACACACAGTACCGTTGAGTTGTTAGAGCCTCGCTCTCTCTGCCTCGCTCTCTCTGCCTCGCTCTCTCTGCCTCTCGCTCTCTCTGCCTCGCTCTCTCTGCCTCGCTCTCTCTGCCTCTCGCTCTCTCTCAAGGTTCACTTCATTTTAATTTGCTTTATTGTCATTATGTAACAATGTACATGTTGCCAAAGTTTTCTTTGGAGATTAACATTATTATAATAATCATCATCATCATCATCTCTCTCTCTCTGGTTGGAGCTACACTACATGGTCAAAAGTATGTGGACACGTGCTCGTCGAACATCTCATTCATTGACTCTCTGGTGCCTCTACGGCAGCTAGAGCTGTGACTCTCTGGTGCCTCTACGGCAGCTAGAGCTGTGACTCTCTGGTGCCACTACGGCAGTTATCACTGTGACTCTCTGGTGCCCCTACGGCAGTTATCACTGTGACTCTCTGGTGCCCCTACGGCAGTTATCACTGTGACTCTAAGGTGCCCCTACGGCAGCTAGAGCTGTGACTCTCTGGTGCCTCTATGGCAGTTAGAGCTGTGACTCTCTGGTGCCTCTATGGCAGTTAGAGCTGTGATTCTCTGGTGCCTCTATGGCAGTGAGAGCTGTGACTCTCTGGTGCCTCTATGGCAGTTAGAGCTGTGACTCTCTGGTGCCTCTATGGCAGTGAGAGCTGTGACTCTCTGGTGCCTCTATGGCAGTGAGAGCTGTGACTCTCTGGTGCCTCTATGGCAGTTAGAGCTGTGACTCTCTGGTGCCTCTATGGCAGTGAGAGCTGTGACTCTCTGGTGCCTCTATGGCAGTGAGAGCTGTGACTCTCTGGTGCCTCTATGGCAGTTAGAGCTGTGACTCTCTGGTGCCTCTACCGCAGTGAGAGCTGTGACTCTCTGGTGTCTCTATGGCAGTGAGAGCTGTGACTCTCTGGTGCCTCTATGGCAGTTAGAGCTGTGACTCTCTGGTGCCTCTATGGCAGTGAGAGCTGTGACTCTCTGGAGCCTCTATGGCAGTGAGAGCTGTGACTCTCTGGTGCCTCTATGGCAGTGAGAGCTGTGACTCTCTGGTGCCTCTATGGCAGTGAGAGCTGTGACTCTCTGGTGCCTCTATGGCAGTGAGAGCTGTGACTCTCTGGTGCCTCTATGGCAGTGAGAGCTGTGACTCTCTGGTGCCTCTATGGCAGTGAGAGCTGTGACTCTCTGGTGCCTCTATGGCAGTGAGAGCTGTGACTCTCTGGTGCCTCTATGGCAGTGAGAGCTGTGACTCTCTGGTGCCTCTATGGCAGTGAGAGCTGTGACTCTCTGGTGCCTCTATGGCAGTGAGAGATGTGACTCTCTGGTGCCTCTATGGCAGTTAGAGATGTGACTCTCTGGTGCCTCTATGGCAGTGAGAGCTGTGACTCTCTGGTGCCTCTATGGCAGTGAGAGCTGTGACTCTCTGGTGCCTCTATGGCAGTTAGAGATGTGACTCTCTGGTGCCTCTATGGCAGTGAGAGCTGTGCCTCTATGGCAGTGAGAGCTGTGACTCTCTGGTGCCTCTATGGCAGTGAGAGCTGTGACTCTCTGGTGCCTCTACGGCAGTTAGAGCTGTGACTCTCTGGTGCCTCTATGGCAGTGAGAGCTGTGACTCTCTGGTGCCTCTATGGCAGTTAGAGCTGTGACTCTCTGGTGCCTCTATGGCAGTGAGAGCTGTGACTCTCTGGTGCCTCTATGGCAGTGAGAACTGTGACTCTCTGGTGCCTCTATGGCAGTTAGAGCTGTGACTCTCTGGTGCCTCTATGGCAGTGAGAGCTGTGACTCTCTGGTGCCTCTATGGCAGTGAGAGCTGTGACTCTCTGGTGCCTCTATGGCAGTGAGAGCTGTGACTCTCTGGTGCCTCTATGGCAGTGAGAGCTGTGACTCTGGTGCCTCTATGGCAGTGAGAGCTGTGACTCTCTGGTGCCTCTACGGCAGTTAGAGCTGTGACTCTCTGGTGCCTCTACGGCAGTTAGAGCTGTGACTCTCTGGTGCCTCTATGGCAGTGAGAGCTGTGACTCTCTGGTGCCTCTATGGCAGTGAGAGCTGTGACTCTCTGGTGCCTCTACGGCAGTTAGAGCTGTAATACTGAATGTGTTTAAGGAGAACTGCAACTGTTTGGATTGAATCATTGTTTTTGTGGTGTTGGAAGCCGTTGTGTTAATTTATATTATTATTATGAAGAAGAAATTGTTTTCCTCGGGGCACCATTGTAAATGGTATCAATTGGTTATAATAATCTGTCTTTGACTCTCTCTGTCTCTGCTACTTGCCCCTCCTAGAGATAAAAATAAATAGCCTATTCTGTCTGGACCAATGAGAAACTGCGGCCTGAGGGGGGCTATGTCCCTGGTCCAATGGGAGTGGAGGGGTCAAGTGGGGGAGGTAGACACACATTTCTGGGTTAGGGAGTTCTATCATGTGTGAACCAGATCTGTACTGATGCATGTTACTGCTCTCTCTGTCTCTCTCTGTCTCTCTCTCTCTCTCTCTCTCTGTCTCTCTCTGTCTCTCTCTGTCTCTCTCTTTCTCTCTCTGTCTCTGTCTTTCTCTCTCTTTCTCTCTGTCTTTCTCTCTCTGTCTCTCTCGGTCTCTCGGTCTCTCTGTCTGTCTTTCTGTCTCTCTCGGTCTCTCTGTCTGTCTTTCTGTCTCTGTTTTTCTCTCTGTCTTTCTCGGTCTCTCTGTTTCTTTCTTTCTGTCTTTCTCTGTCTGGTTTTTATCTCTGTCTCTGTTCGTGTGTCAGATATTCATCCTGTGATATGGCTGCTCTGCAGGTGAGAACTTAACAGTCTTGTTCCTCCTTTCCTTCCTGTGGGACTGATTCATGATTGTATTTCCTGCGTGCTACATTTGGTCTTTAACATGCACTGGTTGTGAAGAAGTGTAGTCTACTTGTGAAAAAGAGCTGTGATTGGTTCATATACACTGGAGGGGCAGTTACCCAGTAGGTTGTGTGTTTCTCTCTTGTCAGTTGGTAGTAAATCAATGAGTGTTGCTGCTTGACTACGACATGATGAAATAGTGTTGAGGAGGAGGGTGTGGAGACGGGTCTGTGTGATATGTTGAGGAGGAGGGTGTGGAGACGGCTCTGTGTGATATGTTGAGGAGGAGGGTGTGGAGACAGGTCTGTGTGCTATGTTGAAGAGGAGGGTGTGGAGACGGGTCTGTGTGATATGTTGAGGAGGAGGGTGTGGAGACGGCTCTGTGTGATATGTTGAGGAGGAGGGTGTGGAGACAGGTCTGTGTGCTATGTTGAAGAGGAGGGTGTGGAGACAGCTCTGTGTGATGTTGAGGAGGAGGCAGCTAACGCTCTCTCTCTTCCAGTCTCTCTCTCTTCCAGTCTCTCTCTCTCTTCCAGTCTCTCTCTCTCTTCCAGTCTCTCTCTCTCTTCCAGTCTCTCTCTTCTTTCCAGTCTCTCTCTTCTCTCCAGTCTCTGATCAAGGCCCATGAAAAGGTGGCAGCTAACTGTCTCTCTCTCTCTCTCCAGTCTCTGATTGAGGACCATGACAAGGTGGCAGCTAACTGTCTCTCTCTCTCTGTCTCTCTCCAGTCTCTGATTGAGGCCCATGACAAGGTGGCAGCTAACTGTCTCTCTCTCTCTCTCTCTCTCTCTCTCTCTCCAGTCTCTGATTGAGGCCCATGACAAGGTGGCAGCTAACTGTCTCTCTCTCTCTCTCCGGTCTCTGATCAAGGCCCATGACAAGGTGGCAGCTAACTGTCTCTCTCTCTCTGTCTCTCTCCAGTCTCTGATTGAGGACCATGACAAGGTGGCAGCTAACTGTCTCTCTCCAGTCTCTGAGGACCATGACAAGGTGGCAGCTAACTGTCTCTCTCTCTCTGTCTCTCTCCAGTCTCTGATTGAGGCCCATGACAAGGTGGCAGCTAACTGTCTCTCTCTCTCCAGTCTCTGATTGAGGCCCTTGACAAGGTGGCAGCTAACTGTCTCTCTCTTCTCTCCAGTCTCTGATTGAGGCCCTTGACAAGGTGGCAGCTAACTGTCTCTCTCTGTCTCTCTCTCTCCAGTCTCTGATTGAGGCCCATGACAAGGTGGCAGCTAAATGTTATGAGATGCCGTCGGAGGTGAACAGTAATGCCATGGCGACCGGCCCACTCATGCCCACTGACACCGTCAGGATAATTGGCATTCAGAAGAAGGCTGGCGAACCACTGGTGAGTTAATGACTGAGTCCATTAAGTTGCTGAGTCCAATGGCACCTTATTCCTTATATAGTGCACTACTTTTGACCAGAGACCAATAGCCGGGCTCCGGTCAATAGTGGTGCACTATGTAGGGAACAGGGTACGATTTAGGACGTAGACTCAGACATTACCAATCAATCTGCAAGATCTGGATGACTGTTCATAGTTTGTAGGTAGCAGGTTAGGTACATGGAATATTTAAATCCCTTCTCATGCATTAACCTCTCTTTCTCTCCATTCTCTCAATCCCCCCACTCTCTCTCTCCATTCTCTCAATCCCCCTCTCTTTCTCTTCTCCTCCTCAGGGCGTGACGTTCAGGGTGGAACGCGGGGAGCTGGTGATCGCCAGGATCCTGCACGGCAGTATGATCGACCGGCAGGGCATGCTGCACGCGGGCGACGTGATCAGGGAGGTGAACGGGCGCGAGGTGGGGAGCGATCCCAAGGAGCTGCTGGAGCTGCTGAGGGACTGCCAGGGGGGCGTCACCCTCAAGATCCTGCCCAGCTACCGCGACACTCCAGCACCCCCACAGGTGAGAACAGGGGCATATTTATTAGTGAACCGTAGCAAAATGTTTCTTGTTGTCCAGATTCAGTTTGTTATTGGCCAGATTTCAGGTAGGTCCCTCAGTTTCAGTTAGCTTCCATTCACATCCTAATGACAACACGGGTGGCTAATCATCCTCCTCTTGGAGGGACATTTTGGGAATGTCGAGGTTTTTGCAGCAACACACCTGATTCAGTTCATTGAGGTGATTCAGCCGATTAGTAAAGTCAGATGTGTTAAAGCAGGGCAGGACCAAAAGCCTGCCCCAACAAGTAGCTCTTCAGGAGGAGGGCTGGTTCCCCACTAGGTCAGAGGGGCTGTAATAATGATACTGTTAGATATTAGGAGGAGGGCTGGTTCCCCACTAGGTCAGAGAGGCTGTAATAATGATACTGTTAGATATTAGGAGGAGGGCTGGTTCCCCACTAGGTCAGAGGGGCTGTAATAATGATACTGTTAGATATTAGGAGGAGGGCTGGTTCCCCACTAGGTCAGAGAGGCTGTAATAATGATACTGTTAGATATTAGGAGGAGGGCTGGTTCCCCACTAGGTCAGAGGGGCTGTAATAATGATACTGTTAGATATTAGGAGGAGGGCTGGTTCCCCACTAGGTCAGAGGGGCTGTAATAATGATACTGTTAGATATTAGGAGGAGGGCTGGTTCCCCACTAGGTCAGAGAGGCTGTAATAATGATACTGTTAGATATTAGGAGGAGGGCTGGTTCCCCACTAGGTCAGAGGGGCTGTAATAATGATACTGTTAGATATTAGGAGGAGGGCTGGTTCCCCACTAGGTCAGAGAGTCTGTAATAATGATACTGTTAGATATTAGGAGGAGGGCTGGTTCCCCACTAGGTCAGAGGGGCTGTAATAATGATACTGTTAGATATTAGGAGGAGGGCTGGTTCCCCACTAGGTCAGAGAGGCTGTAATAATGATACTGTTAGATATTAGGAGGAGGGCTGGTTCCCCACTAGGTCAGAGGGGCTGTAATAATGATACTGTTAGATATTAGGAGGAGGGCTGGTTCCCCACTAGGTCAGAGAGGCTGTAATAATGATACTGTTAGATATTAGGAGGAGGGCTGGTTCCCCACTAGGTCAGAGGGGTTGTAATAATGATACTGTTAGATATTAGGAGGAGGGCTGGTTCCCCACTAGGTCAGAGAGGCTGTAATAATGATACTGTTAGATATTAGGAGGAGGGCTGGTTCCCCACTAGGTCAGAGAGGCTGTAATAATGATACTGTTAGATATTAGGAGGAGGGCTGGTTCCCCACTAGGTCAGAGAGGCTGTAATAATGATACTGTTAGATATTAGGAGGAGGGCTGGTTCCCCACTAGGTCAGAGGGGCTGTAATAATGATACTGTTAGATATTAGGAGGAGGGCTGGTTCCCCACTAGGTCAGAGGGGCTGTAATAATGATACTGTTAGATATTAGGAGGAGGGCTGGTTCCCCACTAGGTCAGAGGGGCTGTAATAATGATACTGTTAGATATTAGGAGGAGGGCTGGTTCCCCACTAGGTCAGAGAGGCTGTAATAATGATACTGTTAGATATTAGGAGGAGGGCTGGTTCCCCACTAGGGAGGCTGTAATAATGATACTGTTAGATATTAGGAGGAGGGCTGGTTCCCCACTAGGTCAGAGGGGCTGTAATAATGATACTGTTAGATATTAGGAGGAGGGCTGGTTCCCCACTAGGTCAGAGGGGCTGTAATAATGATACTGTTAGATATTAGGAGGAGGGCTGGTTCCCCACTAGGTCAGAGAGGCTGTAATAATGATACTGTTAGATATTAGGAGGAGGGCTGGTTCCCCACTAGGTCAGAGGGGCTGTAATAATGATACTGTTAGATATTAGGAGGAGGGCTGGTTCCCCACTAGGTCAGAGAGGCTGTAATAATGATACTGTTAGATATTAGGAGGAGGGCTGGTTCCCCACTAGGTCAGAGAGGCTGTAATAATGATACTGTTAGATATTAGGAGGAGGGCTGGTTCCCCACTAGGTCAGAGAGGCTGTAATAATGATACTGTTAGATATTAGGAGGAGGGCTGGTTCCCCACTAGGTCAGAGGGGCTGTAATAATGATACTGTTAGATATTAGGAGGAGGGCTGGTTCCCCACTAGGTCAGAGAGGCTGTAATAATGATACTGTTAGATATTAGGAGGAGGGCTGGTTCCCCACTAGGTCAGAGGGGCTGTAATAATGATACTGTTAGATATTAGGAGGAGGGCTGGTTCCCCACTAGGTCAGAGGGGCTGTAATAATGATACTGTTAGATATTAGGAGGAGGGCTGGTTCCCCACTAGGTCAGAGGGGCTGTAATAATGATACTGTTAGATATTAGGAGGAGGGCTGGTTCCCCACTAGGTCAGAGGGGCTGTAATAATGATACTGTTAGATATTAGGAGGAGGGCTGGTTCCCCACTAGGTCAGAGAGGCTGTAATAATGATACTGTTAGATATTAGGAGGAGGGCTGGTTCCCCACTAGGTCAGAGGGGCTGTAATAATGATACTGTTAGATATTAGGAGGAGGGCTGGTTCCCCACTAGGTCAGAGGGGCTGTAATAATGATACTGTTAGATATTAGGAGGAGGGCTGGTTCCCCACTAGGTCAGAGAGGCTGTAATAATGATACTGTTAGATATTAGGAGGAGGGCTGGTTCCCCACTAGGTCAGAGAGGCTGTAATAATGATACTGTTAGATATTAGGAGGAGGGCTGGTTCCCCACTAGGTCAGAGAGGCTGTAATAATGATACTGTTAGATATTAGGAGGAGGGCTGGTTCCCCACTAGGTCAGAGGGGCTGTAATAATGATACTGTTAGATATTAGGAGGAGGGCTGGTTCCCCACTAGGTCAGAGGGGCTGTAATAATGATACTGTTAGATATTAGGAGGAGGGCTGGTTCCCCACTAGGTCAGAGAGGCTGTAATAATGATACTGTTAGATATTAGGAGGAGGGCTGGTTCCCCACTAGGTCAGAGAGGCTGTAATAATGATACTGTTAGATATTAGGAGGAGGGCTGGTTCCCCACTAGGTCAGAGGGGCTGTAATAATGATACTGTTAGATATTAGGAGGAGGGCTGGTTCCCCACTAGGTCAGAGGGGCTGTAATAATGATACTGTTAGATATTAGGAGGAGGGCTGGTTCCCCACTAGGTCAGAGGGGCTGTAATAATGATACTGTTAGATATTAGGAGGAGGGCTGGTTCCCCACTAGGTCAGAGAGGCTGTAATAATGATACTGTTAGATATTAGGAGGAGGGCTGGTTCCCCACTAGGTCAGAGAGGCTGTAATAATGATACTGTTAGATATTAGGAGGAGGGCTGGTTCCCCACTAGGTCAGAGAGGCTGTAATAATGATACTGTTAGATATTAGGAGGAGGGCTGGTTCCCCACTAGGTCAGAGAGGCTGTAATAATGATACTGTTAGGGGCATGGTCCTTCTAATATCTATCTCCTATTGAGAACCTGTTTCTGCACCTGGGCTGTACAGGTCAGAGGAAGTGTGTACAGTACATACACTGCAGTTGTCTCTTGGTCCTATTGGAGTTTTGCTTTTGCAGTGTAAATTATGTTTTTTGGGGGGATCTGTACTTTACTATTGATGTTTCTGACACTTCACTACATTCTTAAAGAAAACATGTACTTTTTACTCCAAACATTTCCCCTGACACCCAAAAAGTACTTGTTACATTTCAAATGCTTAGCAGGACAGGAAAAAGGTCAAATTCACACACTTCCCAACTGCCTCTGATCTGGCAGACTTGCGCATCACAAATGCTTCATTTGTAAAGGATGTCTGAGTGTTGGAGTGCCCCTGGCTAGCTGTAATAATGTCTGAGTGTTGGAGTGTGCCCCTGGCTAGCTGTAATAATGTCTGAGTGTTGGAGTGCCCCTGGCTAGCTGTAATAATGTCTGAGTGTTGGAGTGCCCCTGGCTAGCTGTAATAATGTCTGAGTGTTGGAGTGTGCCCCTGGCTAGCTGTAATAATGTCTGAGTGTTGGAGTGTGCCCCTGGCTAGCTGTAATAATGTCTGAGTGTTGGAGTGTGCCCCTGGCTAGCTGTAATAATGTCTGAGTGTTGGAGTGCCCCTGGCTAGCTGTAATAATGTCTGAGTGTTGGAGTGCCCCTGGCTAGCTGTAATAATGTCTGAGTGTTGGAGTGCCCCTGGCTAGCTGTAATAATGTCTGAGTGTTGGAGTGTGCCCCTGGCTAGCTGTAATAATGTCTGAGTGTTGGAGTGCCCCTGGCTAGCTGTAATAATGTCTGAGTGTTGGAGTGCCCCTGGCTAGCTGTAATAATGTCTGAGTGTTGGAGTGCCCCTGGCTAGCTGTAATAATGTCTGAGTGTTGGAGTGCCCCTGGCTAGCTGTACATTTACAGAACAAGAACATGGTGCTGTCTGCTTTTCTATAGTAAAAAATCATTTGAAATTATTTATACTTTTACATTTTGATACTTAAGTATATTTTAACAATTACATTTCATTTTGATACATATTTATAACCAAACACTTTGACTTTTACTCAAGTAGAATTTTACTGGGTGACTTTTACTTGAGTCATTTTCTATGAAGTTATCTTTGACTTTTTCCGTCACTGTGTTCTTGTACCTGTCAGGGTGGTTGAGGGGGAGACGGGGTTGACCTGGTCCTAACCCAGAATGACAGGGCACGCAGCTGGAACTGTTACCCTGCCTGGGACACACTGGTCCTATTAATACACTTCATGGGATAACTGGGGCACTGAGGAGAGGGAGGGAGAGGAGGAAGAGAGGGAGGGAGGAAGAGCAAGGAGGAGGAGGAGGGAGAGAGGCTTTCTTTCTCTTTCATACTATCTGGGGGATGAAGAGGAGTAAAGGAAAGGACAGCTGATCAGGGGCCTTATGTAGGACAGGGCTCTCCAACCCTGTTCCTGGAGAGATGCAGTCCTGTAGGGCAGGGCTCTCCAACCCTGTTCCTGGAGAGATGCAGTCCTGTAGGGCAGGGCTCTCCAACCCTGTTCCTGGAGAGATGCAGTCCTGTAGGGCAGGGCTCTCCAACCCTGTTCCTGGAGAGATGCAGGGCTCTCCAACCCTGTTCCTGGAGAGATGCAGTCCTGTAGGGCAGGGCTCTCCAACCCTGTTCCTGGAGAGATGCAGGGCTCTCCAACCCTGTTCCTGGAGAGATGCAGTCCTGTAGGACAGGGCTCTCCAACCCTGGTCCTGGAGAGATGCAGTCCCGTAGGGCAGGGCTCTCCAACCCTGGTCCTGGAGAGATGCAGTCCCGTATGACAGGGCTCTCCAACCCTGTTCCTGGAGAGATGCGGTCCCGTAGGACAGGGCTCTCCAACCCTGTTCCTGGAGAGATACGGTCCCGTAGGGCAGGGCTCTCCAACCCTGTTCCTGGAGAGATACGGTCCCGTAGGGCAGGGCTCTCCAACCCTGTTCCTGGAGAGATA
The DNA here is from genome assembly GCF_002021735.2 of Oncorhynchus kisutch. Classification (NCBI taxonomy): domain Eukaryota; kingdom Metazoa; phylum Chordata; class Actinopteri; order Salmoniformes; family Salmonidae; genus Oncorhynchus; species Oncorhynchus kisutch. The sequence continues at coordinate 4,510,075 of NW_022261979.1, read as the reverse complement.
CGGTCCCGTAGGGCAGGGCTCTCCAACCCTGTTCCTGGAGAGATACGGTCCCGTAGGGCAGGGCTCTCCAACCCTGTTCCTGGAGAGATACGGTCCCGTAGGGCAGGGCTCTCCAACCCTGTTCCTGGAGAGATACGGTCCCGTAGGGCAGGGCTCTCCAACCCTGTTCCTGGAGAGATACGGTCCCGTAGGGCAGGGCTCTCCAACCCTGTTCCTGGAGAGATACGGTCCCGTAGGGCAGGGCTCTCCAACCCTGTTCCTGGAGAGATACGGTCCCGTAGGGCAGGGCTCTCCAACCCTGTTCCTGGAGAGATACGGTCCTGTAGATTGTTTGTTTCTCTCTGTAGATTCTCACAGTACAGACTGTAGAGCGTTGGGCTGTTGGTGATTTACAATCTGAAGATGTCGTTGTTAAACACCCCTCCTATTTCCTTTTTTCTACCTGAAGCTGTAACTATGGTAACACAGACCTTGTTTTCTAGGTGCATCTGAAACCCCACTTTAACTACAGCCCAGCCACAGACAACCTGATCCCCTGTAAGGAGGCTGGCCTGGCCTTCTCTAAAGGAGATGTTTTGCACATTGTCAACAGAGAGGACCCTAACTGGTGGCAGGTAGGTACTGCTGACCACAGAACAGCCCTTAGCTGTGTGTTATTCATCCGTAATCCACAGGTCCTCATGCCTTACTGCTCAACTATATGGCTCTGCTACTACTTTCAGAGGAACGTTCTCATAGACTCAGGGTTGAATGACTTTCCCACATTCACCCCTAGGCACTTGATCTGAAACAACTGGATGGAGAGATACAGTGTAAGCAATATGGTAGTAGGTCCGTGTTCCATCTTGCCTTCTTTTGATTCGCTAGGTGGAACTTTTAATTAGGGATGCACGATATATCGGAATCGGATGATATTAGCTAAAAAATGCCACCATCGGTATCGGCCCGATGTCTAGTTTAGAGACCACTCAAAGGTGAAATCCATTAGTGGCAAGATAATGGAATTCATTGCCCTTGACAATCAACCATTCTCTGTCGTGGGTGATGTTGGCTTTCACCGACTGCTGGAGCACCGGTACACACTACCAAGTGTGCTGTTGTTCAGATGTTGCACAGTCATAGCTTCACCACATGCTATGGAACACCGTTTGGGTCTTTGCGTGTCAAATAAGATACATGTCAAATAACACTATTTGATAATAACACTATTTGATGTGTTAAATAAGCTTTTAATTTGCCATGTAAAATAACAGCGTTCTATTGGAGAATGTTGTGTGTTCTGAGTTTACAAGCCAAGCACCACCACTACTATCAGTAGCACTGTCAAAGCTGTACACGGTTCTGAGTTTACAAGCCAAGCACCACCACTACTATCAGTAGCACTGTCAAATCTGTACAGGGTTCTGAGTTTACAAGCCAAGCACCACCACTACTATCAGTAGCACTGTCAAAGCTGTACAAGGTTCTGAGTTTACAAGCCAAGCACCACCACTACTACTATCAGTAGCACTGTCAAATCTGTACAAGAAGTCTGCAAACACCGGCCACGAACGATGTGTTTACAATACCACGTTGGTAATAAAGCATCATTTGTTCGACCCCAACTTCTGGGGCAGCTAGCTTTAGCTTGGTACCAAGCTAGCACCAATACAACCAGCCTGAAAACAATGACCAGTAGAACCTGCCGTCATTTTCACTATTCTTAGCAATGTTTGAGCAATCCTTGTGATTAAGTATTAGCTAGGTGGTCTCTTGTTGTTCCCCTATTGAAATTGAACTTCAGTTCATGAACATAAATAGCTAGCCAGCTACTTAACCTTGTTTCCCATAGCTATATTATAAGCAGCCAGCTAGCTTCATCTGGCTAGTGAGTCTCAACGGGACCGGGTTATTTCTGGTGAAGCTTGCCGCAATAAGGATTAGGAACAATAGAGGAATTTGCGGTTTGCCTTCAAAATAAAAGTACCTATTTGAAAGTGATGCAGAAGGTTACAATTGGTGGAATCATGCCATATTTCAACTACGTAGATAATGTTAAACAAGATTGGAATGTGGAGCAATGAAATGGGGTATCAGTCTACTCTGTGACACCCACAGAACACAACTGTGAAGAGTTTATGCAAATATTAGCGTTGTAGCTCTTATCGCGGGACTGTGACTGTGTGAAATCACCTCCCCAGTCAGCCTATTGTGTGTGTTGACATTCATATTGCACTGTACAGTTTTACCTAAGGATTGAGGATCAATGAAATGGGGTATCAGTCTACTCAATACCCAATATATTTTTTCCCAATGTCCTCCTCAGTTATCAGACTCCAAAACATCCACACAGTATAGGTTGACAATAAATGTGGCTCAATTCACAGTTGTTTCAGAGTCCCGCAATGAGAGCTACAACGCTAATGTTCTCTGGGCGTCACTGGGTAGACTGATGCACCATGTCATTGATCCACAATCCATTGGTAAGGCTGTACAGTGAAATAAGTATGCCCACAATGCAATTCTAAAGTATTTTATTCATTTTTTATTTAACTAGGCAAGTCAGTTAAGAACACATTCTTATTTTCAATGATGCCCTAGGAACAGTGGGTTAACTGCCTGTTCAGGAGCAGAACGACAGATTTGTACCTTGTCAGCTCAGGGATTCGAACTTGCAACCTTTCGGTTACTAGTCCAACGCTCTAACCACTAGGCTACCCTATTACATCCAGTGTAGTTTCAAAAGCTTTTGTCAAATTAACAAATTGTCTTTTGTTGATTTTATATAACATTCCAACCTCATTTAGCATGATCTATTAAACTGCCATAATTATACTATTTGTATTAATTTGCATCACTGTCAATGGCATACTTTTATTTTGAAGGCTAACCGCAAAGTCCACTATTTTGGCTAATCCTTATTGTGGCTAGCTTCACATAGATGGGTCCAACCACCATTAATCAAATAAGAACTGTCTTATAAATTAGGGTTATTTTAGATGATGACACCTAGCTATATAGTTAGCCAGGTAACTATAGCTACTGAAACAGATGTGTTTTTGGGGAAGAACATTGTTTGCATCTATGAGCTAGCTAGCAACTTTACCAGCATCATAGCATACGTATCGATGGATCGTTGTGACATTTAAAATACGAGTGATTAGTGTAATAACTACGTTTAAAAAAAAATGAATGAACGAGATCGATTATTATGTGACATGCAGTCATATCCTGATTGGTCAACAAGCTTATATGACACGTCAAATTGTTTTTATTTGACGTGTAACTTTTTTGACACGCAAAGACCCAAACCGCGTTCCATAGAAATCCTGGTTGAGAATGAAACTTAACAGCACAGCAAGTAAGTGAAATGAATGTTTTGATTATGTTTTACTGGTAATGGGGACGTGTGTAAATGCCAACAAAATAACTTTTTGGTGTGTGTATAACCTTTTATTTAACTGGGCAAATCAGTTAAGAACAAATTCTTATTTACAATGACAGCCTACCCCCGGCCAAACCTGGACGACGCTGGGACAGTTGTGCCCCACCCTATGGGACTCCCAATCACGGCTGGATGTGATACAGCCTGGATTCAAACCAGGGACTGTAGTGATGCCTCTTGCACTGAGATGCAGTGCCTTAGACCGCTGCATCCATATGTGTGTGTTAACTATTTAACTGTACTAGAACGTTTAAAAGGACAACAACAAAAAAAATGTTTTGGGGGGGGGGGGGTCGGTATTGTTTTTTTTGGCAAGGAAGATATCGGATATCGGCCAAAAATGTAATATCGGTGCGTCACTACATTTAATCCTATTGCTTCCAGCTGTCCTAACCACCCGGCCCTGACCACCCTAATGGAGTAGGGGCTAGGATTCCATTTCTGACTTTAATTTACAAAACAATAACTGATCCTTAAGAGTAGAGCAAGAGAAACAGGAAGTAGCATGTCTCTGACCTCACATCCTGTCCCCCAGGCAGTCAACATTGTGGGAGGAGCCACAGGACTGATCCCCAGTCAGTTCTTAGAGGAGAAGAGGAAGGCCTTTGTGAGGAGAGAATGGAATGGATCAGGTACATTTCTGACTATGTAAAGTGACATTGGGTGTTTTGAAAAATGCTTCCTCTACTTCCCCTCTACTTGTGTCCACAACTCAGACGTACTTAGGAAATATGTTTACTCTGGTGCCATCTTGTGGTTCAGTGAACTTTTAATGTGTGTTGTTCCTCCCAGGTGTTCTCTGTGGGACACTAACAGGAAAGAAGAAGAAGAAGAAGATGATGTACCTGATGTCCAAGAATGCAGGTGAGTTCAGCAGCCATTAGACCTCTCTGATCCTTCTGTTAGACCTCTCTGATCCAGCCGTTAGACCTCTCTGATCCAGCCGTTAGACCTCTCTGATCCAGCTGTTAGACCTCTCTGATCCAGCCGTTAGACCTCTCTGATCCAGCCGTTAGACCTCTCTGATCCAGCCGTTAGACCTCTCTGATCCAGCCGTTAGACCTCTCTGATCCAGCCGTTAGACCTCTCTGATCCAGCCGTTAGACCTCTCTGATCCAGCCGTTAGACCTCTCTGATCCAGCCGTTAGACCTCTCTGATCCAGCCGTTAGACCTCTCTGATCCAGCCGTTAGACCTCTCTGATCCAGCCGTTAGACCTCTCTGATCCAGCCGTTAGACCTCTCTGATCCAGCCGTTAGACCTCTCTGATCCAGCCGTTAGACCTCTCTGATCCAGCCGTTAGACCTCTCTGATCCAGCCGTTAGACCTCTCTGATCCAGCCGTTAGACCTCTCTGATCCTGCTCTAAAGGGCTTCAGTTCACCCTGTGGGTGTTGCTATCAGTAACATGTTGTTGACCAGAGCCATCTCCTAATGCATATCGAAGCAAAGAGCAGCTGGATAATACCTCTTATCTCTCATTATTGGCAGACATTCATTTAATATTTCAGTGATATAAAAGTGTACTACAGTAGAGCCTAACTAATACGTGTGTGTGGAGTAGGTTCATTTTTCCATCTATTGTGGGCTCTACACCGAGTGTTCAAAACATTAGGAACACCTGCTCTTTCCATGACATATACTGACCAAGTGTCACTTGTTAAATCAACTCAATAGTAGGAAGGTGTTCTTTAATGTTTTGAACACTGTGTATATAACTGTAGTATACATGACTGTGTCTATTACTGAACACAAATATAAACTCAACGTGTAATGTGTTGGTTTCATGAGCTGAAAGAAAAGATCTCAGAAATGTTCCATACAGACAAAAAGCTTATTTCTCTCAAATGTTTTTCACCAATTTGTTTACATCCCTGTTAGTGAGCATTTCTCCTTTGCCAAGATAATCCATCCACTTGACAGTTGTGGCATATCAAGAAGCTGATTAAATAGCATGATCAGTACTCGGGTGCACCTTGTGTTGGGGACAAAAGAACACTCTAAAATGTTTAGTTTTGTCACACAACACAATGTCACAGATGTCTCCAGTTTTGAGGGAGTGTGCATTTTGCATTCTAACTGCAGGACTGTCCACCAGAGAATTAAATGTACATGTTTCTACCATAAGCCACCTTCAACGTCATTTTAGAGAATTTGTCAGTACGTTGAACCGGCCTCACACGCGGACCACGTCATCCTAGTACCTCCACATCCGGCTTCTTCACCTGCGGGATCGTCTGAGACCAGCCACCCGGACAGCTGATGGAACTGAGGAGTCTTTCTGTCTGTAATAAAGCCCTTTTTGTGGGGGGAAAACTAATTCTGATTGGCTGGGCCTGGCTCCTCAGTGGGTGATTCAATGCCGAACCATGGCTGTGCCCCTGCCCAGTCATGTGAAATCCATAAATTAGGGTCTAATGAATTTATTTAAATTGACAGTTGTTAACTAACTCAGTAAAATCGTTGACATTGCATTTTTATATTTTTGTTCAGTAGTTGTGTTAGTTTTATTACTGAGCAAACTAAGCTGATGGTGGTAGTGTGTCTGTTGTCGTGACGACCAGAGTTTGACCGCCACGAGCTGCAGATCTACGAAGAGGTGGCCAAGATGCCTCCATTCCAGAGGAAGACCCTGGTTCTGATTGGTGCTCAGGGAGTGGGCCGGCGCAGCCTGAAGAACAGACTGATCATCATCAACCCCCTAATCTATGGAACCACCGTCCCATGTGAGTCCCAGTCCCCCCTGTGTGTGTGTGTGTGTGTGTGTGTGTGTGTGTATATCAACCGCCTGCTCTATGGAACCACCGTCCCCTGTGAGTCCCAGTCCCCCCTGTGTGTGTGTGTGTGTGTATATCAACCCCCTGCTCTATGGAACCACTGTCCCCTGTGAGTCCCAGTCCCCCCTGTGTGTGTGTGTATCAGGGGTACAGCAGAAGACAAACTTCAGTCTCCTATGGATGAATGAGATTTTTCCTCACCCCTCTTTCTCTCCTCACACCCCTCTTTCTCTCCTCACACCCCTCTTTCTCTCCCCTCACCCCTCTTTCTCTCCTCACACCCCTCTTTCTCTCCTCACACCCCTCTTTCTCTCCTCACACCCCTCTTTCTCTCCTCACACCCCTCTTTCTCTCCTCACACCCCTCTTTCTCTCCTTACCTCCCACCATTTCCTCACCTCCCTCCAGTCACGTCTCGGCCTGCTCGGGAGGAGGAGAGAGACGGCCAGTCGTACTGCTTTGTGTCTCGGTCCCAGATGGAGACAGACATTAAGGCCCGTCGCTACCTGGAGCATGGAGAGTACGATGGAAACCTCTACGGAACCAAGATGAACTCCATCCACGAGGTGGTGGACGCAGGACGTACCTGCATACTGGACGTTAACCCACAGGTAGGTCTGACACACACACATTTCACACAGTCAGGATCTATTCATTTTAAAGGTACAGTTCCGTCAAAAATTAGATTTTCCTGTGTCCTTATATTTCCGCACTTAGGTTGGAATAATACTGTAATGTGAACATTATGATCATGCCTTTTAGTGTAAGAGCTGATTGAAAAGACCGCCTGAAATTTCAGCTTGTTTTTGTGGGATAGAGTTTTGATCTGCCTAGTGACATCACCATGTGGAAAATGAGTTAATAGACCAATAAGAAAGAGAGTTCCAAACCTCTGCCAATAACAGCTAGTTCTCAGTTTTCCCCTCTCATTCAGAACACTCCCAGACAGTTCTTTGAGAAATTGCTTTTCCTAAGAAGCTGAGGAGTTTCTTTTTGGCTATTTTGATAGAAAATAATGACAGTAAAAGGGACCTAATTTGTTACCCAGAAATCATTTGATATTGAGATAAAGACAGCTGCATAGGTCTTAAGCAAAACCTGAATAAGTATGATGGGTTGTGTGTGTGTGTGTGTGTGTGTGTGTGTGTTGATGGGTCGTGTGTGTGTGTTGATGGGTCGTGTGTGTGTGTTGATGGGTCGTGTGTGTGTGTGTTGATGGGTCGTGTGTGTGTGTGTTGATGGGTCGTGTGTGTGTGTGTGTGTGTGTGTGTGTTGATGGGTCGTGTGTGTGTGTGTGTGTGTGTGTGTGTTGATGGGTCGTGCGTGTGTTGATGGGTCGTGCGTGTGTTGATGGGTCGTGCGTGTGTTGATGGGTCGTGCATGTGTTGATGGGTCGTGTGTGTGTGTGTCGTCAGGCGCTGAAGCAGTTGAAGACAGCAGAGTTCATGCCGTTTGTGGTGTTTGTTGCTGCTCCACAACTGGACACACTAAGAGCTATGCACAAAGCCGTGGTGGACGCTGGACTCACCACCAAACTGCTCACGGTCAGTCTCTGGATGTTGGTGGATCTGTGCACAATTCTGAGTGTTGTAGTTATTCAGAAGATAATCACTGATGGAAACCTCTCTCACTCTCTCCCCCTCCTCCCTCGCTCTCTCCCTCCCCTCTCTCCCCATTCTCTTCTGCTCCCTCTCTCCCCATTCTCTTCTGCTCCCTCTCTCCCCCCTCCACTCTCTCTCTCCCCCTCCACTCTCTCTCTCCCCCTCCACTCTCTCTCTCCCCTCCACTCTCTCTCTCCCCCTCCACTCTCTCTCTCCCCCTCCACTCTCTCTCTCCCCCTCCACTCTCTCTCTCCCCCTCCACTCTCTCTCTCCCCCTCCACTCTCTCTCTCCCCCTCCACTCTCTCTCTCCCCCTCCACTCTCTCTCCCTCCCTCTCTCCCCATTCTCTTCTGCTCCCTCTCTCCCCCTCCACTCTCTCTCTCCCCCTCCACTCTCTCTCTCCCCCTCCACTCTCTCTCTCCCCCTCCACTCTCTCTCTCCCCCTCCACTCTCTCTCTCCCCCTCCACTCTCTCTCTCCCCCTCCACTCTCTCTCTCCCCCTCCACTCTCTCTCCCTCCCCTCTCTCCCCATTCTCTTCTGCTCCCTCTCTCCCCCTCCACTCTCTCTCTCCCCCTCCACTCTCTCTCTCCCCCTCCACTCTCTCCCCATTCTCTTCCGCTCCCTCTCTCTCTCCCCCTCCACTTCTCCCTCTCTCTCTCCCTCTCCCCTCTCCCAGGAGACAGATCTGAAGAAGACGGTGGATGAGAGCGCCAGGATCCGCCGGGCCTACAGCCACTACTTTGACCTGACCATCGTTAACGACAACCTGGACAAGGCCTTTGAGCAGCTGCAGGCGGCCGTGGAGCAGCTGTGTTCTGAGCCCCAGTGGGTCCCTGTCAGCTGGGTGTACTGAGAGACACAGCCTGGTTAGGCTGCTCCCTACTGGGCTGGAGGACACGCTGCCCGCTGCTGGGCCCAGGGGCACATGGAGACTTGGAAGAGGTTGTCCCTAACCACCACGGTTGGGGTCAATTTTAATTCTGGAATTTCAGGAAGTAGATGAACTACAATTCCACATTTTTCCCATTGAGGAAAAGTGGAATGTCAGTGAACTTCCTAAATTGACCCCTACAGGGATGTGAGAGCTAAGGACCCATTGAGACTTATGTTTGTATGGGACTTTACCATGCAGCCCCAGTGGAGCCTAGCCTCACCCTGTCTAGCACCACCCCGCCTAGCCTTACCTAGCCTAGCCCCACCCCGCCTAGCCTCACCTAGCCCCACCCTGCCTAGCCTCACCTAGCCCCACCCCGCCTAGCCCCTCCAGGCTCAGTCTGCTCTGCACCACAGGCCCCATCTGTACACTATGCAACTCTCTGGATATGTCCAAAATAGCACCCTATTCCCTATGTAGTACACTACTTCTGACCAGCACTACATAGGGAGTAGGGAGCCATTCGGAATAGAACCAATGTTCACAATACACAAGAATAACTTTATTTATTGAACATAGTTTTCTAACTTTAACTTGACTACCTTTCTGTTCATATGGATATGGAACGAGAAACAAAATCATGGATTTGAGGATATTTAAAAAATATTTAATGTTTTATTTTATCACTGTTTGTTGCTCACAACTACTACAATATTTCTCATAACGATTAGAACAATAATACAAGTGTATTTATTCTGAAAGGAGATGTGAAGAGGGCTTGCTTTGTGACGATACCTCAGTGTGTTAATAGTCTTCTCAGTTTACATTGCATTAAATACTTCATCTCCTGGCGTTTTGTCCCAAATGGCACCCTGTTCCTTATATAGTGCACTACTTTCACCGGAGCCTTATCAGCCCTGGTCAAAAGTAGTGCACAACATAGAGAATAGGGTGCCATTTGGAACGCACAACCGGTCTCACATCATCTCTGAACCCTCCATGTAGAATAACAGCCGTGTTCTCTCTTTAAGGCAGACTAAGGGCTGAGAGAGAGGTGGTAATATCACACCACATCTGTGATATAAAGGTCTTTGTTGCTGTTTCTTGGATGAGACCATAATGTAGGCTATACAATCACCCCCCCCCCCCCCTTGTTACGCCGCTTTCTGTGTTACGAGATTGTGAATGGTTTCATTAAAGGCTGACTCAGCGAGATGTCATTGCACAAAGTTAACACCACCCTGCCTAGCCTCACCTAGCCCCACCCTGCCTAGCCCCGCCTAGTTAACACTTAGTGGATCAATTTCCTCCACAACTAGGGAGCATGGACCACGAGGTTAAACTACTCCGCTGTTTTGGTCCAGTAGCTACCACGTTGTAGCAGCGTGAAGCGCGAGGTTAAACTACTCCGCTGTTTTGGTCCAGTAGCTACCACGTTGTAGCAGCGTGAAGCGCGAGGTTAAACTACTACGCTGTTTTGGTCCTGTAGCTACCACGTTGTAGCAGCGTGAAGCGCGAGGTTAAACTACTACGCTGTTTTGGTCCAGTAGCTATCACGTTGTAGCAGCGTGAAGCGCGAGGTTAAACTACTCCGCTGTTTTGGTCCAGTAGCTACCACGTTGTAGCAGCGTGAAGCGCGAGGTTAAACTACTACGCTGTTTTGGTCCAGTAGCTACCACGTTGTAGCAGCGTGAAGCGCGAGGTTAAACTACTCCGCTGTTTTGGTCCAGTAGCTACCACGTTGTAGCAGCGTGAAGCGCGAGGTTAAACTACTCCGCTGTTTTGGTCCAGTAGCTACCACGTTGTAGCAGCGTGAAGCGCGAGGTTAAGCTACTCCGCTGTTTTGGTCCCGTAGCTACCACGTTGTTACAGTATGAAGTGTACATGCTTTGTGTGACTGTATCTCACTTCATCTCTATCTTCGTTGCAACGTCATCTCGAGGAGTCTACTTTTAATTCCATTGTATCGTCAGCGGACGGTCTCCCAGTTGGGTCAGTACTCTGTCAGTACATGTCTCTGTATGGTGCTGTGTTTAATGTTGGAATAATACTTCCAGGATACTGGACCTTGACAGCGTACTGCATCTGAGAACTATCCCTTTGTGATATTACTGAAACTTAACCAACTGCCATATCTACTTTAAAGTTATATATTTTACAATTTCAACAGAGCAAAACATTGTATTTTTCAGATGTGTCAAATAAATAGACTCTTTTTTTTTTACAACTTGTACTTATCTCAGGTCATATCTATCATATCCAGAGTGTGTAAAAAAAAAATGTGCCTTAATTTATTTCACAGAAGGGTACATTTGTTTATTTAAACAAATCATATTTCAACGGTGTAATTGTCTCCCATATTAGTCAATAGAAACAACCATTTGGCTTAGTTCATTAAATGTCGGTAGTTACAGTGCCTTCAGGAAGCATTCACAACCCTCAACTTTTCACATTTTGTTGTTACAGCATGAATTGGTTGTTTATTTACATTCAGATTGCATCACTGGCCAGCACATAACACCCCATCATGTCAAAGTGGAATTGTTTATTTTTAGAAATTAACTAAAAATTAAAAGCTGAAATGTCTATAGAGTCAATAAGAATTCAACCCCTTTATGGCAAGCCTACCAAGACAGTGGCCAAGTTACAATTTTAACTTAAATCTATGGCAATACCTGAAAACGGTCTAGCAATGATTAACAACCAATTTGACAGAGCTTGAAGAATTTAGAAAATAATGTGCAGATGTTGCACTATCCAGGTGTGGAAAGTGCTTAAGACTTACCCAGAAACACCTGTAATCACTGTCAAAGGTGCTTCTACAAAATAGTGACTCGGGTGTGAAAACTCATGTAAATTATATATATATATTTCATTTAAGTAAATTTGAAACCATGTTTTCACTTTTATTATGGGGTATTTGTGTCTAGATGGGTGAGGGGGAAAACATCTATATAATCCAGGCTATAACAAACCATGTTTTCACTTTTATTATGGGGTATTTGTCTAGATGGGTGAGGGGGGAAAACATCTATATAATCCAGGCTATAACAAACCATGTTTTCACTTTTATTATGGGGTATTTGTCTAGATGGGTGAGGGGGGAAAACATCTATATAATCCAGGCTATAACAAACCATGTTTTCACTTTTATTATGGGGTATTTGTCTAGATGGGTGAGGGGGGAAAACATCTATATAATCCAGGCTATAACAAACCATGTTTTCACTTTTATTATGGGGTATTTGTCTAGATGGGTGAGGGGGGGAAAACATCTATATAATCCAGGCTATAACAAACCATGTTTTCACTTTTATTATGGGGTATTTGTCTAGATGGGTGAGGGGGAAAACATCTATATAATCCAGGCTATAACAAAACGTGTAGAATAAGTCCATGGGGAGAAATACTTTCTGAAGACACTATAACAAACATGTAAAGTTTTGGTCCCAGGTTTCATGAGCTGAAATAAAAGATCCCAGACATGTTCCATGTGCAAAAAACATTTCTCAAATGATGTGCACATTAGTTAACATCCTTGTTAGTGAGCATTTCTCCTTTTTGCCAATTTAATTCATCCATCTGATAGGTGTGGCATATCAAGAAGCTCATTAAACAGCATGATCATTACACAGGTGCACCTTGTGTTAAAGGTTTGAGGGAGAGTGCAATTGGTATGCTGACTGCAGGAATGTCCACCAGAGCTTTCAATGTTTATTTCTCTACCATAAGCTGCTTTCAACGTCGTTTTAGAGAATTTGTCAGTACGTTGAACCGGCCTCATAACCGCGGCCCACGTGTAACCACACCATCCCAGGACCTCCACATCCGGCTTCTTCACCTGCGGGATCGTCTGAGACCAGCCACCCGAACGAACAGCTGATGAAACCGTAGGTGTGCACAACTGAATCATTTCTGCACAAACTGTCAGAAACCGTCTCGTGGAAGCTCATCTGCGTGCTCGTCCTCCTCAGTCAACCTCATTGCAGTTTGGTGTTGTGACTGACTTTAGTGGGCAAATGCTCACCTTCGATGGCCACTGACACGCTGGAGAAGGGTGCTCTTCAGGGATGAATCCCGGTTTCAACAGTACCGGGCAGATGGCAGGCAGCATTGCATGGCTTTGTGTGAGCGAGCGGTTTGCTGATGTGAACAGAGTGCCCCATGGTGGCGGTGAGGTTATGGTATGGGCAGGCATATGATATGGACAACTAACACAATTGCATTTTATCGATGGCAATTTTGAATGCACAGAGATACAGTGATGAGACCCTGAGGCCCATTGTTGTGCCATTCATCTACCGCAATCACCTCGTTTCAGCATGATAATGCACGGCCCCATATCCCAAGGATCTGTACACAATTCCTGGAAGCTGAAAATGTCCCAGTTCTTCCATGGCCTGCATACTCACCAGACATGTCACCCATTGAGCATGTTTGGAATGCTCTGTATCAACGTGTAGGACGGTGTGTTCCAGTTCCCGCCAATATCCAGGAACGTCACACAGCCATTGAAGAGAAGTGGGACAACATTCCACAGGCTGTAATCAACAGCCTGATCAACTCTATTTTTAAAAGGTATCTGTGACCAACAGATTCATATCTGTATTCCCAGTCGTGAAATCTATAGATTAGGTCCTAATGAATTTATTTCAATTGAACGATTTCCTTATATGAACTCGGTAAAATCTTTGAAATTATTGTTTATATTTTTGTTCAGTGTAGCTTTGCTGGAGGCCATTTTCCCTGAAAAGCATAATTGATGTTTGGTCCATACAGTACCATGTTACCAGACCCCCTGTTTTCCTCCAAAACTACTCCCTACTTTTCTAAAGCCAGTAGAGTCAACCAACTGTCCAATCATTGCCATTTTTACATTTAAATGTACTGTCATTTAGCCAACACTTATGTAGAGTGACCTGAATATATGGCGTGGTAAACACCAGTAAAACGGAAAGGAAAATCCTACCACTGCTGCTCAGGCTCCCAGGTGATTTATAACGTTGTGACCCTGGGAGCAGTGGTGAGCAGCGTTTTCCAGGAGTTTTTCCTACAACTCCAGGACCTGCGGAAAGCACCTAGATGTCCGTATGTGCTCCAGCTGTTGTAGATGGGAAACATCAGTATAATGGGGTGGCAGGGTAGCCTAGTGGTTAGAGAGTTGGACTAGTAACCGGAAGGTTGCAAGTTCAAACCCCCGAGCTGACAAGGTATAAATCTGTCATTCTGCCCCTGAACAAGGCAGTTAACCCACTGATTCATCCCTGAAGAGCACACTTCTCCAGCGTGTCAGTGGCCATCGAAGGTGAGCATTTGCCCACTAGGCAGTCATTGAAAATAAGAATTTGTTCCTAACTGACCTGCCTAGTTAAATAAAGGTAAAAAAATATATATTAAAAAAGTGTAAAGTTTTAGTATCCTGACAGAAAAAGAGCATAATGAAATGAGGGCCGTCCTTGTAACTTGCCACGCAGGAGAAAAGGTCAACAAAGAACGGTGGAATTAAAGTTCTTCCGTCTGTATCACTGAAGAGTTATATTACACAGTAGAATGTAAGGACATGTTCAGTGCTTACCATCAATGCATTCTCTGATAAAACAGGATCATTGCCTTTACATTTAAATCACGCTGGAATGCTGCACTTTTGCGATGCGGATTGAATAGATCCCTTGACACGCTCCCAATTCTGAGGAGTAGTTTTAGGCCAGGATTCAATCCTAAAGCGTTATCATAGAGCAGTGACTGTTAAAGGTCATTTACACTTGATGCACCTTCTGCCGTGAATGATAATGTCCACAAACAAGTCTTTAATCATGGTCAGCTGTCCAGTGCACTACTCTATAACACACGTTGGATTGAATAACGCCTTTTAAAACACTCAACAGTTCTTGGGTGTCGTCTTAATACTGATCCTGTAAGGTCTTAATACTGATCCTGTAAGGTCTTAATACTGATCCTGTAAGGTTGGTCTTAATACTGATCCTGTAAGGTTGGTCTTAATACTTATCCTGTAAGGTTGGTCTTAATACTGATCCTGTAAGGTTGGTCTTAATACTGATCCTGTAAGGTTGGTCTTAATACTGATCCTGTAAGGTTGGTCTTAATACTGATCCTGTAAGGTTGGTCTTAATACTGATCCTGTAAGGTTGGTCTTAATACTGATCCTGTAAGGTTGGTCTTAATACTGATCCTGTAAGGTTAGTCTTAATACTGATCCTGTAAAGTCTTAATACTGATCCTGTAAAGTCTTAATACTGATCCTGTAAGGTTGGTCTTAATACTGATCCTGTAAGGTTGGTCTTAATACTGATCCTGTAAGGTTGGTCTTAATACTGATCCTGTAAGGTTGGTCTTAATACTGATCCTGTAAGGTTGGTCTTAATACTGATCCTGTAAGGTTGGTCTTAATACTGATCCTGTAAGGTTGGTCTTAATACTGATCATGTAAGGTTGGTCTTAATACTGATCCTGTAAGGTTAGTCTTAATACTGATCCTGTAAGGTTAGATCACTCCTATTGGCCATGACAACGTTTTCCGGTAATTGTGCCTTCAGAAAGACTTCACACCCCTTGACTTTTTTTCACGTTGTTGTTACAACCTGATTACATTGAGATTTTGTGTCACTGATCTACATACAATACCCCAATGTCACAGTGGAATTGTTTACAAAGGAATTAAAAATTAAAAACTGGTTATGGCAAGCCTAAATAATCACAAGTTCCATGGACTGTGTGTGCAATAGTGTTTAATATGATTTTTGAATGACGACCCCCACACACAGTTAACTGTAAGGTCCCTCAGTCGAGCAGTGAATTTCAAGCACAGGTTTACCAATGGTTCGCAAAGAAGGGCACCTATTGGTGGATGGGTTTTAAAAAAAAGAAGCACATATTGAATATCCCTTTGAGCATTGTGAAGTTATTAATTACACTTTGCATGGTGTATCAATACACCTAGTCACTACAAAGATACAGGCGCCCTTCCTAACTCAGTTGCCGGAGAGGAAGGAAACCGCTCCTCCCTCTCACTCAGTCTCTCCTTACACTAAAGAGGCCAGGCCTTTCACAGTGATACTCATGACTAGAGGAAGGTATCCAGGCTGGTCCTTCATCTCTGTCCTCAGTGTGTCGTCCTCTCTCTTCAGTGTAACTTTGGTCACTCTAAAGAGACTCTCTGTCCTCTGATACACCTCCTCCTCAGTCAGAACAGCCAGACCAGCATCTCTCAGAGAGAGGGTCTCCCCACTCCCTGCTGCCACATGCTGCACCTGGAGGACAAGCAGCACAGGAATATGATCAGATACTGCAATGACAATTTCAAAATGGAGTGTTTATATTTGTCCTGTTACACACGTGTTGGTAATGGAAAGGTGTTTGTTGCATATCCCAACTCCCCCTGGGACACCCACAGAGAGTGAGGTCACGGCCAGGGTTACTGGCCCAACGCTCTAACTGCAAGGCTACCTGCCGCCCTTAATCTATTACAAACAACTATTGAATTAATTGAACCTTTATTTAGCTTAGCCAAGTGGTGAACAGGCCAGGTGGTGAACAGGCCAAGTGGTGAACAGGCCAAGTGGTGAACAGGCCAAGTGGTGAACAGGCCAAGTGGTGAACAGGCCAAGTGGTGAACAGGCCAAGTGGTGAACAGGCCAAGTGGTGAACAGGCCAGGTGGTGAACAGGCCAGGTGGTGAACAGGCCAAGTGGTGAACAGGCCAAGTGGTGAACAGGCCAAGTGGTGAACAGGCCAAGTGGTGAACAGGCCAAGTGGTGAACAGGCCAGGTGGTGAACAGGCCAGGTGGTGAACAGGCCAAGTGGTGAACAGGCCAGGTGGTGAACAGGCCAGGTGGTGAACAGGCCAAGTGGTGAACAGGCCAGGTGGTGAACAGGCCAGGTGGTGAACAGGCCAAGTGGTGAACAGGCCAGGTGGTGAACAGGCCAGGTGGTGAACAGGCCAAGTGGTGAACAGGCCAGGTGGTGAACAGGCCAAGTGGTGAACAGGCCAAGTGGTGAACAGGCCAAGTGGTGAACAGGCCAGGTGGTGAACAGGCCAGGTGGTGAACAGGCCAAGTGGTGAACAGGCCAGGTGGTGAACAGGCCAGGTGGTGAACAGGCCAGGTGGTGAACAGGCCAAGTGGTGAACAGGCCAGGTGGTGAACAGGCCAAGTGGTGAACAGGCCAAGTGGTGAACAGGCCAAGTGGTGAACAGGCCAGGTGGTGAACAGGCCAAGTGGTGAACAGGCCAAGTGGTGAACAGGCCAGGTGGTGAACAGGCCAAGTGGTGAACAGGCCAAGTGGTGAACAGGCCAAGTGGTGAACAGGCCAGGTGGTGAACAGGCCAAGTGGTGAACAGGCCAGGTGGTGAACAGGCCAGGTGGTGAACAGGCCAGGTGGTGAACAGGCCAGGTGGTGAACAGGTCAAGTGGTGAACAGGTCACACAGTACTGTATTTTTGAAGAAGTATACAGACTTGTTTACCAGACAGTGTAGTATTTATTTTTTACCCCCTTTTTCTCCCCAATTTCGTGGTATCCAATTGTTAGTAGTTACTGTCTTGTCTCATCGCTGCAACTCCCGTACGGGCTCGGGAGAGACGAAGGTCGAGAGTCATGCATCCTCTGAAAAACAACCCAACCAAGCGCGCATCCAACCCGGAAGCCAGCCGCACCAATGTGTCGGAGGAAACACCGTACACCTAGCGACCTGGTCAGCGTGCACAGCGCCCGGCCCGCCGCAGGAGTCGCTAGTGCACGATAAGACAAGGATATCCCTACCGGCCAAACCCTCCCTAACCCGGACGACGCTGGGCCAATTGTGCGTCGCCCCATGGACCTCCCCGGTCGAGGCCGGCTATGACAGAGCCTGGGCTCGAACCCAGAGTCTCTGGTGGCACAGCCAGCACTGCGATGCAGTGCCTTTGACGACTGCGCCACCCGGGAGGCCCATAGGTTGTTTGTAACTGTACAGTATTTTTGAAGAAGTATAGACTTTTTTTTACCAGGCTAAGTGTAACAAAAGGAGAAGTGTGAACTCACCAGGATCTGCAGGGCCTGTAAGACTAGAGGACTGCAACAGGATCCCAACACAGAGAGACACTCATCTGTCATTCCTGAGAAATAAAGATTCACAGATGGTGTGAAACAGGAAGTGGTTTTCAGGGCATTGTGGGTTCTGAGAAAATAAAATGTTCATGAAGTGAGATGCCAGTTTTCCTGATAAATGCAGTGGCTGTAGACTGTTGTGACGAACTG
Source organism: Oncorhynchus kisutch (assembly GCF_002021735.2). Taxonomy (NCBI): domain Eukaryota; kingdom Metazoa; phylum Chordata; class Actinopteri; order Salmoniformes; family Salmonidae; genus Oncorhynchus; species Oncorhynchus kisutch. Next base: position 4,492,148 of record NW_022261979.1, on the reverse strand, counting down.
AACTGGCCACTTAATATTCAACTAGTCAACTAATATTCACTGCTCAGTGTCTCACCATCCATGGCACTGATAATGAGATGAGTGGCATTGAGGAGGGTGGGTGTCTGGCTGGAATCACTGAGGGAGGGTGTCTGGCTGGAATCACTGAGGAGGGAGGGTGTCTGGCTGGAATCACTGAGGAGGGACCGTGTCTGGCTGGAATCACTGAGGAGGGAGGGTGTTGGGCTGGAGTCCGATTGCTCTAGAAGGTTCAGTATGGCCTGGACTGTCTGCATCTGAGACACTTCCTTAACCTCCCCCAGGTCAGCTGTCTTACCTGTGCACATCTGGTCCAGCTGTGAGAAGAGACATTATTAGAAAGAATAGGTGAGATGTGGTTTGTTTTTTCCTGCTAAACTTAGTTGAATGTACTGACTAAGTCTCTCTGGATAAGAGTGTCTGGTAAATGACTCATATGTGAAGGTTCGAGACAGAAGATATTTAGGATACTATGGTAGATTATAATGATGACAGACCGAACATAATGAGAAGTTAGTATGTTCAGCATTTTCAGAAAGCTGCTGATTCTTGCCAGTAATCCGCTCATAGAAAATAACTGTAGGACTGTGTGTGTTTGTGCCCTGTTTCTGTACATCTCACTCACCACACTCTCCAGCACACTGACTGTCTCTCTGTCCTCCATGGTTGTCTTGAGGAGCTGGAGCAGAGAGGAACGTGTGTCTGCTGGCAGGACTGACAGCAGCTGGAAATGACGACTCAGTTTCTCCAGTTCTGTCAACACACAAACACTTTGCATCTAGCTGAAGTTTGACTCCGCTGCCACCGTATCAGAGATTTCACAACCAGGAAACTCATGTGTACGATTTATTCTGCAACTGTAACAGGGTTGGTTATGTTTCCACTTGCCTCTAAAGAAATGTGTATTTAATGTTCAAGCATTCTTATTGGTTAGTTCAACTCTGATGACAATAAGGTGTGTTGTGATTGGCCCCGCTTGCAGATAGGGGGAGATCGCGAACGTCAGGTCTCCCCAGTATGTAAATGTGATGCAAGGGGTAGGTGACGTTCTGAATACTGTTGTCTATTTTACATTGTGTACAAGTTTGCTGTACGTTACTGATTTATACATGTGTGGGTATATGGTACCTGTTAGGGATTGAGGGGCTTTCTGGGATGTGCTTTGGCATATGATTGCAGCAAATAAGTGTGTTAGCTAGCATACACTGATGTAATGGTCACATAAGCCACTGCTAACACAGTTGTCTTCATGCTACAGATGTGGCCATCGATACCGTTCAGCCCTGTACAACTAACGTGCTGTTTCCCATGTAACAACAGAAATAAATGCTCAACTGGGACCACTGGCCCAAGTGATTTGAGAAAACACAACGCATGGAGAGTACATTATACATCTGTTACACAACCACAATGGGACAAATGTATGAATTTATTTTTGTGAATTGTTAGAGGATTCGTCTTCCCAGTGATCTCTCCAAGGCAGTGCTATAACCTTTTACATGATCCTCCTTATGAGCTCTGATATTACCGATGTAATTTATTTATCTAGGCAAGAAGGTGAAGAACAAATCCTTATTTACAACAGGATACGCTAGACATTGGCCCTGTACACACATGTTGTATATACAACGCATTTGGCACAACGAGCTATTCTGAACCAAAATAATTACACAAGTGTTGTGGACTGTGGAGCCACGGCACAATGATTGAGTAAACATTTCTGTGCAGACAATTTATCACACAAATAACAGTTGTATCACAACAACCATTGTGTTAAATGTGTTGTAAATCAGTTCTACAACCTGAATGTGACGGGATCATTAAGAGTTTTACATAAAGAACAACATGTAACATTCCATTCAGTATACGTCCACCACTAGACCAGGGACGCCTTGCACCACTAGACCAGGGACGCCTTGCACCACTAGACCAGGGACGCCTTGCACCACTAGACCAGGGACGCCTTGCACCACTAGACCAGGGACGCCTTGCACCACTAGACCAGGGACGCCTTGCACCACTAGACCAGGGACGCCTTGCACCGCCACTGTTCCAGGGACGCCTTCCACCACTAGGCCAGGGACGCCTTCCACCACTAGGCCAGGGACGCCTTCCACCACTAGGCCAGGGACGCCTTGCACCACTAGACCAGGGACGCCTTCCACCACTAGACCAGGGTCGCCTTGCACCGCCACTGGGCCAGGGTCGCCTTGCACCGCCACTGGGCCAGGGTCGCCTTGCACCGCCACTGGGCCAGGGTCGCCTTGCACCGCCACTGGGCCAGGGTCGCCTTGCACCGCCACTGGGCCAGGGTCGCCTTGCACCGCCACTGGGCCAGGGTCGCCTTGCACCGCCACTGGGCCAGGGTCGCCTTGCACCGCCACTGGGCCAGGGTCGCCTTGCACCGCCACTGGGCCAGGGTCGCCTTGCACCGCCACTGGGCCAGGGTCGCCTTGCACCGCCACTGGGCCAGGGTCGCCTTGCACCGCCACTGGGCCAGGGTCGCCTTGCACCGCCACTGGGCCAGGGTCGCCTTGCACCGCCACTGGGCCAGGGTCGCCTTGCACCGCCACTGGGCCAGGGTCGCCTTGCACCGCCACTGGGCCAGGGTCGCCTTGCACCGCCACTGGGCCAGGGTCGCCTTGCACCGCCACTGGGCCAGGGTCGCCTTGCACCGCCACTGGGCCAGGGTCGCCTTGCACCGCCACTGGGCCAGGGTCGCCTTGCACCGCCACTGGGCCAGGGACGCCTTGCACCGCCACTGGGCCAGGGACGCCTTGCACCGCCACTGGGCCAGGGACGCCTTGCACCGCCACTGGGCCAGGGACGCCTTGCACCGCCACTGGGCCAGGGACGCCTTGCACCGCCACTGGGCCAGGGACGCCTTGCACCGCCACTGGGCCAGGGACGCCTTGCACCGCCACTGGGCCAGGGACGCCTTGCACCGCCACTGGGCCAGGGACGCCTTGCACCGCCACTGGGCCAGGGACGCCTTGCACCGCCACTGGGCCAGGGACGCCTTGCACCGCCACTGGGCCAGGGACGCCTTCCACCACTAGGCCAGGGACGGGGAACTTTATGAACTCATCCTGAAGGGGCTGCAGTGGCTCGTGGGTCTGCCAACCCACATCCATTCCCACACATGCAGTCAGATTTTGCCCTAAGCAACAATGTTTGCAGTTTTTAATATGATATCAGAGTGAGTGACTAACCAAATCAATGGGGGCGCTTCTACACCTACATTGCTTGCTGTTTGGGGTTTTAGGCTGGGTTCCTGTACAGCACTTTGATATATCAGCTGATGTCAAAGTTTAGACAGCTGGCTAGACTAATTTAGCAACCTAAAAAGGGTTGATCCACAACCAATTGTGTATTCTACTATTCTACCTCTCAACAGTAAATTGAGACCCCGACTGAGTTCCCCTGACAGAAATCTAATGATAATAACAACTATTTAAATTGGTACGTGGGCCTACAAAAGGAGGGGAACTTGCATTAGTCTCGTTACCTCTCTGAAAGCAGCTCTTCTTTGGGGTGTCGTCGTGAGCACCAGACACCCCCACTAAGCTCTTCTTAACAGGCCCATCCACCTCAAAACCCCCAAGAGTGTCGGACATTAGGCACAGCTCTGAGGAACAAGAGTGTGGGACATTAGGCACAGCTCTGAGGACAACAGTGTGGGACATTAGGCACAGCTCTGAGGAACAAGAGTGTGGGACATTAGGCACAGCTCTGAGGAACAAGAGTGTGGGACATTAGGCATAGCTCTGAGGAACAAGAGTGTGGGACATTAGGCACAGCTCTGAGGAACAAGAGTGTGGGACATTAGGCACAGCTCTGAGGAACAAGAGTGTGGGACATTAGGCACAGCTCTGAGGAACAAGAGTGTGGGACATTAGGCACAGCTCTGAGGAACAAGAGTGTGGGACATTAGGCACAGCTCTGAGGAACAAGAGTGTGGGACATTAGGCACAGCTCTGAGGAACAAGAGTGTGGGACATTAGGCACAGCTCTGAGGAACAAGAGTGTGGGACATTAGGCACAGCTCTGAGGAACAAGAGTGTGGGACATTAGGCACAGCTCTGAGGAACAAGAGTGTGGGACATTAGGCACAGCTCTGAGGAACAAGAGTGTGGGACATTAGGCACAGCTCTGAGGAACAAGAGTGTGGGACATTAGGCACAGCTCTGAGGACAAGACAAGGAGACAGTAGTATTAATACAGACACTCATTCAAATACATTGGACTTACTGAACATTAACAGAGACCATGCACTTGATAAGGCTTTGTAATATACAACCTACATGGTCTGATTATGGGTCCAGGTGAGGGTTTACAGTTTAAAACATGTGTTGTTGCCTGAGAAACTGGAAAATAAAGGCTCCCTCACCATAGTGTCCGTTGAGTTTGATCTCCAGCTCTATAATACCGTAAGCGATGACGGTGTGAGCAGGAATCTCCAGAGACACGTTGCTGTCTTTGTGCAGGCTGCTGTTCTCCTTTACAGACACCTGTGGAAAGTAGTACTTAAGTCATCTTTGGGGGTGTCTGTACTTTATTCATATTTTGACAACTTTTACTTTCACTTCACTACATTCCTGAAGAAAAGAAGGTACTTTTTACTCCATACATTTTCCCTGACACTCAAAAGTACTCGCTACATTTTGAATGGTCCAATTCACACACTTATCAAGAGAACATCCCTGGTCATCCCTACTGCCTCTGATCTGACACACTCACTAAACACCAACGCATCATTTGTAAATGATTTCAGAGTGTTGGAGAGTGCCCCCGGCTATCCGTAAATTAAATTAAAAAAGAAAATGGAACCATCTGGTTTGCTTAATATAAGGAATTTTAAATGATTGATACTTTTACTACTTAAGTATATTTTAGCAATTACATTTACTTTTGATACTTAAGAATATTTAAAACCAAATACTTTTTGACTTACTCAAGTAGTATTTTACTGGGTGACTTTCACTTGAGTCATTTGCCTTCAAACCAGTCAAGGGAAGTGAACATGACGACATAGAATAGGAGCCTAACATAAGGCAGAGTTAATACATCCTGATCAGCCATTCATATGACTGATCTACTGTAGTAGTCTATCCACGCTTCACTACTCGTTTTGCTCCACATACATTAAAAAGCATTCATCTGTGGCCGTGCTGGTCCAGCAGTAATGCTGCAGCCTCCAGCACACATAGGCCTGTCTGCAGTGTTGTCATAGGTCCATCCAGCCTGCAGCCTCCAGCACACATAGGCCTGTCTGCAGTGTTGTCATAGGTCCAGCAGTAATGCTGCAGCCTCCAGCACACATAGGCCTGTCTGCAGTGTTGTCATAGGTCCATCCAGCCTGCAGCCCCCAGCACACACAGGCCTGTCTGCAGTGTTGTCATAGGTCCAGCAGTAATGCTGCAGCCTCCAGCACACATAGGCCTGTCTGCAGTGTTGTCATAGGTCCAGCAGTAATGCTGCAGCCCCCAGCACACATAGGCCTGTCTGCAGTGTTGTCATAGGTCCAGCAGTAATGCTGCAGCCCCCAGCACACACAGGCCTGTCTGCAGTGTTGTCATAGGTCCAGCAGTAATGCTGCAGCCTCCAGCACACATAGGCCTGTCTGCAGTGTTGTCATAGGTCCAGCAGTAATGCTGCAGCCTCCAGCACACATAGGCCTGTCTGCAGTGTTGTCATAGGTCCAGCAGTAATGCTGCAGCCCCCAGCACACATAGGCCTGTCTGCAGTGTTGTCATAGGTCCAGCAGTAATGCTGCAGCCTCCAGCACACATACGCCTGTCTGCAGTGTTGTCATAGGTCCAGCAGTAATGCTGCAGCCTCCAGCACACACAGGCCTGTCTGCAGTGTTGTCATAGGTCCATCCAGCCTGCAGCCCCCAGCACACATAGGCCTGTCTGCAGTGTTGTCATAGGTCCAGCAGTAATGCTGCAGCCTCCAGCACACATAGGCCTGTCTGCAGTGTTGTCATAGGTCCAGCAGTAATGCTGCAGCCCCCAGCACACATAGGCCTGTCTGCAGTGTTGTCATAGGTCCAGCAGTAATGCTGCAGCCTCCAGCACACATACGCCTGTCTGCAGTGTTGTCATAGGTCCAGCAGTAATGCTGCAGCCTCCAGCACACATAGGCCTGTCTGCAGTGTTGTCATAGGTCCAGCAGTAATGCTGCAGCCCCCAGCACACATAGGCCTGTCTGCAGTGTTGTCATAGGTCCAGCAGTAATGCTGCAGCCTCCAGCACACATACGCCTGTCTGCAGTGTTGTCATAGGTCCAGCAGTAATGCTGCAGCCTCCAGCACACACAGGCCTGTCTGCAGTGTTGTCATAGGTCCATCCAGCCTGCAGCCCCCAGCACACATAGGCCTGTCTGCAGTGTTGTCATAGGTCCATCCAGCCTGCAGCCTCCAGCACACATAGGCCTGTCTGCAGTGTTGTCATAGGTCCAGCAGTAATGCTGCAGCCTCCAGCACACATAGGCCTGTCTGCGGTGTTGTCATAGGTCCAGCAGTAATGCTGCAGCCTCCAGCACACATAGGCCTGTCTGCAGTGTTGTCATAGGTCCAGCAGTAATGCTGCAGCCTCCAGCATACATACGCCTGTCTGCAGTGTTGTCATAGGTCCAGCAGTAATGCTGCAGCCTCCAGCACACATAGGCCTGTCTGCAGTGTTGTCATAGGTCCAGCAGTAATGCTGCAGCCTCCAGCACACATAGGCCTGTCTGCAGTGTTGTCATAGGTCCAGCAGTAATGCTGCAGCCCCCAGCACACATAGGCCTGTCTGCAGTGTTGTCATAGGTCCATCCAGCCTGCAGCCTCCAGCACACATACGCCTGTCTGCAGTGTTGTCATAGGTCCAGCAGTAATGCTGCAGCCCCCAGCACACATAGGCCTGTCTGCAGTGTTGTCATAGGTCCATCCAGCCTGCAGCCTCCAGCACACATAGGCCTGTCTGCAGTGTTGTCATAGGTCCATCCAGCCTCCAGCACACATACGCCTGTCTGCAGTGTTGTCATAGGTCCAGCAGTAATGCTGCAGCCTCCAGCACACATAGGCCTGTCTGCAGTGTTGTCATAGGTCCATCAGTAATGCTGCAGCCCCCAGCACACATAGGCCTGTCTGCAGTGTTGTCATAGGTCCAGCAGTAATGCTGCAGCCTCCAGCACACATAGGCCTGTCTGCAGTGTTGTCATAGGTCCAGCAGTAATGCTGCAGCCTCCAGCACACATAGGCCTGTCTGCAGTGTTGTCATAGGTCCAGCAGTAATGCTGCAGCCTCCAGCACACATAGGCCTGTCTGCAGTGTTGTCATAGGTCCATCCAGCCTCCAGCACACATACGCCTGTCTGCAGTGTTGTCATAGGTCCATCCAGCCTGCAGCCTCCAGCACACATAGGCCTGTCTGCAGTGTTGTCATAGGTCCAGCAGTAATGCTGCAGCCTCCAGCACACATAGGCCTGTCTGCAGTGTTGTCATAGGTCCATCCAGCCTCCAGCCTCCAGCACACATAGGCCTGTCTGCAGTGTTGTCATAGGTCCATCCAGCCTCCAGCACACATAGGCCTGTCTGCAGTGTTGTCATAGGTCCAGCAGTAATGCTGCAGCCTCCAGCACACATAGGCCTGTCTGCAGTGTTGTCATAGGTCCATCCAGCCTCCAGCCTCCAGCACACATAGGCCTGTCTGCAGTGTTGTCATAGGTCCAGCAGTAATGCTGCAGCCTCCAGCACACATACGCCTATCTGCAGTGTTGTCATAGGTCCATCCAGCCTCCAGCACACATAGGCCTGTCTGCAGTGTTGTCATAGGTCCAGCAGTAATGCTGCAGCCTCCAGCACACATAGGCCTGTCTGCAGTGTTGTCATAGGTCCAGCAGTAATGCTGCAGCCTCCAGCACACATAGGCCTGTCTGCAGTGTTGTCATAGGTCCAGCAGTAATGCTGCAGCCTCCAGCACACATAGGCCTGTCTGCAGTGTTGTCATAGGTCCAGCAGTAATGCTGCAGCCTCCAGCACACATACGCCTGTCTGCAGTGTTGTCATAGGTCCATCCAGCCTGCAGCCTCCAGCACACATACGCCTGTCTGCAGTGTTGTCATAGGTCCATCCAGCCTGCAGCCTCCAGCACACATAGGCCTGTCTGCAGTGTTGTCATAGGTCCATCCAGCCTGCAGCCTCCAGCACACATAGGCCTATCTGCAGTGTTGTCATAGGTCCATCCAGCCTGCAGCCTCCAGCACACACAGGCCTGTCTGCAGTGTTGTCATAGGTCCATCCAGCCTGCAGCCTCCAGCACATATACGCCTGTCTGCAGTGTTGTCATAGGTCCATCCAGCCTGCAGCCTCCAGCACACATAGGCCTGTCTGCAGTGTTGTCATAGGTCCATCCAGCCTGCAGCCTCCAGCACACATAGGCCTGTCTGCAGTGTTGTCATAGGTCCATCCAGCCTGCAGCCTCCAGCACACATACGCCTGTCTGCAGTGTTGTCATAGGTCCATCCAGCCTGCAGCCTCCAGCACACATAGGCCTGTCTGCAGTGTTGTCATAGGTCCATCCAGCCTGCAGCCTCCAGCACACATAGGCCTGTCTGCAGTGTTGTCATAGGTCCATCCAGCCTGCAGCCTCCAGCACACATACGCCTGTCTGCAGTGTTGTCATAGGTCCATCCAGCCTGCAGCCTCCAGCACACATAGGCCTGTCTGCAGTGTTGTCATAGGTCCATCCAGCCTGCAGCCTCCAGCACACATAGGCCTGTCTGCAGTGTTGTCATAGGTCCATCCAGCCTGCAGCCTCCAGCACACACAGGCCTGTCTGCAGTGTTGTCATAGGTCCAATCCAGCCTGCAGCCTCCAGCACACATACGCCTGTCTGCGGTGTTGTCATAGGTCCATCCAGCCTGCAGCCTCCAGCACACATAGGCCTGTCTGCAGTGTTGTCATAGGTCCATCCAGCCTCCAGCACACATACGCCTGTCTGCAGTGTTGTCATAGGTCCATCCAGCCTGCAGCCTCCAGCACACATACGCCTGTCTGCAGTGTTGTCATAGGTCCATCCAGCCTCCAGCACACATACGCCTGTCTGCAGTGTTGTCATAGGTCCATCCAGCCTGCAGCCTCCAGCACACATACGCCTGTCTGCAGTGTTGTCATAGGTCCATCCAGCCTGCAGCCTCCAGCACACATAGGCCTATCTGCAGTGTTGTCATAGGTCCATCCAGCCTGCAGCCTCCAGCACACATACGCCTGTCTGCAGTGTTGTCATAGGTCCATCCAGCCTGCAGCCTCCAGCACACATAGGCCTATCTGCAGTGTTGTCATAGGTCCATCCAGCCTGCAGCCTCCAGCACACATACGCCTGTCTGCAGTGTTGTCATAGGTCCATCCAGCCTGCAGCCTCCAGCACACATAGGCCCGTCTGCAGTGTTGTCATAGGTCCATCCAGCCTGCAGCCTCCAGCACACATAGGCCCGTCTGCAGTGTTGTCATAGGTCCATCCAGCCTGCAGCCTCCAGCACACATACGCCTGTCTGCAGTGTTGTCATAGGTCCATCCAGCCTGCAGCCTCCAGCACACATACGCCTGTCTGCAGTGTTGTCATAGGTCCATCCAGCCTGCAGCCTCCAGCACACATAGGCCTGTCTGCAGTGTTGTCATAGGTCCATCCAGCCTGCAGCCTCCAGCACACATACGCCTGTCTGCAGTGTTGTCATAGGTCCATCCAGCCTGCAGCCTCCAGCACACATACGCCTGTCTGCAGTGTTGTCATAGGTCCATCCAGCCTGCAGCCTCCAGCACACATAGGCCTGTCTGCAGTGTTGTCATAGGTCCATCCAGCCTGCAGCCTCCAGCACACATACGCCTATCTGCAGTGTTGTCATAGGTCCATCCAGCCTGCAGCCTCCAGCACACATACGCCTGTCTGCAGTGTTGTCATAGGTCCATCCAGCCTCCAGCACACATAGGCCCGTCTGCAGTGTTGTCATAGGTCCATCCAGCCTGCAGCCTCCAGCACACATACGCCTGTCTGCAGTGTTGTCATAGGTCCATCCAGCCTGCAGCCTCCAGCACACATACGCCTGTCTGCAGTGTTGTCATAGGTCCATCCAGCCTGCAGCCTCCAGCACACATAGGCCTGTCTGCAGTGTTGTCATAGGTCCATCCAGCCTGCAGCCTCCAGCACACATAGGCCTGTCTGCAGTGTTGTCATAGGTCCATCCAGCCTGCAGCCCCCAGCACACATACGCCTGTCTGCAGTGTTGTCATAGGTCCATCCAGCCTGCAGCCTCCAGCACACACAGGCCTGTCTGCAGTGTTGTCATAGGTCCATCCAGCCTGCAGCCTCCAGCACACACAGGCCTGTCTGCAGTGTTGTCATAGGTCCATCCAGCCTGCAGCCTCCAGCACACATAGGCCTGTCTGCAGTGTTGTCATAGGTCCATCCAGCCTGCAGCCTCCAGCACACATACGCCTGTCTGCAGTGTTGTCATAGGTCCATCCAGCCTGCAGCCTCCAGCACACATAGGCCCGTCTGCAGTGTTGTCATAGGTCCATCCAGCCTGCAGCCTCCAGCACACATAGGCCCGTCTGCAGTGTTGTCATAGGTCCATCCAGCCTGCAGCCTCCAGCACACATACGCCTGTCTGCAGTGTTGTCATAGGTCCATCCAGCCTGCAGCCTCCAGCACACATACGCCTGTCTGCAGTGTTGTCATAGGTCCATCCAGCCTGCAGCCTCCAGCACACATAGGCCTGTCTGCAGTGTTGTCATAGGTCCATCCAGCCTGCAGCCTCCAGCACACATACGCCTGTCTGCAGTGTTGTCATAGGTCCATCCAGCCTGCAGCCTCCAGCACACATACGCCTGTCTGCAGTGTTGTCATAGGTCCAATCCAGCCTGCAGCCTCCAGCACACATAGGCCCGTCTGCAGTGTTGTCATAGGTCCATCCAGCCTGCAGCCTCCAGCACACACAGGCCTGTCTGCAGTGTTGTCATAGGTCCATCCAGCCTGCAGCCTCCAGCACACATAGGCCTGTCTGCAGTGTTGTCATAGGTCCAATCCAGCCTGCAGCCTCCAGCACACACAGGCCTGTCTGCAGTGTTGTCATAGGTCCATCCAGCCTGCAGCCTCCAGCACACATAGGCCTGTCTGCAGTGTTGTCATAGGTCCAATCCAGCCTGCAGCCTCCAGCACACACAGGCCTGTCTGCAGTGTTGTCATAGGTCCAATCCAGCCTGCAGCCTCCAGCACACATACGCCTGTCTGCGGCGTTGTCATAGGTCCATCCAGCCTGCAGCCTCCAGCACACATAGGCCTGTCTGCAGTGTTGTCATAGGTCCATCCAGCCTCCAGCACACATAGGCCTGTCTGCAATGTTGTCATAGGTCCAATCCAGCCTCCAGCACACATAGGCCTGTCTGCAATGTTGTCATAGGTCCAATCCAGCCTGCTGCCCTTTGAGTCAACCTCTTCCCTATTTTCCCTGCTTAAAGATTCATCTATACAGGGTAAACTACATGGTTAACTTCAACACTTGTAATATATAATATCCCAGCCTAACAAATAGAGATGATTAATGTAACAAATCCTACAACGCTCTTCATCTCTCTCCATGTACCTGGGTGCTCTTGGGCCCACAGAAGCTCAGCAGCTCCCCTAACTGCCCCCCCTCCTGGACCTCCTCTATGACCGAACACGGCTGGGTCGTCACAATCCTCTCTTTCACCACCGCAAACACCTCCCTGGACTTCTCACGGGTCTGCTGGATCAGACAGTGGGACATGTCCAAAATCCTGCAGGAGAGACAAATAAATCAGATAGTTGTCATTTGAGGAGGGCAAAGATGATTCAAGTTATGTTTCTTGGATGATTATAAAGTAGCTTGGAGTAACCCAGTCTGTTTGGGACAACATGCCACTCCTCATTGTGCCAAACATGACAAGCAGTGGCAAGGAGTGGAATGCTGTGGGGTGGGGGGGGCTGTGCTTTGGCAAAGTGGGTGGGGTTATATCCTGCCTGTTTGGCCCTGTCCGTGGGTATCATCGGGTGGGGCCACAGTGTCTCCTGACCCCTCCCGTCTCAGCCTCCAGTATTTATGCTGCAGTAGTTTGTGTCGGGGGGGGGATCAATCTGTTATATCTGGAGTATTTCTAATTTCTCTAATTTCATTTCTTTTCTTTCTTTCACTCTCTCGGAGGACATGAGCCCTAAGACCATGCCTCAGGACTACCTGGCATGATGACTCCTTGTTGTCCCCAGTCCACCTGGCCGTGCTGCTGCTCCAGTTTTAACTGTTCTGCCTGCAGCTATGGAACCCTGACCTGTTCACTGTGATTACTATTATTTGACCCTGCTGGTCATTTATAAACATTTGAACATCTTGGCCATGTTCTGTTATAATCTCCACCCGGCACAGCCAGAAGAGGACTGGCCACCCCTCATAGCCTGTTTCCTCTCTAGGTTTTGGCCTTTCTAGGGAGTTTTTCCTAGCCACCGTGCTTCTACACCTGCATTGCTTGCTGTTTGGGGGTTTAGGCTGGGTTTCTGTACAGCACTTTAATATATCAGCTGATGTAAGAAGGGCTATATAAATACATTTGGATGTTAGACCAGACAGACTGGATTTCTCCAGGCTACGCATAAAGCGGTGTTCAGCTTCATTAATACATTTACTGGTATTATAAATCTATTTTTCTTTTTTAACTATAGCATACATATGGTGTTGGGCTGTCAGAATACAGTCCGCCCATATGGTGTTGGGTAGTTAGAATACGGTCAGCCCATATGGGTAGTTAGAATACGGTCATCCCATATGGTGTTGAGTAGTTAGAATACGGTCAGCACATATGGGTAGTTAGAATACGGTCATCCCATATGGTGTTGAGTAGTTAGAATACGGTCAGCACATATGGGTAGTTAGAATACGGTCAGCCCATATGGTGTTGAGTAGTTAGAATACGGTCAGCCCATATGGTGTTGAGTAGTTAGAATACAGTCAGCCCATATGGGCAGTTAGAATACAGTCAGCCCATATGGTGTTGAGTAGTTAGAATACGGTCAGTCCATATGGTGTTGGGTAGTTAGAATACAGTCAGCCCATATGGTGTTGAGTAGTTAGAATACAGTCAGCCCATATGGTGTTGGGTAGTTAGAATACAGTCAGCCCATATGGGCAGTTAGAATACAGTCAGCGCATATGGTGTTGGTCAGTTAGAATACAGTCAGTGCATATGGTAGAATATAGTCACTGCATATGGTGTTGGTCAGTTAGAATACAGTCAGTGCATATGGTAGAATATAGTCACTGCATATGGTGTTGGTAGTTAGAATACAGTCAGCCCATATGGTAGAATATAGTCACTGCATATGGTGTTGGTAGTTAGAATACAGTCAGCCCATATGGTAGAATATAGTCACTGCATATGGTGTTGGGTAGTTAGAATACAGTCAGCCCATATGGTAGAATATAGTCACTGCATATGGTGTTGGTAGTTAGAATACAGTCAGCCCATATGGTAGAATATAGTCACTGCATACAGTCAGCAAAGAAGAAACACTGATCATGAGGAAAGATGCTGTGATATACAGTGCATTCGGAAAGTATTCAGACCCCTTGACTTTTTCCACATTTCGTTACGTTACAGCCTTATTCTAAAATTGCTTAAATAGTTTTTTCCCCTCGTAAATCTACACATAATACCCCAGAATGACAAAGCAAAAAGTTGTTTTTTAAATAAAAAATGTATAAAACATTAACTGAAAAATGCACAGTTAAAGGTAACCAGACCCATCACCCAGTACTTTGTTGAAGTACTTTTGGCAGAGATTACAGCCTAGAGTCTTCTTGGGTATGCCACTACAAGCCTGGCACACCTGTATTTGTTGAGTTTACTAGTCTCCCAGTCCCTGCTACTGAAAAACATCCCCACAACATGATGCTGCCACCTCCATGCTTCACTGTAGGGATGGTACCTGGTTTATTCCAGACGTGACACTTGGTATTCAGGCCAAAGAGTAAAATCTTGGTTGTAGCATCATACCCAAGACTCTCGGCTGTAATCGCTGCCAAAGGTGCTTCAAGAAAGTACTGAGTAAAGGGTCTGAATACTTATGGAAATGTATTATTTTTTATTTTTTAAAGTTTTATTAGCAAACTAAATTAAAAAGCTGTTTTTGATTTGTCATTATGGGATAGTGTGTAGATTGATGAGAAAAACAAACTATTGAATCAATTTTAGAATAAGGCTGTAACGTTTTTAAAAAATGTGGAAAAAGTCAAGGGGTCTGAATACTTTCCAACTGCACTGTACAGTCGTGGCCAAAGGTTTTGAGAATGACATAAATATTCATTTCCAAGGTTTGCTGCTTCAGTGTCTTCAGATATTTTTGTCAGATGTTACTATGGAATACTGAAGTATAATTACAAGCATTTCATAAGTGTCAAAGGCTTTTATTGACAATTACATGAAGTTGATGCAAAGAGTCAATATTTGCAGTGTTGACCCTTCTTTTTCAAGACCTCTGCAATCAGCCCTGGCATGCTGTCAATTAACTTCTGGGCCACATCCTGACTGATGGCAGCCCATTCTTGCATAATCAATGCTTGGAGTTTGTCAGAATTTTGGGGTTTATGTTTGTCCACCCGCCTCTGGAGGATTGACCACAATTTCTTAATTGGAATAATGTCTGGGAAGTTTCCAGGCCATGGACCCAAATTTATGGGGGTTTTGTTCCCCGAGCCACTTTAGTTATCACTTTTGCCTTAAGGCAAGGTGCTCCATCATGCTGGTAAAGGCATTGTTCACCACCAAACTGTTCCTCGATGGTTGGGAGAAGTTGCTCTCGGAGGATGTGTTGGTACCATTCTTTATTCATGGCTGTGTTCTTAGGCAAAATTGTGAGTGAGCCCACTCCCTTGGCTGAGATGCAACCCCACACATGAATGGTCTCAGGATGCTTTACTGTTGGCATGACACAGGACTGATGGTAGCACTCACCTGGTCTTCTCCAGAAAAGCTTTTTTTCGGATGCCCCAAACAATCGGAAAGGGGATTCATCTGAGAAAATGACTTTACCCCAGTCCTCAGCTTCTTCTTTGCTGCCCTTCTTGACACCAGGCCATCCTGGTGGGTTACTGTATATACAGGTGAACTGAGTGTAACCTGGGGTTACTGTATGTACAGGTGAACTGAGTGTAACCTGGGGTTACTGTAGGTACAGGTGAACTGAGTGTAACCTGGGGTTACTGTAGGTACAGGTGAACTGAGTGTAACCTGGGGTTACTGTAGGTACAGGTGAACTGAGTGTAACCTGGGGTTACTGTATGTACAGGTGAACTGAGTGTAACCTGGGGTTACTGTATGTACAGGTGAACTGAGTGTAACCTGGGGTTACTGTATGTACAGGTGAACTGAGTGTAACCTGGGGTTACTGTATGTACAGGTGAACTGAGTGTAACCTGGGGTTACTGTAGGTACATATTAGAGAGAGAGAGGAACTCACTTGTCTTTGGAGTCGCGCAGCAACTTCTGTACATCCACCTCCTCTTTCTTCAGGCTGCCGAAGGACGACTGGAGTTTAGATGTGTCTTTCCCCTCCACTTTAAGGTTTACAGCAACCAAATTTGTCTCAAAGTTTCCTGATTTGTTGTCACCAAATGTCCCTTGGTACTTTAGGAAATCAGTCTTGACCACAACTGTAGGAGAGGGAAGCAAAAATGTTTTCCAAAATTCTTCTAGCTCTGTCAAATTGGTTTTTGATCATAGATTTTCAAGTAGATTTAAGATAAAAAACGAACTCGGCCACTCAGTGACATTCACTGTCTTTTTGGTATGCAACTCCAGTGTTTATTTGGCCTTGTGTTTTAGGTTAGTGTCCTGATAAAATGTGAATCTGCCTGTGCTTAGCTCCATTCCGTGTATTTTTTTATCCTGAAAAACTCCCCAGTCCTTAACGATTACAAACATACCCATAACATGATGCAGCCACCACTATCCTGGAAAATATGGAGAGTGGTATTCAGTAATGTGTTGGATTTGCCCCAAACATAACAGTTTGTATTCAGGACAAAAATTGAATTGCTGTACATTTTTTGCAGTATTACTTTAGTGACTTGTTGCATACACACTTCCTTCTTTTCACTCAATTAGGTTAGTATTCTGGAGTAACTACAATGTTGTTGAACCATCCTCAGCTATCTATTATCACAGCCATTAAACTCTGTAACTGTTTTAAAGTCACCATTGGCCTCATGGTGAAATCCCTGAGCAGTTTTCTTCCTCTCTGGCAACTGAGTTAGGAAGGGTGCCTGTATCTTTATAGCGACTGGGTGAATTGATACACCATCCAAAGTGTAATTAATAACTTCACCATGCTCAAAGGGATATTCAATGACTGCTTTTTTTTTTACCCATCTACCAATAGGTGCAAAATCTCCCTGGTCTTTATGCTTGAATCTGTGTTTGAAATGCACTACTCGACTGAGGGACCTAACAGATAAACATAATTCCACTGTGACATTATGGGGCATTGTGTTTAGGCCATTGACAACCAAAAAAATCTAAATGTAATCCATTTTAAATTCCAGCTGTAACACAACAAAATGTTGAAAAAGTCAGGGGGTGTGAATACTTCTGAAGGTTCTGTATGTATCATGATAGGATCCTCTTCATAATCTTTCCAGTAGCATGGACAACAGAATCGACAGTCAGATCTTTCACAAGGAACACATTCACACAGTATCACACTGAGGGAGAGAGGAGCCTATACCTGCAAACAAACAGGTAGCAAGTACAGGTGTGCAGCCTATCATTTCAACTGAGGGGCTGATCTTGTGTTTACCTGGGGTTAAGGGTGTGTCTCCAGTCAGCACATCACTGAGGGTAAAATCAGTGGGCAGGTACTTGGGTTTCTGCCAAATCCAAAAACGCTTGCGTTTCACAACCAGTGAGAGAGGGACCAGTTTGTCTGAGTCAATCAGACTGGACACAGGGATCAAGCTGCCATCATCATCAATCTCCTCCACAAAGTTTCTTGTGGCCGTGGAAAACATCTTCAATGGGAGACAGACACAGACATGATCGAGTATGATGTCTCTGTTTGCAACTGATAACAAACACGACAAGAACACAAGATTAATAATACGATAATATTTACATTGAAAAAGTTCCCATTAATTTACTATCTAAAAAAATAAAACGTTAAAGCCATGACCTATGAGCCATATGAGTAGCAGACTGGATACGCTAAGAAATCAGACATTACACAGAGTCAAAATACTGTGGTTGTTATTCGTAAACGTTCATAGACGTCTATCTATGCGTTCATAATTCACGATGATATGTTCAAAATTGAAACTACTGCTACCTACAAGAGCAATATATTTTACCGTTTATCTTGGCCGAACGCGAAAGCCACTTCCAAGTTAGAGTTACCGGTCTAGATAAAGGTAGATATTTCTGTCTCAACAGCGGAATAAGTACCGTGATAACAAAGAGGTTCGCTCCACCCCTTTCTCCAGCAACGTGCACTGGGAGTGGTTCTATCTTTTGGTTCTATCTCTCAGTGCTTCCATCTCCACCTCCTGTCCAGGGCACCACCAGCTGCACAGTGAAACCAAACATGTTCTCATTGTTCTATCTGTGGTAAAACATGACAAAATAATGTAGCCATGATGATAATATTTTATTACATGTAATGGAACTTTCAATGCATAGATATAGATAGACAAGCTTGGCTCCACGAAGAACCCTATGATACATATTAAAGTATAAGTTAATTACGCCCCATCAAGAGCCCCCTTATTTACATAAGTATTCAGACCCTTTTGCTATGAGACTAGAAATAGAGCTCAGGTGCATCCTGTTTCAATCGCTTGTCCTTGATATGTTTCTACAACTTGATTGGAGTCCACCTGTAGTATATTCAATTGATTGGACATGATTTGGAAAGGCACAAACCTGTCTATATAAGGTCCCACAGTTGACAGTGCATGTCAGAGCAAAAACCATACCATGAGGTCAAAGGAATTGGCTTTAGAGCGCCGAGACTCTGACAGAGCTCCAGAGTTCCTCTGTGGAGATGTGAGAATCTTCCAGAAGGACAACCATCTCTGCAGCATTCCCCCAAACAGGCCTGTATGGTAGAGTTGCCAGGTGGTAGCCACTCCTCAGTAAAAGGTACATGACAGCCTTCTTGGAATTGCCAAAATGCACCTAAAGGACTCTCAGACCATGAGAAACAAGAAACCAAGATTGAACTCTTTGGCCTGAATGCCAAGCGTCACTTCTGGAGGAAATTTGGCACCATCCCTACTGTGAAGCATGGTGGTGGCAGTATCATGATGTGGGGATGTTTTTCAGTGGCAGGGACTGGGAGACTAGTCAGGATTGAGGGAAAGATGAACGGAGCAAAGTACAGAGAGATCCTTGATGAAAACCTGCTCCAGAGTGCTTGGGACCTCAGACTGGGACGATGGTTCACTTTCCAACAGGACAACAACCCTAAGTACACAGCCAAGACAACGCATGAGTGGCTTCGGGACACGTCTCTGAATGTCCTTGAGTGGCCTTGCGAGAGCCTAGACTTGAACCTAGACTCGAACATCTCTGGAGAAACTTGAAAATAGCTGTGCAGCGACGCTCCCCTTCCAACCTGACAGAGCTTGAGAGGATCTGCAGAGAACAATGGGAGAAACTCCTCAAATACAGGTGTGCCAAGCTTGTACCATCATACCCAAGAAGACTCAAGGCTGTAATCGCTGCCGAAGGTGCTTCCACAAAGTACTGAGTAAAGGGTCTGAATACTTACAGTTGAAGTCAGAAGTTTGCATACACTTAGGTTGGAGTCATTAAAACTTGTTTTTCAACCACTCCACAAATGTCTTGATAATGAACTATAGTTTTGGCAAGTCGGTTAGGACATTTACTTTGTGCATTACACAAGTAATTTTTCCAACAATTATTAACAGAGATTATTTCACTTATAATTCACTGTATCACAATTCCAGTGGGTGAGAAGTTTACATACACTAAGTTGACTGTGCCTTTAAACAGCTCGGAAAATTCCAGAAAATGATATCATGGCTTTAGAAGCTTCTGATAGGCTAATTGACATAATTTTAGTACATTTGATGTGTACCTGTGGATGTATTTCAAGGCCTACCTTCAAACCCAGTGCCTCTTTGCTTGACATCATGGGAAAATCAAAAGAAATCAGCCAAGACCTCAGGAAAAAAATTGTAGACCTCCACAAGTCTGGTTCATCCTTGGGAGAAATTTCCAAACGCCTGAAGGTACCACGTTCATCTGTACAAAAAATAGTACATAAGTATAAACAACATGGGACCACGCAGCCGACATACCACTCAGGAAGGAGACGCGTTCTGTCTCCTAGAGATGAACGTACTTTGGTGCGAAAAGTGCAGATTGATCCCAGAACAACAGCAAAGAACCTTGTGAAGATGCTAGAGGAAACAGGTACAAAAGTATCTATATCCACAGTGAAACGAGTCCTATATTGACATAACCTAAAAGGCCGCTCAGCAAGGAAGAAGCCACTGCTCCAAAACTGCCATAAAAATGCCAGACTACGGTTTGCAGCTGCACATGGGGACAAAGATCGTACTTTTTGGAGAAATGTCCTCTGGTCTGATGAAACAAAAATAGAACTGTTTGGCCATAATGACCATCATTATGTTTGGAGGAAACACAGGGAGGCTTGCAAGCCGAAGAACACCATCCCAACCATGGGGGTGCTTTGCTGCAGGAGGGACTGGTGCACTTCACAAAATAGATGGCATCATGAGGGAGGAAAATGATGTGGATATATTGAAGCAACATCTCAAGACATCAGGCTATAAGTTAAAGCTTGGTTGCAAATGGGTCTTCCAAATGGACAATGACCCCAAGCATACTTACAAAGTTGTGGCAAAATGGCTTAAGGACAACAAACTCAACGTATTGGATTGGCCATCAAAGCTCTGACCTCAAACCTATAGAAAATTTGAACTGGAAAAGCATGTGCGGGCAAGGAGGCCTACAAACCTGACTCGGTTACACCAGCTCTGTCAGGAGGAATGGGCCAAAATTCACCCAACTTATTGTGGGAAGCTTGTGGAAGGCTGCCTGAAATGTTTGGCAATGTTAAAGGCAATGCTACCAAATACTAATTGAGTGTATGTAAACTTCTAACCCACTGGGAATGTGATGAAAGAAATAAAAGCTGAAATAAATCATTCTCTCTACTATTACTCTGACATTTCACATTCTTAAAATAAAGTGGTGATCCTAACTGACCTAAGATGGGGAATTTTTGCTAGGTTTAGGATAAACTGACTTTAAATGTATTTGGCTAAGGTATGTGTAAACTTCCGACTTCAACTGAATGTAAATGTAATATTTCCGTTTTTTTATCAATTTGCTAAAATACTGTCTAAAAACTTGTTTTTGCTTTGTTATTATGGAGTAATGTTTGTAGATTGACGAGGGGGGAAAACTATTTAATCAATTTTAGAATAAGGCAGTAACATAACAAAAAGTGGAATGCATTGTATACACAATTCATGCCTCAGTTGCCTCAAGGGTTGAAAATCAATCTTATCCTGTCTCCTCCCTTTCATCTAAAAATGAAAAATTCGTCCAAAAATGATGCAGAAAAATTAATCCATGCTTTTGTCACTTCTAGGTTAGACTACTGCAATGCTCTATTTTCCGGCTACCCGGATAAAGCACTAAATAAACTTCAGTTAGTGCTAAATACGGCTGCTAGAATCCTGACTAGAACCAAAAAATTTTATCATATTACTCCAGTGCTAGCCTCTCTACACTGGCTTCCTGTCAAAGCAAGGGCTGATTTCAAGGTTTTACTGCTAACCTACAAAGCATTATATGGGCTTGCTCCTACCTATCTCTCTGATTTGGTCCTGCCGTACATACCTACACGTACGCTATGGTCACAAGACGCAGGCCTCCTAATTGTCCCTAGAATTTCTAAGCAAACAGCTGGAGGCAGGGCTTTCTCCTATAGAGCTCAATTTTTATGGAACGGTCTGCCTACCCATGTCAGAGACGCAAACTCGGTCTCAACCTTTAAGTCTTTACTGAAGACTCATCTCTTCAGTGGGTCATATGATTGAGTGTAGTCTGGCCCAGGAGTGGGAAGGTGAACGGAAAGGCTCTGGAGCAACGAACCGCCCTTGCTGTCTCTGCCTGGCCGGTTCCCCTCTTTCCACTGGGATTCTCTGCCTCTAACCCTATTACAGGGGCTGAGTCACTGGCTTGCTGGGGCTCTCTCATGCCGTCCCTGGAGGGGGTGCGTCACCTGAGTGGGTTGATTCACTGTTGTGGTCATCCTGTCTGGGTTGGCGCCCCCCCCTTGGGTTGTGCCGTGGCGGAGATCTTTGTGGGCTATACTCAGCCTTGTCTCAGGATGGTAAGTTGGTGGTTGAAGATATCCCTCTAGTGGTGTGGGGGCTGTGCTTTGGCAAAGTGGGTGGGGTTATATCCTTCCTGTTTGGCCCTGTCCGGGGGTGTCCTCGGATGGGGCCACAGTGTCTCCTGACCCCTCCTGTCTCAGCCTCCAGTATTTATGCTGCAGTAGTTTATGTGTCGGGGGGCTGGGGTCAGTTTGTTATATCTGGAGTACTTCTCCTGTCCTATTCGGTGTCCTGTGTGAATCTAAGTGTGCGTTCTCTAATTCTCTCCTTCTCTCTTTCTTTCTCTCTCTCGGAGGACCTGAGCCCTAGGACCATGCCCCAGGACTACCTGACATGATGACTCCTTGCTGTCCCCAGTCCACCTGGCCATGCTGCTGTTCCAGTTTCAACTGACCTGAGCCCTAGGACCATGCCCCAGGACTACCTGACATGATGACTCCTTGCTGTCCCCAGTCCACCTGGCCATGCTGCTGCTCCAGTTTCAACTTCCACCTGACTGTGCTGCTGCTCCAGTTTCAACTGTTCTGCCTTATTATTATTCGACCATGCTGGTCATTTATGAACATTTGAACATCTTGGCCATGTTCTGTTATAATCTCCACCCGGCACAGCCAGAAGAGGACTGGCCACCCCACATAGCCTGGTTCCTCTCTAGGTTTCTTCCTAGGTATTGGCCTTTCTAGGGAGTTTTTCCTAGCCACCGTGCTTCTACACCTGCATTGCTTGCTGTTTGGGGTTTTAGGCTGGGTTTCTGTACAGCACTTTGAGATATCAGCTGATGTACGAAGGGCTATATAAATAAATTTGATTTGATTTGATTTGATTTGATTTGATCTACACTGATTGAAGTGGATTTAACAAGTCACATCAATAATTGATCATAGCTTTCACCCGGATTCACCTAGTCAGTCTATATGTCGTGGAAAGAGCAGGTGTTCTTAATGTTTTGTACACTCAGTGTATGTAAGGATTTATTCTTCTGGGGAGTGCCAATATGGATGATCGGTGGCTTGAAAGCCTTTCATTGGCCAATACATAGCATCAGCAATCCAAGGTTTATATACATGATTGGTTGTCATACACAGCCTAAAGCTAACCTACATCCTGATACAGCCATGCTAGTCTAGGACATAAACTAAAGGCTATAATTATCCTATTTGTAGCATATACCCAATGTTGCTAGTCTAGGAGATAAACCAAAAGCTAGAACTATGCTATTTAAAACCTTGACGGCATGTGTGTAATTTAATGTGAAAGGGACATATGAAAGTCTATATCTGCTGATCTCTTAGATCTGATCTCTTAGAATTAGAATTACAAAACCGTCATTAAACAGCATTAGGAGCACATCATCCTCGGCATCATGAAATATACTTCACAAAGTACACAAGTGCTAGTAGTGTGCACGTGTAGATTCGAGTTCACTGGTTACAGTACATCATTGGTCTAAAACAGTAATCTAACCCTGCTGTGTTCACTGGTTACAGTACATCACTGGTCTAAACAGTAATCTAACCCTGCTGTGTTCACTGGTTACAGTACATCACTGGTCTAAAACCGTAATCTAACCCTGCTGTGTTCACTGGTTACAGTACATCACTGGTCTAAGACCGTAATCTAACCCTGCTGTGTTCACTGGTTACAGTACATCACTGGTCTAAGACCGTAATCTAACCCTGCTGTGTTCACTGGTTACAGTATATCATTGGTCTAAAACAGTAATCTAACCCTGCTGTGTTCACTGGTTACAGTATATCATTGGTTTAAAACCATAATCTATGTATATACTGTACTCTACACCATCTACTGCATCTTGCCTATGCCTTTCGGCCATCGCTCATCCATATATTTATATGTACATACTCTTATTCATTCCCTTACACTTGTGTGTATAAGGTAGTTATTGTGAGATGACTTGTTAGATATTACTGCACGGTTGGAACTAGAAGCACAAGCATTTCGTTACACTTGCATTAACATCAGCTAACCATGTGTATGTGACCAATAACATTTGATTTGATCATCTAACCCTGCTGTGTTCACTGGTTACAGTACATCGTTGGTCTAATACCATAATCTAACCCTGCTGTGTTCTTTGGTTACAGTACATCACTGGTCTAAAACCATAATCTAACCCTTCTGTGTTCACTGGTTACAGTACATCATTGGTCTAAAACCATAATCTAACCCTTCTGTGTTCACTGGTTACAGTACATCACTGGTCTAATACCATAATCTAACCCTGCTGTGTTCTCTTGGCTATAGAGGTGCGTCACTTTGGAAAAGGTGGGTTAGAAAAAGCCCAGAGAGTCTGGAAAAGGGGGGGCAATGGTCGGCAATCCCACAGGTCCTCGGTCGTGTCGTTCCAAGAGGAATGCTCTCTTCATCGAGGTAATGATGCCCCCCCCTCTCTCTCCCTCTCTCTCTCTCTCCCTCTCTCTCATCAGTCAGAAAAGCCAGACCTGAGAGAGAGATTATAATACCCATAAAAACACGAAAATGGTTCCAATGGTTTGTCTACCATTCCTTTTTCACTTAATGAATTTTATTTAAAAAATCAAAGTAATTATTTTTGATGTTGGCTTACCTTGGCTGTGGCGGATTTAGGCATAGGTGACATGGGCAGCCGCCCAGGGTGACATTTGCGCGATCGGTTTTCTATTGCTCATTTGCACGTCACATCAATAATATCATGTCGCCATGTGGGATTGTGGGTCAATGAACCTTGTCGGAGTGGGCACCCTAATTCTAGTTTGTGAGCTAGGTAGGCTACTGCCTGGGAAGGTCTCCCACTCAGAAGTACGAGATGGGGAGGGATGCGGGGGTAGGTTGACCTCAGGTCTCCCTACTGGAAGCCTGAGGTAGGGGGAGCGGGCGAATCTATCAAATAGCGCACCTCTAACTTTGTACAGTACTATTACTACATTACTAAGTACTATGCAATTAGTAATGCAATTAGTTGTGCAATTTAGTTTGTGTGTTTCTTGTTTGAAGTGTAATAATCAGGTGCTCTTGTTTATACGTGTGTTATTCTATTTGTGTATTTGTGTGATATAGGATTTGTGCATTTTAGTATTATTTGTGTTTTGTTATTAACAGGGTAATAGTGTAATAATTCCATTCTCTTTTTCATTTGTGTTTATATACTACAATTTGTTTCTATTTGTCTTTGTTACTTCTTTTTGATATTTATGAGTCTTATTTTTGTATATGTATTTATATTTATATAGTTTTAAATGTTGTGATTATTTATTTGTGTCTTTCCAAATGTCTGAATAAAAATGACAATTAGTTCAGAATTGTGCTTTTAAAAAAATAATAAATTCCTTTCAATTCCAGGTTTGGGTACATTCTAATAACGGAATTCCAAATACAATATTATCCCCCAAAATTCCTCAAATTCAATTCCCTCAGACTTTCAGGCTGATCATGTCACTGTTCAGACATCCTAGTTATACTGGAAATATAGAAATACAAGTTGAAATGATTTAAAACAAATTTGTCAGTAAAATGTTGCTACTAAGTGCATTAATTCCATTAACTGGAAACATGTGCATCCATTTTCCTTTGATCATCCTTGAGACATCAATTCAATTCCATGATAACATATTTTTAGAATTCCAATTCAATTCCAATTCAAGCTCTTTGTCTGAACATTCTAATTCTAAATAAATTCCTTTAACTTGAAGATTGTTGAAATTAGAATTGAATTTAATGTCAATTCTCCACTTCATTAGTGGATGAAATAATTTAATTTTAAATTAAATTGTAATTGACCCCAACCATGCTATGTATACTTATACTATGTAACAGATAAGATAGTAGTTCATTAATTGCACCAGTCAATACATACAGTGCATTCAAAAAGTATTCATACCCCTTGACTTATTCCACATCTTGTTGTTTCAGCCTGAAATTAAGATGGATTAGAAATGGATTGTTTTCATTCAGTCGTTTAACACAATACCCTATAATGACAAAGTGAAAACATGTTTTTAGACATGTTTGCAAATGGATTGAAAATGAAATAAAGAAATATCTCATTTACATTAGTATTCAAACCCCTTTACTATGGCACTCCAAATTGAGCTCAGCTGCATCCAATTTCCTTTGATTGTGCTTGAGTTATCACCACAACTTGATTGGCGTCCACCTGTGGCCAATTCAATTGCTTGGACATGATTTATAAAGAAACACACCTGACTATATAAGTTCCCACCGTTGACATTGCATTTCAGAGCAGAAACTATACCAAGTCCAAGTAACTGTCCGTAGCTCTATGAGATGAGGCATATATCTGGGGAAGGGTATAAAACAATGTCTAGAGTGTTGAAAGTTTCCAAGAGCACAGTGATCTCCTTCACTGGAATATGGAACTACATAGGCTCTGCCTAGAGCTGGTCGTCCGACCAAACTGAGCAGCCGGGCAAGAAGGATCTTGGTCAGAGAGGTGACCAAGATCTCAATGATCACTCAATGATCACTCTGACAGAACTACAGAGTTCCTTGGTGGAAATGGGAGAACCTTGTCCTTGATATGTTTCTACAACTTGATTGGAGTATGTACAATATTTTCCACACTTTGTTATGCTACAGCCTTATTCTAAGATGTGTAAAAACTTTAAAAAATCCATTTTAGATACCCCATAATGACAAAGCGAAAACAGGTTTTTTGAAATGTTTGAAAATGTATTAAAAATAAAATCAGAAATATCTTATTTATATAATAAGTATTCAGACCCTTTGCTATGAGACTCGAAAATGAGCTCAGGTGCATCCTGTTTCCATTGATCATCCTTCAGATGTTTCTACAAATTGATTTTAGTCCTCCTGTGGTAAATTCAAATGATTAGACATGATTTGGAAAGGCACATACCTGTCTATATGAGGTCCCACAGTTGACAGTGCATGTCAGTGTAAAAAATAAGCCGATGAGGTCGAAGGAATTGTCCGGAAAGCTCAGAGGACATTATTGTGTTGAGGCACAATGGGGGTGGAAACTTAATAAACTATGGGGGTAGTAACTCAAACTATGGGGGTAGAAACTCAAACTATGGGGGTAGTAACTCAAACTATGGGGGTAGAAACTCAAACTATGAGTGTAGAAACTCAAACTATGGGGGTAGAAACTCAAACTATGGGGGTAGAAACTCAAACTATGGGGGTAGAAACTCAAACTATGGGGGTAGAAACTCAAACTATGGGGGTAGAAACTCAAACTATGGGGGTAGAAACTCAAACTATGGGGGTAGAAACTCAAACTATGGGGGTAGAAACTCAAACTATGGGGGTAGAAACTCAAACTATGGGTGTAGAAACTCAAACTATGGGGGTAGAAACTCAAACTATGGGGGTAGAAACTCAAACTATGGGTGTAGAAACTCAAACTATGGGGGTAGAAACTCAAACTATGGGGGTAGAAACTCAAACTATGGGGGTAGAAACTCAAACTATGGGTGTAGAAACTCAAACTATGGGGGTAGAAACTCAAACTATGGGGGTAGAAACTCAAACTATGGGGGTAGTAACTCAAAATATGGGGGTAGAAACTCAAACTATGGGGGTAGAAACTCAAACTATGGGGGTAGAAACTCAAACTATGGGGGTAGTAACTCAAACTATGGGGGTAGAAACTCAAACTATGGGTGTAGAAACTCAAACTATGGGGGTAGAAACTCAAACTATGGGGGTAGAAACTCAAACTATGGGTGTAGAAACTCAAACTATGGGGGTAGAAACTCAAACTATGGGGGTAGAAACTCAAACTATGGGGGTAGAAACTCAAACTATGGGGGTAGAAACTCAAACTATGGGGGTAGAAACTCAAACTATGGGTGTAGAAACTCAAACTATGGGGGTAGAAACTCAAACTATGGGGGTAGAAACTCAAACTATGGGGGTAGAAACTCAAACTATGGGGGTAGAAACTCAAACTATGGGGGTAGAAACTCAAACTATGGGTGTAGAAACTCAAACTATGGGGGTAGAAACTCAAACTATGGGGGTAGAAACTCAAACTATGGGGGTAGAAAACTCAAACTATGGGGGTAGAAACTCAAACTATGGGTGTAGAAACTCAAACTATGGGGGTAGAAACTCAAACTATGGGGGTAGAAACTCAAACTATGGGTGTAGAAACTCAAACTATGGGGGTAGAAACTCAAACTATGGGGGTAGAAACTCAAACTATGGGGGTAGTAACTCAAAATATGGGGGTAGAAACTCAAACTATGGGGGTAGAAACTCAAACTATGGGGGTAGAAACTCAAACTATGGGGGTAGTAACTCAAACTATGGGGGTAGAAACTCAAACTATGGGGGTAGAAACTCAAACTATGGGGGTAGAAACTCAAACAATGGGTGTAGTAACTCAAACTATGGGGGTAGTAACTCAAACTATGGGGGTAGTAACTCAAACTATGGGGGTAGAAACTCAAACTATGGGGGTAGTAACTCAAACTATGGGGGTAGTAAGTCAAACTATGGGGGTAGAAACTCAAACAATGGGTGTAGTAACTCAAACTATGGGGGTAGTAACTCAAACTATGGGGGTAGTAACTCAAACTATGGGGGTAGAAACTCAAACTATGGGGGTAGTAACTCAAACTATGGGGGTAGAAACTCAAACTATGGGGGCATTTGGAATGCATCGTTTCGTTGTTGTTGTTGTTTTTGTGAAATATATTTGATTGTATTATTTATGTTAGTTTATGTCTGAATAGATTATGAAAATGATCATGTCATGGATGTGGCTGTTACAGATAGGTGTTTTGTGGCATAATAGAGTCCATGGTCACGGTGAACTTTCCCTCAGCTGGAGAGGAGAGTGACATTGTGGACTACAGTGGGACATTTTGTGACAGCGGAGAAGCCAGTGTAGACATGGAGACACAATTGGTGGCAGATGCAGTGGATTTAAACTTTAACACGTCTTCCACACTCGAGTCGTCCTTTGAAGAAAGAGGAAGTGAGACTGAAGAAAGAGGAAGTGGAAGTAAAAGGGTTACTTAACAAAGACAAGTAAGTTACCCTCTTATAAATGTGGAAGAGGACGTTTAAAAAGAAAAGTAGCATCTTTATAAACACACACTATATGATCGGTGAAAGCTGCTGTGCTGGTTTAAAGTACCAAAAGAGGGTGCATTTTTTTCAACTGAAAGCCGATGCCCAGAGTTACCCATGATGTTACACAGTGATTGAAGTCAATAATTGTCAGACTCAATAGGAAACGGTGAAAAACTGTAAGTATTGAAGCTCTTGCAGGTTATGAAATACTACGATGAAATACTGCTCTTTCAGGTTATGTTTTGGATACATATATACGCTGGATAGCTGTGCCATCATTGATATTAGAATGTTGGAAGTTTAGCCACACACAGAAAAAGGTGCTATCTAGAACCTAAAAGGGTTCTTCGGCTGTCTCCATAGGATAACCCTTTGAAGAACCCTTGTTTGTTTCAGGTAGAACCCTTTTGATTCCCAGTAGGACAGTTTTAGGGTTCCATGTAGAAGCCTTTCTACAGAAGGTTCTACATGGAACCCAAAATGGTTCTACCTGGCACTAAAAAGGGTTCTATGGTGACAGCCTGAAGAACCCTTTTGGAATTTTCTTTCTAAGAGTGTAGATTTATGTGACTGGGTGTAGTCGCACATGCATAACCACAGATGTAGGCTGTCTAAAGTGGTAGGCTATACTTCTGTGGTTAGCACAACGCCTTAGTGTCAAGTCTGTGAGTTCACTAGTAACGGAAGTTGGACTGATATTTTCAACCACTCATTTGGTAGATAAGCCAAATTCAAAGGCGTTATCTTGCATCTTATCTAATCGTACAGTATCTGTTCATTGCTTCTTTGAATCAAGATCAAACTATTTTCAACTCTCAAAGTAAAGGGTAAGAAGTGTGGTTATTTTAGTTTCCTCTGCTGGTTTATTTGATACCCTTTGTTGTCAGAGCATACATACAACTTTCACTACCAGTGAACGTTAGATTGTTTGCTTTCTGTTGAATGTTAATAAAAAATTGTTCCTGACTTGAAATCCTAATTTAGGTGTCAGGTATTCAGCAAATTATCTATTAGGAACATTAGATTATGAGGTTAAAAAGTAGTGGCAGGGCTAATGTCAGGGCTCAGATTATAATGGATCCCTCCTGCAGAGTTCTGGACATGTCCCATCCTGTGATCAAGGAGACCCGCGTGAGTCCCAGGGCAGTGTTAGGCATCTTGACGGAGAGGATTATGACATCACTACCTTGGTCACAAAACATTTTCAGAAGCAGTAACTTGGCATGTACCAAGAACCTAAACGTGGATGACAACCATTTCCCCGCACCCTGCATTTTAGACATTCTAGTATGTAATTCTTAATAACAAACTGTATCTTCACAATTTATCAATGTCAAAAGGACCCAGAGGAAGAATACTAAAGCTGATTTTTGCGATATAAAAATGAAGTAAGAAAAATCTACAGCATGCTATGGATAGCCTTGAATGATACACAACCAATGTTTTTGACTGAAATTATATCCTGTTTGTGTTTATATCCTGTTTCCTGTCATGTCAAAAGCAATGCTACTCTGTTCTGATCCACTCTTTTCCCAGGGAAAGTGAACCTTTCAAAGAGATAGTGTTTGCATTATTGAGTGTCTTGACAACTGTGAAATGTATTTAGAATGCTCTTCAGAAGATGTTGTATGTTTTGAGTGTTCATGTGTTCATCTTAGTTTTGTTTCTTAGGCATCTTTGTCATTTGTGTCTTTGTCATCTGCTGCAGCCAGAAACACAATCCATCACCATCTCTCAGATGTTTGCCAAAGCCACAAAAGCCTTCGTGAAGGACACAGATCATGCAGGTCGCCTGATCCCTGTGTCCAGTCTGAATGACACAGACAAACTGAATCTCCGATCACTCATTGTCAAGACCAGGCACAGATGCTTCTGGCAGGAACCCAAATACCAGTCCCCTGGCTTTACCCTCGGTGATGTTCTGGAGCCTGGAGAGCCTGGAAACACACCTTTAAGCCCAAGTAAGCACCAGAGCATCCCGCTAGTGACAAATAACTATTGGTTGTTGTTGTTCTAAAATATCTGACCATTGATTTAAATATTTATCCTACTCTTGTTTTTCTGAGCAGAATAGGATAATGATAGTGTCATGGATATGTCTGTTAAAGATATGTGCTGTGGTATAATAGCATAGAGTCCATTCAAATGTTGAACTTTCCCTCAGCTGTCAAGGAGTCTGACTTTGTGGACTACAGTGGGACATTTGGTGACAAGAAAGAAATGAATGCAGATGGAAACATGGAGGCAAAGTTGGCTGATTTCAACCTGACCGTGGAAGGGAAATGGTCCACCAAACAGAAGCTGTCCCTTGGCAGCCTGAACAAAGAGAAGGTTGATGTGAAGGACTTACACAACTACTCAAAAAACAGGTGAGTTACCCTATACTATACATATGTTCAATACAGTTATAATACATCATAATACAGTCATTTTACAGTCATAATACATCATAATGCATCATAATACATCATAATACAGTCATAATACAGTCATAATACATCATAATGCATCATAATACATCACAATACAGTCATAATACATCACAATACATCATAATACAGTCATACAACATCATACTACATCATAATACATCATAATACAGTCATAATACATCATAATGCATCATAATACATCATAATACAGTCATAATGCATCATAATACATCATAATACAGTCATAATGCATCATAATACATCATAATACAGTCATAATACAGTCATAATACATCATAATGCATCATAATACATCACAATACAGTCATAATACATCACAATACATCATAATACAGTCATACAACATCATACTACATCATAATACATCATAATACAGTCATAATACAGTCATAATACATCATAATACATCACAATACATCAGAATACAGTCATATACAGTCATAATAGTCATAACACAGTCACAATACGTCATAATACAGTCATATACAGTCATAGCACAGTCATAATACGTCATAATACAGTCATAATACAGTCATAATAGTCATAGCACAGTCATAATACGTCATAATACAGTCATAATAGTCACAATACAGTCATATACAGTCAAAATAGTCAGAATACAGTCATATACAGTCATAATACAGTCATAATAGTCATAATACATTCATATACAGTCATAATACGTCCTAATACAGTCATAATACAGTCATAATAGTCACAATACAGTCATATACAGTCATAATAGTCATAACACAGTCACAATACGTCATAATACAGTCATATACAGTCATAAGTCACAATACAGTCATAATAGTCATAATACAGTCATAATACAGTCATATACAGTCAAAATAGTCACAATACAGTCATATACAGTCATAATACAGTCATACCAAGTCATAAAACAGTCATAATAAGTCATAATACAGTCATATACAGTCATAATAGTCACAATACAGCCATATACAGTCATAATAGTCATAATACAGTCATAATAGTCCCAATACAGTCATATACACTCATAATAGACATAATACAGTCATAAAAGTCATAATACAATCATTTTCATTCATATACAGTCATAATACAATCATTTTCATTCATATACAGTCATAATACGTCATAATACAGTCATAATACAGTCATAATAGTCATAGCACAGTCATAATACGTCATAATACAGTCATAATAGTCACAATACAGTCATAATACAGTCATAATAGTCACAATACAGTCATATACAGTCATAATAGTCATAACACAGTCACAATACGTCATAATACAGTCATATACAGTCATAAGTCACAATACAGTCATAATAGTCATAATACAGTCATAATACAGTCATATACAGTCATAGCACAGTCATAATACAGTCATATACAGTCAAAATAGTCACAATACAGTCATATACAGTCATAATACAGTCATACCAAGTCATAATACAGTCATAATAGTCATAAAACAGTCATAATAAGTCATAATACAGTCATATACAGTCATAATAGTCACAATACAGCCATATACAGTCATAATAGTCATAATACAGTCATAATAGTCACAATACAGTCATATACACTCATAATAGACATAATACAGTCATAAAAGTCATAATACAATCATTTTCATTCATATACAGTCATAATACAATCATTTTCATTCATATACAGTCATAATACATCATAATACAGTCATAATACAGTCATAATACAGTCATAACAGTCATAGCACAGTCATAATACGTCATAATACAGTCATAATAGTCACAATACAGTCATATACAGTCATAATAGTCACAATACAGTCATATACAGTCATAATAGTCATACCACAGTCACAATACGTCATAATACAGTCATAAGTCACAATACAGTCATAATAGTCACAATACAGTCATATACAGTCATAATAGTCATACCACAGTCATAATACGTCATAATACAGTCATAATAGTCCCAATACAGTCATATACACTCATAATAGACATAATACAGTCATAAAAGTCATAATACAATCATTTTCATTCATATACAGTCATAATACAATCATTTTCATTCATATACAGTCATAATACGTCATAATACAGTCATAATACAGTCATAATAGTCATAGCACAGTCATAATACGTCATAATACAGTCATAATAGTCACAATACAGTCATAATACAGTCATAATAGTCACAATACAGTCATATACAGTCATAATAGTCATAACACAGTCACAATACGTCATAATACAGTCATATACAGTCATAAGTCACAATACAGTCATAATAGTCATAATACAGTCATAATACAGTCATATACAGTCATAGCACAGTCATAATACAGTCATATACAGTCAAAATAGTCACAATACAGTCATATACAGTCATAATACAGTCATACCAAGTCATAATACAGTCATAATAGTCATAAAACAGTCATAATAAGTCATAATACAGTCATATACAGTCATAATAGTCACAATACAGCCATATACAGTCATAATAGTCATAATACAGTCATAATAGTCACAATACAGTCATATACACTCATAATAGACATAATACAGTCATAAAAGTCATAATACAATCATTTTCATTCATATACAGTCATAATACAATCATTTTCATTCATATACAGTCATAATACATCATAATACAGTCATAATACAGTCATAATACAGTCATAACAGTCATAGCACAGTCATAATACGTCATAATACAGTCATAATAGTCACAATACAGTCATATACAGTCATAATAGTCACAATACAGTCATATACAGTCATAATAGTCATACCACAGTCACAATACGTCATAATACAGTCATAAGTCACAATACAGTCATAATAGTCACAATACAGTCATATACAGTCATAATAGTCATACCACAGTCATAATACGTCATAATACAGTCATAATAGTCATAATATGGTCATATACAGTCATAATAGTCATAACACAGTCACAATACGTCATAATACAGTCATATACAGTCATAAGTCACAATACAGTCATAATAGTCATAATACGTCATAATACAGTCATAATAGTCACAATACAGTCATATACAGTCAAAATAGTCACAATACAGTCATATGCAGTCATAATACAGTCATACCAAGTCATAATACAGTCATAATAGTCATACAACAGTCATAATACGTCATAATACAGTCATATACAGTCATAATAGTCACAATACAGTCATATACAGTCATAATAGTCACAATACAGTCATATACAGTCATAATAGTCATAATACAGTCATAATAGTCACAATGCAGTCATATACACTCATAATAGACATAATACAGTCATAAGAGTCATAATAGAATAATGTTCATTCATATACAGTCATAATACATCATAATACAGCCATAATAGTCATATACAGTCAGGATACAGTCATAACAGTCAACATAGTATTAATACAGCCATAACAGTAATATATAGTCTTTACAGTCATTATACAGTCATAACAGTCATAACAGTCATAATAGATCATACAGCTCACCTTCCCAAGTAGTCGAAGACCCAAGACCAGCGAGCAAAACTGGTTGCAATGACATCAGGCAGGTATCTTTTGTGTAAAAAGGAAATTTTCAGGTTGAAGTGATTTCAGACAAGAAAGAAGTGGAACTGTACTGGTTTAGCAACTTCCTTAAACTACCTCCTCACTGTTTTCACTACTAGTTTAGTTTAAAGGTACATCCATTTGTTTACTTTTAAAGTAGCTTTCCAGTGTTTCCAGATTTCTATGAAATATGACCTAAAATGTGTCCCTCCTGCAGAGTTCTGGACATGTCCCATCCTGTGATTAAGCAGACCCGTGCAAATCCCAGGGCAGTGTTAGGCGTCTTGACGGAGAGGATTATGACGTCACTACCTTGCCCGGTCACAAACAATGTCCTTAAGCATGGCAATGTAGGAGCCAACGTGAGCGCCTGTGTGTTCCTGAGCGGGAAGGTAGGAGGAAAGATTACCAAGTGTTCTACTGAAGTGAATTATATTTGACTGGTAACTCAGATTTAGATCATCTCTGTTGTAAAATAGATTTTTAATCTCAATAATCTCACTTCATGATAGCTAGGCCTTCATAAATAAAGTCAATGTCAGGACCATATTGACAGATCACAGATGTCTGTTCAGTAGTGGTAATGCTCACAGATGTCTGTTCGGTAGTGGTAATACTCACAGATGTCTGTCTGTTCGATAGTGGCAATACTCACAGATGTCTGTCTGTTCAGTAGTGGTAATACTCACAGATGTCTGTTCAGTAGTGGTAATACTCACAGATGTCTGTTCAGTAGTGGTAATACTCACAGATGTCTGTTCAGTAGTGGTAATACTCACAGATGTCTGTTTAGTAGTGGTAATACTCACAGATGTCTGTTCAGTAGTGCTAATACTCACAGATGTCTGTTCAGTGGTCGTAATACTCACAGATGTCTGTTCAGTAGTCGTAATACTCACAGATGTCTGTTCAGTAGTCGTAATACTCACAGATGTCTGTTCAGTAGTGGTAATACTCACAGATGTCTGTTCAGTAGTGGTAATACTCACAGATGTCTGTTCAGTAGTCGTAATACTCACAGATGTCTGTTCAGTAGTGCTAATACTCACAGATGTCTGTTCAGTGGTCGTAATACTCACAGATGTCTGTTCAGTAGTCGTAATACTCACAGATGTCTGTTCAGTAGTGCTAATACTCACAGATGTCTGTTCAGTAGTCGTAATACTCACAGATGTCTGTTCAGTAGTGCTAATACTCACAGATGTCTGTTCAGTGGTCGTAATACTCACAGATGTCTGTTCAGTGGTCGTAATACTCACAGATGTCTGTTCAGTAGTCGTAATACTCACAGATGTCTGTTCAGTGGTCGTAATACTCACAGATGTCTGTTCAGTAGTCGTAATACTCACAGATGTCTGTTCAGTGGTCGTAATACTCACAGATGTCTGTTCAGTGGTCGTAATACTCACAGATGTCTGTTCAGTAGTCGTAATACTCACAGAGTACCTTTGATATTTTCAGTACAATTTTTCCTTTTGAATAAAGACTTCTAAAATGCCACAATTCAGCATTTTGACTGTGACTTCTGGAAAATGTTTAACCACCTATCCCAACATTTCTCCACGTTTTCACCATCATTGAAAAGGCCCTAGTTCTTTTGTTGTTTTGACAAAGTCATTTCTGATTTTTAATATGGTGAAACTGTTTTCTAAAGAAATATTCAAAATCTAATAGTTAAATCATGGTGTAAAAGCAGGTAAAAACTGTTTCTCCTCTTTTAGTTCATTTTCTGGTGTTTTGTGGTGGAAAACTGAGTGGGTTGAGCGTAACACTTCAAACCTGTTCTCCATAGATTTAAACAAATAAATGGGGAGCTTGCTTTCCATTGCCACTCCCTGCGAACAGGCTTCCATTACCCCTGTCACAAGGATATTTATGGCTGATTTAAAATGGTCAACCCTGATATGGTCAACCTTGTTACTTAATAGGCACTTACTATAATCATTTAAACAAATATCTCTTGAGATGGGAAAACATAATTTTTTACAAAGTTGAACCTTTGCTCTTTATGAGAGACTGTTCAAATTAGGTGAAATCCCAAATTAAATTTGACCAAGTTACACTTCTCAAAAGGCAGCAAATCGTGTTTTTATCATTAGAACCACTTCCTGAAAATGTGGTGGTGTAGAATATGTGACTGTCTGGGTTAGAATCTGGCTCGTCTCTGACTAATTTTAAATGTTCTCCACAGGCCTCTATGAAGCAGATCGGCAGTACTCAGACAGAAAGTGATGTGTCACTGGGTATTCCTGCAAATACTGTCATGGCCTACAGTCTGATTGAGCTCTACATCAAATGCAATGGACAGTTTGGTGAGGAAGTGTATGGTTTGTCAATGTCCCAGGTATAGCTGCATGGTTAAGTACCATGGTAAAGTACACAGCCAGCGTCTATGTTCCTCAGTGTATTTAGTATATCCACTGTATTTAGTATAGCCACTGTATTTAGTATATCCACTGTATTTAGTATAGCCACTGTATTTAGTATATCCACTGTATTTAGTATATCCACTGTATTTAGTATATCCACTGTATTTAGTATATCCACTGTATTTAGTATATCCACTGTATTTAGTATAGCCACTGTATTTAGTATAGCCACTGTATTTAGTATATCCACTGTATTTAGTATATCCACTGTATTTAGTATATCCACTGTATTTAGTATATCCACTGTATTTAGTATATCCACTGTATTTAGTATAGCCACTGTATTTAGTATGGACACTTTATCTGTCTGTGAGTGACTGGTTATGACTGTTGTCTGCTCTTGTCCACAGAGCTGTGCCTCATCCGCAACAATGGGGGCTTTGAAAAGGTTACGTCAAAGGATGAGATTGAAGAGGATGGAATTATGGACCTGAGAGGCGACTTTGATGCCAACAGCCCCTTAAATCTGAACGAAGGTAATAATGCCAGTGGAGGGTAATGCCTCCTGTTCAGCGGTCAACATGTAGTCTACTGAATAGAACGTCTGGTCAACATGTAATGTAGTCTACTGAATGGAACGTCTGGTCAACATGTAATGTAGTCTACTGAATGGAATGTCTGGTCAACATGTAGTCTACTGAATGGAACGTCTGGTCAACATGTAATGTAGTCTACTGAATGGAACGTCTGGTCAACATGTAGTCTACTGAATGGAACGTCTGGTCAACATGTAGTCTACTGAATGGAACGTCTGGTCAACATGTAGTCTACTGAATGGAACGTCTGGTCAACATGTAATGTAGTCTACTGAATGGAACGTCTGGTCAACATGTAGTCTACTGAATGGAACGTCTGGTCAACATGTAGTCTACTGAATGGAACGTCTGGTCAACATGTAGTCTACTGAATGGAACGTCTGGTCAACATGTAGTCTACTGAATGGAACGTCTGGTCAACATGTAGTCTACTGAATGGAATGTCTGGTCAACATGTAATGTAGTCTACTGAATGGAAC
Source organism: Oncorhynchus kisutch (assembly GCF_002021735.2). NCBI lineage: Eukaryota > Metazoa > Chordata > Actinopteri > Salmoniformes > Salmonidae > Oncorhynchus > Oncorhynchus kisutch. The sequence goes on along the minus strand of NW_022261979.1, from coordinate 4,454,167 downwards.
GTCTGGTCTACATGTAGTCTACTGAATGGAACGTCTGGTCAACATGTAGTCTACTGAATGGAACATTTGGTCAACATGTAGTCTACTGAATGGAACATCTGGTCAACATGTAGTCTACTGAATGGAACGTCTGGTCAACATGTAATGTAGTCTACTGAATGGAACGTCTGGTCAACATGTAATGTAGTCTACTGAATGGAACGTCTGGTCAACATGTAGTCTACTGAATGGAACGTCTGGTCAACATGTAATGTAGTCTACTGAATGGAACGTCTGGTCAACATGTAATGTAGTCTACTGAATGGAACGTCTGGTCAACATGTAGTCTACTGAATGGAATGTCTGGTCAACATGTAATGTAGTCTACTGAATGGAACGTCTGGTCAACATGTAATGTAGTCTACTGAATATAATGTTCCATATTTAAATCGTTCTCTTTGATTAGTAATTACAATGTTTCCACACTTTTGGAATATAAAATGAAATGATTTGCTACATAAAAATAGGACACTTTAACAAAATGGTCTCTGTGTTGTTTGTGCGTTGATAGAACTGGACAAACTGAGTGGTCATTTCCAGCTGCTGTCAGTCCTGCCGGTGGCCAAACGCTCCTCTCTGCTCCAGCTCCTCAAGACAACCATGGAGGACAGAGAGGCAGTCAGTGTGCTGGAGAGTGTGGTGAGTGGTAGAGGTCTTCACGGGTCCAACAGATCTGAAATCCGACCCGGGACCCGAGTGGGTTCGGGTCCTAAATTCTGACTTTTGTCTCGGCTCTGGGTCATGTCTGATCTAATTGCCACAGGTATTTGGGTATGTGTAATTACAATTGATTTACCGAATGGACCTGATTGGACGGCAAAGAGGAAGAGGACGGCTCTTGTTATCTGTTTCAGCCAATTGCAACACAATAAAATGTATAGCTTATGTCCAACTGAAACTGATTCCGGCCGCTCACCTGACATGCCCCTGCTGCTGAGGAGAGGGAGAGAGAGAGCGAGTGAGTAAAAGGAGACATTGTCTAGGCTACTGTTATTCCTGAAGATTGAGGCCTTTTTCAATGGAGTAAAGCGAAAGTTGGAGGAAAAAGCGTGTTATCAGGATAAGGTAAGACCCAGATGCAGACCGAGTCGAAGTAACAATGTTTATTTCAGCAACAGAGGCAAAGGTACAGGACGGCAGGCAGGCTCAGAGTCAGGACAAGCAAGGGTCAAAAACCACCAGGAGGGCAAGAAAAATAGAGGCTGGGAAAAGACAGGATCTGACAGGACAAACGCTGGTATGCTTGACAAACAAGACGAACTGGCAACAGACAAACAGAGAACACAGGTATATGTACACAGGGGATAATGGGGAAGATGGGCGACACCTGGAGGGGTTTGGAGACGAGCACAAAGACAGGTGAAACAAATCAGGGCATGACAGTACCCCGCCCTCTAGGAGCGACACCTGGCACCCTACATGGGCGCATACCTGGTTGACCGGGGTGCCAGCGGTGGAGGTCGGCGATGAGGGCTGGGTCCAGAATGTCTCTAACAGGGACCCAGCAGCTCACCTCCAGGCCATAACCCTCCCAGCCCTATAGTAGTAGTCCTATAGTAGTAGTCCTATAGTAGTAGTCCTATAGTAGTAGTCCTATAGTAATAGCCCTATAGTAGACCTATAGTAGTATTCCTATAGTAGTAGTCCTATAGTAGTAGTCCTATAGTAATAGCCCTATAGTAGACCTATAGTAGTAGTCCTATAGTAGTAGTCCTATAGTAGTAGTCCTATAGTAGTAGCCCTATAGTAGTAGCCCTATAGTAGTAGTCATATAGTAGTAGTCCTATAGTAGCCCTTTTGTAGTCCTATAGTAGCCCTATAGTAGTAGCCCTATAGTAGTAGTCCTATAGTAATAGCCCTATAGTAGACCTATAGTAGTAGTCCTATAGTAGTAGTCCTATAGTAATAGCCCTATAGTAGACCTATAGTAGTAGTCCTATAGTAGTAGTCCTATAGTAGTAGCCCTATAGTAGTAGTCATATAGTAGTAGTCCTATAGTAGCCCTTTTGTAGTCCTATAGTAGTAGCCCTATAGTAGCCCTATAGTAGTAGTCCTATAGTAATAGCCCTATAGTAGACATATAGTAGTAGCCCTATAGTAGTAGTCATATAGTAGTAGTCCTATAGTAGCCCTTTTGTAGTCCTATAGTAGCCCTATAGTAGTAGCCCTATAGTAGCCCATTTGTAGTCCTATATTAGCCCTATAGTAGTAGCCCTATAGTAGTAGTCCTATAGTAGTAGGCCTATAGTAGTAGCCCTATAGTAGCCCTTTTGTAGTCCTATAGTAGTAGCCCTATAGTAGCCCTTTTGTAGTCCTATAGTAACCCTATAGTAGTAGCCCTATAGTAGTAGTCCTATAGTAGCCCTTTTGTAGTCCTATAGTAACCCTATAGTAGTAGCCCTAGAGTAGTAGTCCTATAGTAGTAGCCCTATAGTAGTAGCCCTATAGTAGTAGCCCTATAGTAGTAGTCATATAGTAGTAGCCACACACCCACCCACCCACCCACCCCTACCTACCTACCTACCTAATGGCAGGAATTAATATATTCCTCTCTCTCTTGTCTTGTCACAGCTGGATCAGATGTATGCAGGTGAGACTCCTGACCTGGGTGACCTGGAAGAGTCTGAGAGGGAAACAGTCCAGGCCATATTGGATCTTGTAGACCAATGTGATGGGAAGGATGAGGACGAGATCAGATCCTCACTTCTCAGTGCCGTCCACCTCATTGTCAGTGCCATGGATGGTGAGATAGAGAGCAGTTTTCACAGGATTCTCCAGTTATTATTTGATCAGTTCCTGGGAAACTAGTTTCACTACTGTGGTTTTATGTGTGTATATTTATTTATTCAGGAATGACAGATGAAGGTCTCTCTGTGTTGGGATCCTGTTGCAGTCCTCCAGTCTTACAGGCCCTGCAGATCCTGGTGAGTTCACACCTGCTTGATTGAGCCTCCAGTCCTGTATGACCTGGAGTTCATTTTTCTAGGTTTTTGTTTATGTAAATGTATTTGAGTTTATGTAAATGTATTTGAGTTTATGTAAATGTATTTGAGTTTATGTAAATGTATTTGAGTTTATGTAAATGTATTTAGGTTTATGTAAATGTATCTTCCCATGTTAAATAAACTAATATTTCTACCATTATGATAACATTGTACCACCAAATCAAATCAAATCAAATCAAATTTATTTATATAGCCCTTCGTACATCAGCTGATATCTCAAAGTGCTGTACAGAAACCCAGCCTAAAACCCCAAACAGCAAGCAAAGCAGGTGTAGAAGCACGGTGGCTAGGAAAAACTCCCTAGAAAGGCCAATACCTAGGAAGAAACCTAGAGAGGAACCAGGCTATGTGGGGTGGCCAGTCCTCTTCTGGCTGTGCCGGGTGGAGATTATAACAGAACATGGCCAAGATGTTCAAATGTTCATAAATGACCAGCATGGTCGAATAATAATAAGGCAGAACAGTTGAAACTGGAGCAGCAGCACAGTCAGGTGGAAGTTGAAACTGGAGCAGCAGCATGGCCAGGTGGACTGGGGACAGCAAGGAGTCATCATGTCAGGTAGTCCTGGGGAATGGTCCTAGGGCTCAGGTCAGTTGAAACTGGAACAGCAGCATGGCCAGGTGGACTGGGGACAGCAAGGAGTCATCATGTCAGGTAGTCCTGGGGCATGGTCCTAGGGCTCAGGTCCTCCGAGAGAGAGAAAGAAAGAGAGAAGGAGAGAATTAGAGAACGCACACTTAGATTCACACAGGACACCGAATAGGACAGGAGAAGTACTCCAGATATAACAAACTGACCCCAGCCCCCCGACACATAAACTACTGCAGCATAAATACTGGAGGCTGAGACAGGAGGGGTCAGGAGACACCACCAGTAGCAGTACTGACACCAATGACGGTAACCAGTGGCAATTTTTAACAAAAATATTGGTGGGGCAAACTCAATGAAAAAAGTGAATATGCATTGATACATTACTACACTAAACATTGAATGCACCATCATAAATAACTACCAATCCCAGAAATTAGTTTTGAGCCACACACAAAAAAAGTTATAGCATAGCATGGAACCCAAACCGGCTGCGTGCATCGTGCATAAATGTATTTTGTCTCTCCACACCAAAACGCGATCATGACACGCAGGTTAAGATATCAAAACAAACTCTGAACCAATTACATTATTTTGGGGACAGGTCGAAAAGCATTAAACATTTATGACAATTTAGATAGCTAGCTTGCACGTGCTAGTTAATTTGTCCTATTTTGCTAGCTTGCTGTTGCTAGCTAATTTGTACTGGGATATAAACATTGAGTTGTTATTTTACCTGAAATGCACAAGGTCCTTTATTCTGACAATTAATCCTCAATAAAATGGTCAACCGAATCGTTTCTAGTCATGTCTCCTCCTTCTAGGCCTTTTCTTCTCTTGACTTTATATTGCGATGGGCAACTTTCATAAATTAGGTCCATTACCGCCACTGACCTCGTTCGTCTTTCAGTCACCCACGTGGGTATAACCAATGTGGAGATGGCACGTGGGTACCTGCTTCTATAAACCAATGAGGAGATGGGAGAGGCAGGACTTGCAGCGCGATCTGCATCAGAAATAGAACTGACTTCTGTTTTAGCCCTTGGCAACGCAGACGCTCGTTGGCGCGCGTGAGCAGTGTGGTTGCAATAATTTAATAATATAGATTTCTAAATGTATTTTGCAACGCTCGCGCACGTGACGTGAGCGGTGTGGTCAGCTGATTACAGGCTAACTACACCGCTTGCGTCACGTGACGTGAGCGGTGTGGTCAGCTGATTACAGGCTAACTACACCGCTTGCGTCACGTGACGTGAGCGGTGTGGTCAGCTGATTTCAGGCTAACTACACCGCTTGCGTCACGTGACGTGAGCGGTGTGGTCAGCTGATTTCAGGCTAACTACACCGCTTGCGTCACGTGACGTGAGCGGTGTGGTCAGCTGATTACAGGCTAACTACACCACTTGCGTCACGTGACATGAGCGGTGTAGTCAGCTGATTACAGGCTAACTACACCGCTTGCGTCACGTGCGCGAGCGTTGCAAAATAAATTGGGTTCTGTGGGTTATGACCAGTGTATAGGCTACTGCCCATATCTTTGGCTCCTATTGCAAGGAAGACCACGGTAGTCCAGCATACTTTATAGAGTAAAGTCTATTTGACTTCAGAATCAATATCAGCATCGCTCTGCAATATTGCTAATCACTGTTAGTGATGGGACGCAGCAGAACACCATTCTGAGTGCAGTTGCCTCTGCCTGTCTGTTAACAAGATGCTCAGGTTATGAATAAAGCAACAATGTTTATAAAGCTACTCTCTGCCTCGCTTCAACCATTGCATAGATTCAGTTCCATGGGTTTTTACATTCTGACATCAATCATTAACAACAACACGTAGTAGCTAGCTAGCTACCTCAAACAGCAGCTGTTAGCCACCGCAAGTTCCATCCAAACCACTCAGGTTGAATTATTTTCTAACTTGCTCTATTTAACTGAGGCCTGTTCAGTGGTTGATGAGCACCAAGATGTTTTATCCATACAAGTTTTAAAATAATTTGCTAGGAGATTGTTGACATGATTCATGATGACTTTTCAGCTAGCTAACTAGAAGACGATAAACAACTATGACATTTCTACCAGAGATAAGATGTCTATTTATCTTTGGCAAATGACATCAAGCCTTCTTGGGCGGACACTACTAATGAATCTCAATGGCAGCACCCAAGTGGGCTACAGCTGACTGAGTCCCCAGGCTAGCCTCTCCATAACAGATCACTGAGGGAGGTTGAAACAGCTGCATTAGGGAGCTGCCTTTCCTCAAATCAAATTGACCAAAATAACAGTACAACAGGGAACGAGCATGTACTGTGTGCTTTATTAGCTCAAGCAATTACAAATCAAATGTGTTTGAATGAAATCCAGAATTACATGCAGAACAGCGCCATCTCCTGGATAGTGGTGGGGCTGCCCTGAATGATGTATTGCATCAAAGTATATGTGCCAATACAGAGGCAGATGCAAGATGCAAGCAACGATGGTTTAATGAATACAGTTTACAGCAGCAACAGGACAGACAGACTGTACTCAGACGGAATCCGACCCAGGGACTAGGGCGCATCTTCCGATGATAGCGTGCTGAGAAATCCAGGGGAGTGTGTCCGGATGGGTAGGAGGGAGCACAGCAGATAATCCACACAAGGGCGGTGAGAGATGAGCACGGACACACGACACAACCTCAGAGAAGTAACAACGATCTGACAACAAGAAACACTGGTTACAGAACATATAAAGGGAAGATAAGTGATTCCAGCTGGCACAGACAATCAGGCCGAGATTGGGAACCACGCCCACCCAAACACGGGGGAGAGAGAGAGAGAGAGAGAGAGAGAGAGAGAGAGAGAGAGAGAGAGAGAGAGAGAGAGAGAGAGAGAGAGAGAGAGAGAGAGAGAGAGAGAGAGAGAGAGAGAGAGAGAGAGAGAGAGAGAGAGAGAGAGAGAGAGAGAGAGAGAGAGAGAGAGAGAGAGAGAGAGAGAGAGAGAGAGAGAGAGAGAGAGAGAGAGAGAGAGAGAGAGAGAGAGAGAGAGAGAGAGAGAGAGAGAGAGAGAGAGAGAGAGAGAGAGAGAGAAAGAGAAAGAGAGAGGGAGGCAGTGGATTCATGAACCGTGACAGTATAGGTCACATCAATTACACGTTTATAAGTAATTTAGGAGTTTCTTAAATGGAGGCCACCGATCTCAAATCTAAGGTAATTTAACCTTTAAAAGTAATTTACTTAATCATTTACTAAAGAGATTTGATTAATCATTTTGCTCAGTGTAATTTCCCTTCATTTAAACTGAGTTACACCAATTACACGTTTTATTTAAACACACCAAATTATCACTGGAATCATAACATGTGAGACATACTAATTAGCTAACATACTGATTAGCGAATCATTTTATTTAATATAGACCCCTCTCCTGATAACAGTTTGCCACTGGAAAGAATGCTTAAGGTCCTTGTATATCTTTGTAATGAGTGATCTACAAGGCTGTAACACTAATGATATGAAATACATTTGTTTATTTTATATAATTCAAAATAATATATCTCTAAATCTCCAAAATAACTCTACTCATCAATACTGGGACAAGCCTATTTGCTTCTAAGTATTTTAAACAATGCATACAAATCAGGTTTTGCAGTATAAAGGACTTCCATTATGTTTCACATTGATAAACAGTTCAGTATCAATTAAAACATGCATCATGTCTAACTATTTGTCATTTTAAAGTGTTTTTCATTGTTGCAAATTCTAGGGATGCAGATGCCACATTAATTCCTGTGCTGCTTGTCCTCCAGGTGCAGCATGTGGCAGCAGGGAGTGGGGAGACCCTCTCTCTGAGAGATGCTGGTCTGGCTGTTCTGACTGAGGAGGAGGTGTATCAGAGGACAGAGAGTCTCTTTGGTCACTCTGAAGTTACACTGAAGAGAGAGGAGGACACACTGAGGACAGAGATGAAGGACCAGCCTGGATACCTTCCTCTAGTCATGAGTATCACTGTGAAAGGCCTGGCCTCTTTAGTGTAAGGAGGGAGGGAGAGGGAGAGAGAGAGAGACCATGCAACTTGTAAATCCTGTTTGAACTGATACACTCAGTATTCCATTCCATGTCTTACTCTTGCACTAGTTGAGCCACAGAACCAGTGATCAACAGTGAATGTATCCTTGTAATGTTTTCAGTTAAGTTCAACAAATGATATCAGACGTCCCGACCTCCATTCTTCTAGTCATTAGATAATACAACATAAAGTGGGACATTACAGAGGGGGGAGGGAGGGAGGGGGGGGGGGGGGTTAGTTTATTAGGATCCCCATTAGATAATACAACATAAAGTGGGACATTACAGAGGGGGGGTTAGTTTATTAGGATCCCCATTAGATAATACAACATAAAGTGGGACATTACAGATAATAATGATTCTTTACTCAAAGATACCCTAGACATCCCCAATGCTGAATATGTGGAGTCAGAATGATGGTCCATTCCTGTGATGTCTGTGAGATTCAGTGATTGAAGAACAAAGACATTTTGTCATCAGAAACCCTAGTGAGTGTGGGTGAGAGGGTATGAGTGGGAGTATGTGTGGGTATATGTCTATACATATGAATGGGAGAGTGAAGGAGGGTGAATATTAATATGTGTAGGAGGGTGGGAGAGAATGGGTGTGTGGAGGACTAAGCTATATGTTGTGTGTGAATGAAGGAGAATGAATGAGGAAGTAGAGGGGAGGTGGTGATAAACTGGGTCTGGTGGGTAAGAGGGTAAGGATGGAAGGGTGGGACAAGCTTGGCTTGGGGAGGCAAGGGGGAGTAATGATGGCAGATGGGGTTAAGCGTGGCTTTGGTGGGGTTAAGGGGGGAGAACAGGGAGGGGGGGTGGAGAGGGATGGATATTGTTAGAGAGAGAGAAGGAACAACTTAATTATACTACGATGTCATTGTATTTCTTTATGACTTGTAAAACCTTTACAACATGAATAAGAGTTCAGGACAGATCAGGAAAGGATGTTGATTATTATTATTATTCCTTGTTTGTCATTACAACTAAGATGTAATGGTTATTGGTGAGAATGGAGAGGGGCTATATTCAGGGGATTCGGATGGGGTGACTGGGAGGGCATCAGGCACTTTTCTGAGGTGAGAGGGTCTATATCCAGGGGATTGGGATGGGGTGACTGGGTGGGCATTAGATACTTCTCTGAGGTGAGAGGGTCTATATCCAGGGGATTGGGATGGGGTGACTGAGAGGACATTAGATACTTCTCTGAGGTGAGAGGGTCTATATCCAGGGGATTGGGATGGGGTGACTGGGAGGGCATTAGACACTTCTCTGAGATGAGAGGGTCTATATCCAGGGGATTGGGATGGGGTGACTGGGAGGGCATTAGATACTTCTCTGAGGTGAGAGGGTCTATATCCAGGGGATTGGGATGGGGTGACTGGGAGGGCATTAGATACTTCTCTGAGGTGAGAGGGTCTATATCCAGGGGATTGGGATGGGGTGACTGGGTGGGCATTAGATACTTCTCTGAGGTGAGAGGGTCTATATCCAGGGGATTGGGATGGGGTGACTGGGAGGGCATTAGACACTTCTCTGAGGTGAGAGGGTCTATATCCAGGGGATTGGGATGGGGTGACTGGGTGGGCATTAGATACTTCTCTGAGGTGAGAGGGTCTATATCCAGGGGATTGGGATGGGGTGACTGGGAGGGCATTAGATACTTCTCTGAGGTGAGAGGGTCTATATCCAGGGGATTGGGATGGGGTGACTGGGAGGGCATTAGACACTTCTCTGAGGTGAGAGGGTCTATATCCAGGGGATTGGGATGGGGTGACTGGGAGGGCATTAGACACTTCTCTGAGGTGAGAGGGTCTATATCCAGGGGATTGGGATGGGGTGACTGGGAGGGCATTAGATACTTCTCTGAGGTATGTGTGGGGCCTCCACTCATCCCATTTCAGTCTCTCAGAGGACCCACTCACCCCAAGCAGTCCCACACCAGCCACTATACTTTCATTTACATGTATAAGGTAATACAAGCTGATAACAATACGGAAGTGGAAGACTTTCTTTACATGTATGTACAGTGTATCCACAGTTTTTTGTTGTTGGTACATTCAGAGAGGCATAAAAAGGCATAGTGCTTCAAGTACAAAGAGATACTTTGGTTTGTTATGTATTATTTTATTTCTTTGCCCACATGCTCTATATACAGTAGATGTGTGTATGTATAGATGCTCTTCAGTGCATTCTGAAAGTATTCAGACCCCTTGACTTTTTCCTAATTTTGTTACGTTAGCCTTATTCTAAAATGGATTAGATAAAAACATCAATCTAAACACAATATGCCATAATCGGAAAGAAAAACAGGTTTTATTTTTATTTGAGCAAATCTATAAAAAATGAAAAACATAAATATCTTATTTACATGAGTATTCAGAACCTTTGCTATGAGACTTGAAATTGAGCTCAGGTGTATCCTGTTTCCATTGATCACCCTTCAGATGTTTCTTCAACTTGATTGGAGTCCACCTGTGTTAAATTCAATTGATTGGACATGATTTGGAAAGGCACACACCTGTCTATATAAGGTCCCACAGTTCAACAGTGAATGTCAGAGCAAAAACCAAGCCATGAGGTCAAAGGAATAGTCTGTAGAGCTTCGAGACAGGATTGTGTAGAGGCATAGATCTGGGGAAGGGTACCAAAACATTTCTGCAGCATTGAAGGTCTCCAAGAACACAGTGGCCTCCATCATTCTTAAATGGAAGAAGTTTGGAACCACTAAGACTCTTCCTAGAGCTAGCCGGCCGGCCAAACTGAGCAATCAGAAGAGAAGGGCCTTGGTCAGGGAGGTGACCAAGAACCTGATGGTCACTCTGACAGAGCTCCAGAATTTCTCTGTGGAGATGGGAGAACCATCCCGAAGGACAACCATCTCTGTAGCACTCCACCAATCAGGCCTTTATGGTAGAGTGGCCAGACGGAAGCCACTCCTCAGTAAAAGGCACATGACAGCACACTTGGAGTTTGCCAAAAGGCACCTAAAGGACTCTGACCATGAGAAAAAAGGTTATTGGGTCTGATGAAACCAAGATTGAACTCTTTGGCCTGAATGCCAAGCTCCACATATGGAGAAAACCTGGCACCATCCCTACGGTGAAGCATTGGGACGGCAGCATATGCTGTGGGGGTGTTTTTCAGCGGCAGGGACTGGGAGACTAGTCCGGATCAAGTGAAAGATGAACTGAGCAAAGTACAGAGAGATCCTTGATGAAAGCCTGCTCCAGAATCTTCAAGACCTCAGACTGGGGTGAAGGTTCACCTTCCAAGAGGACAACAACCCTAAGCACACAGTCAAGACAATGCAGGAGTGGCTTCGGGACAAGTCTCTGAATGTCCTTGAGCGGCACAGCCAGAGCCCGGACTTGAACCCGATTGAACAACCCTGGACCGAGCTTGAGAGGACCTGCAGAGAAGAATGGTAGAAACTCCTCAAATACAGGTGTGCCAAGCTTGTAGGGTCATACCCAAGAAGACTTGAGACTGTAATCACAACCAAAGGTGCTTCAATAAAATACTGAGTAAAGGGTCTGTATACTTATGTAAATGTCTTATTTTGAAAACATTTGCATTTAGAATACATTTAAAACTTCATGCACAGTGAAGAGTTTGTTGTTTGACTGAGAAGGGTGCAATTGCGGTCTGCAATTCCGGGCATTCCTGCATTTGAGCATTCCTGCATCTGCAGAAACCCCTCTTTATACTTCTGTTGGTCCATATTTAAACCAGGACAGGCAGGAGATGGGGGCGCTCCAGTACAGTAGGTACCATGACTTTGGATGTCAACCACCGCCAAACCCCACAGATGAAGGAACCAATGGGATGCTTGAGGGGGGCGTGCCCACATGGGATGCCCACATGCAGGAACGCCCCAAATTGCGGGCAACAATAACACGCTATTGGAGAGACGAGCCATGTGCAACATGCAATCCCCGTTACAAGCCTGCTAGAGTTTGCGGCAGGGGGACGACCAATATCCATGGATGAAGCCTGAGCTGGAATGTGAAGCTAACTCAAGCTGGTTAGCTTTAGAAGACCCTGAGTAGAACTAGCTTGCTTCGTAGGATACCCCCCCTGGTGTGCAGCCTGCAGCAGCCTATCATTTTAACTGAGGGGCAGCTCTGTGTTGACCTGGGGTTCAGGGTCGGTATGTCTCCAGTCAGAACATCACGGAGGGTAAAGTCAGTGGGCAGGTATTTGGGTTAGGCTGCTGGGTTTGTTTGTTGGCCATATTTATGTTTCATCACCATATGAAAAATTATTATGTGCTTGGACTGGCAGACCAAGAGGACAAGACGGAGATGGCCCTGAAGTCGGTAAGTGGCTGTCTCCTGGATACATGCGCATCCAACATCGTCCTCAAAAGCTAATTTCTCAAGTAAATGCACACATTCATTCAGGTTACAGACCGTGTAACTAGACCTAGGACCCCTAGACATAATGAGTCAGGTTACAGACCATGTAACTAGACCTAGGACCCCTAGACGTAACGAGTCAGGTTACAGACCATGTAACTAGACCTAGGACCCCTAGACATAATGAGTCAGGTTACAGACCATGTAACTATACCTTGGACCCCTAGACATAACGAGTCAGGTTACAGACCATGTAATTAGGCCTAGGACCCCTAGACATAACGAGTCAGGTTACAGACCATGTAACAAGACCTTGTACCCCTAGACATAAAGAGTCAGGTTACAGACCATGTAACAAGACCTTGTACCCCTAGACATAACGAGTCAGGTTACAGACCATGTATCTAGGCCTAGGACCCCTAGACATAACGAGTCAGGTTACAGACCATGTAACAAGACCTTGGACCCCTAGACATAACGAGTCAGGTTACAGACCATGTAACAAGACCATGTACCCCTAGACATAACGAGTCAGGTTACAGACCATGTAACAAGACCATGTACCCCTAGACATAACGAGTCAGGTTACAGACCATGTATCTAGGCCTAGGTCCCCTAGACATAACGAGTCAGGTTACAGACCATGTAAGTAGTTTATGTGTCGGGGGGCTGGGGTCAGTTTGTTATATCTGGAGTACTTCTCCTGTCCTATTCGGTGTCCTGTGTGAATCTAAGTGTGCGTTCTCTAATTCTCTCCTTCTCTCTTTCTTTCTCTCTCTCGGAGGACCTGAGCCCTAGGACCATGCCCCAGGACTACCTGACATGATGACTCCTTGCTGTCCCCAGTCCACCTGGCCATGCTGCTGTTCCAGTTTCAACTGACCTGAGCCCTAGGACCATGCCCCAGGACTACCTGACATGATGACTCCTTGCTGTCCCCAGTCTACCTGGCCATGCTGCTGCTCCAGTTTCAACTTCCACCTGACTGTGCTGCTGCTCTAGTTTCAACTGTTCTGCCTTATTATTATTCGACCATGCTGGTCATTTATGAACATTGAACATCTTGACCATGTTCTGTTATAATCTCCACCCGGCACAGCCAGAAGAGGACTGGCCACCCCACATAGCCTGGTTCCTCTCTAGGTTTCTTCCTAGGTATTGGCCTTTCTAGGGAGTTTTTCCTAGCCACCGTGCTTCTCCACCTGCATTGCTTGCTGTTTGGGGTTTTAGGCTGGGTTTCTGTACAGCACTTTGAGATATCAGCTGATGTACGAAGGGCTATATAAATAAATTTGATTTGATTTTGATTTGATCTAGGCCTAGGTCCCCTAGACATAACGAGTCAGGTTACAGACCATGTAACAAGACCTTGGACCCCTAGACATAACGAGTCAGGTTACAGACCATGTAACAAGACCTTGGACCCCTAGACATAACGAGTCAGGTTACAGACCATGTATCTAGGCCTAGGTCCCCTAGACATAACGAGTCAGGTTACAGACCATGTATCTAGGCTTAGGACCCCTAGACATAACGAGTCAGGTTACAGACCATGTAACTAGACCTTGGACCCCTAGACATAATGAGTCAGGTTACAGACCATGTATCTAGGCCTAGGTCCCCTAGACATAACGAGTCAGGTTACAGACCATGTATCTAGGCCTAGGTCCCCTAGACATAACGAGTCAGGTTACAGACCATGTATCTAGGCCTAGGACCCCTAGACATAATGAGTCAGGTTACAGACCATGTATCTAGGCCTAGGTCCCCTAGACATAACGAGTCAGGTTACAGACCATGTAACAAGACCTTGGACCCCTAGACATAATGAGTCAGGTTACAGACCATGTAACTAGACCTAGGACCCCTAGACATAATGAGTCAGGTTACAGACCATGTAACTAGACCTAGGACCCCTAGACATAATGAGTCAGGTTACAGACCATGTAACTAGACCTTGGACCCCTAGACATAATGAGTCAGGTTACAGACCATGTAACTAGGCCTAGGACCCCTAGACATAATGAGTCAGGTTACAGACCATGTAACTAGGCCTAGGACCCCTAGACATAATGAGTCAGGTTACAGACCATGTAACTAGACCTAGGACCCCTAGACATAATGAGTCAGGTTACAGACCATGTAACTAGACCTAGGACCCCTAGACATAATGAGTCAGGTTACAGACCATGTAACTAGACCTTGGACCCCTAGACATAATGAGTCAGGTTACAGACCATGTAACTAGGCCTAGGACCCCTAGACATAATGAGTCAGGTTACAGACCATGTAACTAGGCCTAGGACCCCTAGACATAAGGAGTCAGGTTACAGACCATGTAACTAGACCTAGGACCCCTAGACATAATGAGTCAGGTTACAGACCATGTAACTAGACCTAGGACCCCTAGACATAATGAGTCAGGTTACAGACCATGTAACTAGACCTAGGACCCCTAGACATAATGAGTCAGGTTACAGACCATGTATCTAGGCCTAGGACCCCTAGACATAATGAGTCAGGTTACAGACCATGTAACTAGACCTAGGACCCCTAGACATAATGAGTCAGGTTACAGACCATGTAACTAGGCCTAGGACCCCTAGACATAACGAGTCAGGTTACAGACCATGTAACTAGACCTTTGACCCCTAGACATAACGAGTCAGGTTACAGACCATGTAACTGGACCTAGGACCCCTAGACATAATGAGTCAGGTTACAGACCATGTAACTAGACCTTTGACCCCTAGACATAACGAGTCAGGTTACAGACCATGTAACTAGGCCTAGGACCCCTAGACATAACGAGTCAGGTTACAGACCATGTAACTAGACCTTTGACCCCTAGACATAACGAGTCAGGTTACAGACCATGTAACTGGACCTAGGACCCCTAGACATAATGAGTCAGGTTACAGACCATGTAACTAGGCCTAGGACCCCTAGACATAATGAGTCAGGTTACAGACCATGTAACTAGGCCTAGGACCCCTAGACATAACGAGTCAGGTTACAGACCATGTAACTAGGCCTAGGACCCCTAGACATAACGAGTCAGGTTACAGACCATGTAACTAGACCTAGGACCCCTAGACATAATGAGTCAGGTTACAGACCATGTAATTAGACCTAGGACCCCTAGACATAACGAGTCAGGTTACAGACCATGTAACTAGACCTAGGACCCCTAGACATAATGAGTCAGGTTACAGACCATGTAATTAGACCTAGGACCCCTAGACATAACGAGTCAGGTTACAGACCATGTAACTAGACCTTTGACCCCTAGACATAATGAGTCAGGTTACAGACCATGTAACTAGACCTAGGACCCCTAGACATAATGAGTCAGGTTACAGACCATGTAACTAGACCTAGGACCCCTAGACATAATGAGTCAGGTTACAGACCATGTAACTAGACCTTGGACCCCTAGACATAATGAGTCAGGTTACAGACCATGTAACTAGGCCTAGGACCCCTAGACATAATGAGTCAGGTTACAGACCATGTAACTAGGCCTAGGACCCCTAGACATAATGAGTCAGGTTACAGACCATGTAACTAGACCTAGGACCCCTAGACATAATGAGTCAGGTTACAGACCATGTAACTAGACCTAGGACCCCTAGACATAATGAGTCAGGTTACAGACCATGTAATTAGACCTTTGACCCCTAGACATAACGAGTCAGGTTACAGACCATGTAACTAGACCTTTGACCCCTAGACATAATGAGTCAGGTTACAGACCATGTAACTAGACCTAGGACCCCTAGACATAATGAGTCAGGTTACAGACCATGTAATTAGACCTAGGACCCCTAGACATAACGAGTCAGGTTACAGACCATGTAACTAGACCTTTGACCCCTAGACATAATGAGTCAGGTTACAGACCATGTAACTAGACCTTTGACCCCTAGACATAATGAGTCAGGTTACAGACCATGTAACTAGACCTAGGACCCCTAGACATAATGAGTCAGGTTACAGACCATGTAACTAGGCCTAGGACCCCTAGACATAATGAGTCAGGTTACAGACCATGTAATTAGACCTAGGACCCCTAGACATAACGAGTCAGGTTACAGACCATGTAACTAGACCTTTGACCCCTAGACATAATGAGTCAGGTTACAGACCATGTAACTAGACCTTTGACCCCTAGACATAATGAGTCAGGTTACAGACCATGTAATTAGACCTTTGACCCCTAGACATAACGAGTCAGGTTACAGACCATGTAACTAGACCTTTGACCCCTAGACATAACGAGTCAGGTTACAGACCATGTAACTAGACCTTTGACCCCTAGACATAACGAGTCAGGTTACAGACCATGTAACTAGACCTTTGACCCCTAGACATAATGAGTCAGGTTACAGACCATGTAACTAGACCTTTGACCCCTAGACGTAACGAGTCAGGTTACAGACCATGTAATTAGACCTTTGACCCCTAGACGTAACGAGTCAGGTTACAGACCATGTAATTAGACCTTTGACCCCTAGACGTAACGAGTCAGGTTACAGACCATGTAATTAGACCTTTGACCCCTAGACATAACGTTATGGGTGATGGGCTTCCTAACAATACATAAAAAAATCATTATAACAACAATAAGCTATGCAAGTGACTCTGAAAATAGCCTTGTTGTTTTTGAATTTTGTATACTTTTTGAATGGTCTTCAATAGGCAAAAACTTCATTAAAGGCATCTGGCAGAAGTAAATACAACTGCGTTTTGATGAAAAGCCATTAACACGGAAATATGACGTAGGAATGTGTCATTCATTAATGTACAGTAGTGGGAATATTATTTTGTAAATTTTTCTTCACACATGTGCATTATCTTGTTTTTGATATGTTTTACTCCTGCTCTAAGTCTCTTTGCAATCATCAACAATATGTTATCAAATGTGACATTTCTGAAATTCTTACCTGGCGGTGCAGTTCATATATCCACTTTGTAGCACAAGGAATGTTTCTATTCGGCTCAATCTATCCTAAAGAGGCCAGGCCATTCACAGCGATACTCATGACAAGAGGAAGGTGTCCAGGACACATAACTGAAGTCACTGTGAATTCTGCGTCCTCATTCAATCTGGCAAGTTCTACATTGGAGAGGGCAAAGAGACTCTCTGTCCTCTGATACAGCTCCTCCTCAGTCAGAACAGCCAGACCTGCATCTCTCAGAGAGAGGGTCTCCCCACTCCCTGCTGCCACATGCTGCACCTGGAGGACAAGGAGCACAGGAATAAGCTTACATGCACTCTTTTCTAAAAGGTCATATAGGACTAGAGGCTCAATCAAGCAGGTGTGAACTCACCAGGATCTGCAGGGCCTGTAAGACTGGAGGACTGCAACACGATCCCAACACAGAGAGACCTTCATCTGTCATTCCTGAATAAATAAATATACACACATAAAACCACAGTAGTGAACCTAGTTTCCCAGGAACTGATCAAATAATAACTAGAGAATCCTGTGAAAACTGCTCTCTATCTCACCGTCCATGGCACTGACAATGAGGTGGATAGCACTGAGAAGTGAGGATCTGATCTCGTCCTCATCCTTCCCAACACATTGGTCTACAAGATCCAGTATGGCCTGGACTGTTTCTCTCTCAGACTCTTCCAGGTCACCCAGGTCAGGAGTCTCACCTTCACACATCTGATCCAGCTGTGACAAGGGGTGGGGGAGGGGGAGAGAGAGTGTGAGAATATGAAAGACAGTGAGAATGTTACAGATATTCAGGGTGAGATATTCATTCCTGCTATTAGTTGTGTGTGTGTGTGTCTACATTGTGTGTGTGTGTGTCTACATTGTGTGTGTGTGTGTCTACATTGTGTGTGTGTGTCTACATTGTGTGTGTGTGTGTCTACGTTGTGTGTGTGTGTGTCTACGTTGTGTGTGTGTGTGTGTGTGTCTACATTGTGTGTGTGTGTGTGTCTACATTGTGTGTGTGTGTGTGTCTACATTGTGTGTGTGTGTGTCTACATTGTGTGTGTGTGTGTGTGTGTGTCTACATTGTGTGTGTGCGTGTGTGTCTACATTGTGTGTGTGTGTGTCTACATTGTGTGTGTGTGTGTGTCTACATTGTGTGTGTGTGTGTGTGTCTACATTGTGTGTGCGTGTGTGTTTGCGTGTCTACATTGTGTGTGTATGTTTGTGTGTCTACATTGTGTGTGTATGTTTGTGTGTCTACATTGTGTGTGTGTGTGTGTCTACATTGTGTGTGTGTGTGTGTCTACATTGTGTGTGTGTGTGTGTCTACATTGTGTGTGTGTGTGTGTTTGTGCCCTGTTTCTGTACGTCTCACTCACCACACTCTCCAGCACACTGACTGTCTCTCTGTCCTCCATGGTTGTCTTGAGGAGCTGGAGCAGAGAGGACCGTTTGGCTGCTGGCAGGACTGACAGCAGCTGGAAATGACCACTCAGTTTCTCCAGTTCTGTCAACACACAAACAACAGACAGACCATGTTACTTTGTCAAAGTGTGATCAACAGTGTGGTAACTTCATAATTACTAATCAAAGAGAACAATTTAAATATTGAACATTCCATTCAGTAGACTACATTACATGTTGACCAGACGTTCCATTCAGTAGACTACATTACATGTTGACCAGATGTTCACTTCAGTAGACTACATTACATGTTGACCAGACGTTCCATTCAGTAGACTACATTACATGTTGACCAGACGTTCCATTCAGTAGACTACATGTTGACCAGATGTTCCATTCAGTAGACTACATGTTGACCAGACGTTCCATTCAGTAGACTACATGTTGACCAGACGTTCCATTCAGTAGACTACATGTTGACCAGACGTTCCATTCAGTAGACTACATTACATGTTGACCAGACGTTCTATTCAGTAGACTACATGTTGACCAGACATTCCATTCAGTAGACTACATTACATGTTGACCAGACGTTCTATTCAGTAGACTACATTACACGTTGACCAGACGTTCCATTCAGTAGACTACATTACATGTTGACCAGACGTTCTATTCAGTAGACTACATTACACGTTGACCAGACGTTCCATTCAGTAGACTACATTACATGTTGACCAGACGTTCCATTCAGTAGATTACATGTTGACCAGACATTCCATTCAGTAGACTACATTACATGTTGACCAGACGTTCCATTCAGTAGACGTTGACCACTAGACAGGAGACATTACCATCCACTGGCATTATTACCTTCGTTCAGATTTAAGGGGCTGTTGGCATCAGAGTCGCCTCCCAGGTACATAATTCCATCCTCTTCAATGTCATCCTTTGACGTAACCTTTTCAAAGCCCCCATTGTTGGAGAAGAGGCACAGCTCTGTGGACAAGAGCAGACAACAGTCATAACCAGTCACTCACAGACAGATACAGTGGCTACACTAAATACACTGAGGAACATAGACGCTGGCTGTGTACTTTACCATGGTACTTAACCATGCAGCTATACCTGGGACATTGATAAACCATACACTTCCTCACCAAACTGTCCATTGCATTTGACGTAGAGTTCAATCAGACTGTAGGCCACGACAGTGTATTCAGGAATCTTCAGCGACACATCACTATCTGTCTGAGTACTGCCGCTCTGCTTCATAGAGTCCTGTGGAGGAAATGTCAAATCAGTCAGAGACGTTTGGTGCCCAGACGACCCAGATTCTAACCCAGACAGTCATCTATACTACACCATTACATCTTCAGGAAGTGGTTCTAATGATAAAAACAGGAAATGATCTATGTGGGAATTCAGGGCTACAGTATTCATCACTCCTGAACAGACATCTGTGATCTGTCAATATGCTCCTGACATTTATTTTATTTATCATAAAGTGAGATTATTGAGATTAAAAATCCATTTTACAACAGAAAATCTAAATCTGTGTTGTCAATTATACATTATGAATGATTTTCCACTCAAAATGATGAAAACATCATTCACTTCAATAGAAAGCTTGGTAATCTTTCCTACTACCTTCACACTCAGGGCCACGCAGGCGCTGATGTTGGCTCCTGCATTGCCACGCTTCCGGACTTTGTTTGTGACCTGGCAAGGTTGTGATGTCATAATCCTCTCCGTCAACACCCCTAATATTGCCCTGGGCTTCTCCCGGGTCTGCTTGATCACAGGGTGGGTCATGTCCAGGCGTCTGCAGGAGGGACCCAAATAAATTATACAAAATATAGAGTGGGCAAGGAAATATTATTTAAAGCTATTAGCTGTGTTTCTTACTAGAGGGTTATTCTTGAACTGCATGTATAAACTGAACTGCCTCCTACTCTGTCCCAGATTCTAATATATGCATATTATTATTAGTATTGGATAGAAAACACTCGTACCATAGCTCAGAACGAGAGTCACTTCATGTGTACCTTTTGATAGAGGCGCGTAAACAGAAAAGTAGCATCAGTTTGTTTTGCTCCTGTATTGAACACAGATCATCCCGTCTTCAATTTGATCGATTATATACGTTTAGAAGAACCTAAAGTTGTATTACAAAAGTAGTTTGAAATGTTTTGGCAGCGGTGTTTTTCTGGATCAAACGCGCCAAATAAATGGACATTTTGGATATATATCGACGGAATTAATTGAACAAAAGGACCATTTGTGATATTTATGGGACATATAGGAGTGCAAACAAAAGAAGCTCATCAAAGGTAAGGCATGATTTATATTTTATTTCTGCGTTTTGTGTTGCGCCTGCAGAGTTCAAATATGCTACTCTCTCATTGTTTACTGTTGTGCTATCATCAGATAATAGCATCTTATGCTTTCGCCGAAAAGCCTTTTTGAAATCTGACATGTTGGCTGGATTCACAACGAGTGTAGCTTTAACTTGCTCTCTTGCATGTTAAATCCATGTGTAATTTAATGAAAGTTAGATTTTTATAGAAATGTATTTGAATTTGGCGCTCTGCATTTTCCCTGACTATTGGCCATGTGGGACAC
Organism: Oncorhynchus kisutch; assembly: GCF_002021735.2. Taxonomy (NCBI): domain Eukaryota; kingdom Metazoa; phylum Chordata; class Actinopteri; order Salmoniformes; family Salmonidae; genus Oncorhynchus; species Oncorhynchus kisutch. The sequence continues at coordinate 4,433,155 of NW_022261979.1, read as the reverse complement.
AAGAGTCCCGCCTACCCCAGAGAGGTTAAAGGCTCTCTTCAATCTGTAACACTGACGCCTTAGACTTTTAAAGGTAATTTCTCTTTGAGCCGACATATGCAATGCTTAATGTGAATGCTGTCTCTGCCAAATACATTTTTTACAACTTACCTGGGAAAATAAGGGTCAAATAAAAAATTGCCTTTACATGTCAATCACACTGTAAAGCTGAATTTCCACGATGTGGATTGAGTACAGCCCTAAAATGACAAATAGTTAGACATTATAATAGTTTTAGTTGATATTGAGCTGTTTATCAATGTGAAAACATAATGGAAGTCCTTTACATTGCAAAACATTATTTGTATGTATTGTTTAATGAACTTAAGGAAAGCAAATAGGTTTGTCCCAGTAGTGTGTAGAGTTGTAGTGACATGTTTCAGGGATTTAGAGACATCGTTCTATTATTTTGAATGATAGAAAGTAAATAAAAGTATTTGATATATTGTATAGATCAATAAAAACAAAGAAGGCTATTAAAATACTTTTTATAACAAATATAATGTGTCCCTAAGTTTCATGTCTTTAGTGTTCCCACCTTATAAATCACTCATTAAAATAATATAAAAGGACATTAAGTATTCTCTCAAGTGGCAAGCTGTGGGTCTAAATATTGACTCCTTGGGCAGGTGAACCATATGATTGTAGTTAACATACCAACCTGGACTCCTTGGGCAGGTGAACCAACCTGGACTCCTTGGGCAGGTGAACCATATGATTGTAGTTAACATACCAACCTGGACTCCTTGGGCAGGTGAACCAACCTGGACTCCTTGGGCAGGTGAACCATATGATTGTAGTTAACATACCAACCTGGACTCCTTGGGCAGGTGAACCAACCTGGACTCCTTGGGCAGGTGAACCGTATGATTGTAGTTAACATACCAACCTGGACTCCTTGGGCAGGTGAACCGTATGATTGTAGTTAACATACCAACCTGGACTCCTTGGGCAGGTGAACCAACCTGGACTCCTTGGGCAGGTGAACCGTATGATTGTAGTTAACATACCAACCTGGACTCCTTGGGCAGGTGAACCGTATGATTGTAGTTAACATACCAACCTGGACTCCTTGGGCAGGTGAACCAACCTGGACTCCTTGGGCAGGTGAACCGTATGATTGTAGTTAACATACCAACCTGGACTCCTTGGGCAGGTGAACCGTATGATTGTAGTTAACATACCAACCTGGACTCCTTGGGCAGGTGAACCAACCTGGACTCCTTGGGCAGGTGAACCGTATGATTGTAGTTAACATACCAACCTGGACTCCTTGGGCAGGTGAACCGTATGATTGTAGTTAACATACCAACCTGGACTCCTTGGGCAGGTGAACCGTATGATTGTAGTTAACATACCAACCTGGACTCCTTGGGCAGGTGAACCGTATGATTGTAGTTAACATACCAACCTGGACTCCTTGGGCAGGTGAACCATATGATTGTAGTTAACATACCAACCTGGACTCCTTGGGCAGGTGAACCAACCTGGACTCCTTGGGCAGGTGAACCATATGATTGTAGTTAACATACCAACCTGGACTCCTTGGGCAGGTGAACCGTATGATTGTAGTTAACATACCAACCTGGACTCCTTGGGCAGGTGAACCAACCTGGACTCCTTGGGCAGGTGAACCAACCTGGACTCCTTGGGCAGGTGAACCGTATGATTGTAGTTAACATACCAACCTGGACTCCTTGGGCAGGTGAACCATATGATTGTAGTTAACATACCAACCTGGACTCATGGATTGAAGTGAACGTAAATCTGTCTCTCTCCATTTAGTGTAATATGTTACGTTTCGTATGTATTCATTTGTGGATGTCCATCATTAATTTCGTATGATATGTTACGAATTACTATTCGTATGATATGTTACTAATTGCAATTCATAAAATATGTAATGAGTTTGCAATACGTATGATATGTTACGAATTTCACTTTGTTGTGGCTAGGTGGGCAATGTTAGCTAGGCGCTAGGGTTTAGGGGTTAAGGTTAGGGTTAGAGGTTAGGGTTAAGCTTAAGAGTTAGGGCTAGGAGAAGTGTTAGCTCACATGCTAAGTAGTTGCAAAGTAGCTAAAAGATAGTGAGCAGTTGCAAAATTGCTAATTAGCTAAAGTTGTCCATGATGTGATTTGATGCGTACACTTTAGGTTGCTAGACATTTAAATTGGAGGTGGTTTTCAAATTGTCTAATTAGCTCAAATGTTAAATTTGTCCATGATATGATTGAAACACACAACCTTTGGGTTGCTAGGCATTCGTGTTATACGTCCTCCATCCCACCCTCTTTTTGTTTTTTTCTTAAGTAACCATACATACCATACTAATTCCACAAATTAACTTTTAAAAAGGCACACCTGTTCATTGAAATGCATTCCTGGTGACAACCTCATGAAGCTGGTTGGGAGAATGCCAAGAATATGCAAAGCTGTCATCAAGGCAAATGGTGGGAATTTGAAGAATGTCAGATATTTAAAATATACTTGGATTTGTTTAACACTTTTTTGGTTACTATATGCTTCCATGTGTGTTATTTCATAGTTCTGATGTCTTCACTATTATTCTACAATGTAGACAATAGTAAAATAAAATAAAACCCTTGAATGAGTCGGTGTTCTAGAACGTTTAACTGCTAGTGTATACTTCCGGCCCTTCTTTGGTCACTGTGTTAACAACCCTCCAGGCAAGCTTCAATGCCATACAACTCTCCTTCCGTGGCCTCCAATTGCTCTTAAATACAAGTAAAACTAAATGCATGCTCTTCAACCGATCGCTACCTGCACCTGCCCGCCTGTCCAACATCACTACTCTGGACGGCTCTGACTTAGAATACGTGGACAACTACAAATACTTAGGTGTCTGGTTAGACTGTAAACTCTCCTTCCAGACCCATATCAAACATCTCCAATCCAAAGTTAAATCTAGAATTGGATTCCTATTTCGCAACAAAGCATCCTTCACTCATGCTGCCAAACATACCCTTGTAAAACTGACCATCCTACCAATCCTCGACTTTGGCGATGTCATTTACAAAATAGCCTCCAATACCCTACTCAACAAATTGGATGCAGTCTATCACAGTGCAATCCGTTTTGTCACCAAAGTCCCATATTCTACCCACCATTGCGACCTGTACGCTCTCGTTGGCTGGCCCTCGCTTCATACTCGTCGCCAAACCCACTGGCTCCATGTCATCTACAAGACCCTGCTAGGTAAAGTCCCCCCTTATCTCAGCTCGCTGGTCACCATAGCATCTCCCACCTGTAGCACACGCTCCAGCAGGTATATCTCTCTAGTCACCCCCAAAACCAATTATTTCTTTGGCCGCCTCTCCTTCCAGTTCTCTGCTGCCAATGACTGGAACGAACTACAAAAATCTCTGAAACTGGAAACACATCTCCCTCACTAGCTTTAAGCACCAACTGTCAGAGCAGCTCACAGATTACTGCACCTGTACATAGCCCACCTATAATTTAGCCAAAAAAACAACTACTTCTTTCCCTACTGTATTTAATTAATTAATTAATTTTGCTCCTTTGCACCCCATTGTTTCGATCTCTACTTTGCACATTCTTCCACTGCAAAACTACCATTCCAGTGTTTTACTTACTATATTGTATTTACTTTGCCACCATGGCCTTTTTTTGCCTTTACCTCCCTTCTCACCTCATTTGCTCACATCGTATATAGACTTGTTTATACTGTATTATTGACTGTATGTTTGTTTTACTACATGTGTAACTCTGTGTCGTTGTATGTGTCGAACTGCTTTGCTTTATCTTGGCCAGGTCGCAATTGTAAATGAGAACTTGTTCTCAACTTGCCTACCTGGTTAAAAAAAGGTTAAATAAATAAAATAAATAGTGTACACAATCCATGTGTCAATTGTCTTAAGACTTAAAAATCCTTCTTAACCTGTCTCCTCCCCTTCATCGACACTGATGGAAGTGGATTTAACAAGTAACATCAATAAGGGATCATAGCTTACACCTGGATTCACCTTCACCAGTCTGTGATGGAAAGAGCAGGTGTTCTTAATATTTGTACAATCAGTGTATGTACAGTATAGGGCAACTCACTTGTCTTTCGAGTAGTTAACCACCTCCTTCACTTTCACCTCCTCTTTCTTCAGTCTGCCAAAGGACGACTCTTGTTCGTTAGAGTATTTTAAGGCCATGTTAAGTTTTAAATCAGCCAACAATCCCTCCACATTTCCTCCTGCCTTCATTTCTTCTATGTCACCAAATGTCCCACTGTGGTCCACGAAGTCAGACTCCTTGACATCTGAGGGAAAATTCAACATTAAAACCTTATGCATTTATAACACAGCACGTATCTAAACTCAGCAAAAAAAGAAACGTCCTCTCACTGTCAACTGCGTTTATTTTCAGCACACTTAACATGTGTAAATATTTGTATGAACATAACAAGGTTCAACAACTGAGACATAAACTGAACAAGTTCCACAGAATTGGAATAATGTGTCCCTGAACAAAGGTGTGGCCACCAGCTGCATTAAGTTCTGCAGTGCATCTCCTCCTCATGGACTGCACCAGATTTGCCAGTTCTTGCTGTGAGATGTTACCCCACTCTTCCACCAAGGTACCTGCAAGTTACCAGACATTTCTAGGGGGAATGGCCCTAGCCCTCACCCTCTGATCCAACAGGTCCCAGACTTGCTCAATGGGATTGAGATTCGGGCTCTTCGCTGGCCATGGCAGAACACTGATATTCCTGTCTTGCAGGAAATCACGCACAGAACAAGCAGTATGGCTGGTGGCATTGTCATGCTGGAGGGTCATGTCAGGATGAGCCTGCAGGAAGGGTACCACATGAGGGGGGAGGATGTCTTCCCTCACAGCTTTGAGATTGCCTGCAATGACAACAAGCTCAGTCTGATGATGCTGTGACATACCGCCCCAGACCATGAAGGACTCTCCACCTCGAAATCGATCCCGCTCCAGAGTACAGGCCTCGGTGTAACGCTCATTCCTTCGACAATAAACTCGAATCCGACCATCACCTCTGGTGAGACAAAACCGTGACTCGTCAGTGAAGGGCACTTTTTTGCCGGTTCTGTCTGGTCCAGTGACGGTGGGTTTGTGCCCATAGGCAACGTTGTTGCCGTGATGTCTGGTGAGGACCTGCCTTACAACAGGCCTACAAGCCCTCAGTCCAGCCTCTCTCAGCCTATTGCGGTCTGAGCACTGATGGAGGGATTGTGCATTCCTGGTGTTACTCAGGCAGCTGTTGTTGCCTTCCTGTACCTGTCCCGCAGGTGTGATGTTCGGATGTACCGATCCTGTGCAGGTGTTGTTACACGTGGTCTGTCACTGCGAGGACGATCAGCTGTCCGTCCTGTCTCCCTGTAGCACTGTCTTAGGCGTCTCACAGTACGGACATTGCAATTGATTGCCCTGGCCACATCTGCAGTCCTCATGCCTCCTTGCAGTATGCCTAAGGCACATTCACATAGATGAGCAGGGACCATGGGCATTATTCTTTTGGTGTTTTTCAGAGTCAGTAGAAAGGCCTCTTTAGTGTCCTAAGTTTTCATAACTGTGACCTTAATTACCTAACGTCTGTAAGCTGTTAGTGTCTTAACAACGGTTTCACAGGTGCATGTTCATTAATAGTTTATGGTTCATTGAACAAGCATGGGAAAACCCTTTTTTACAATAAAGATCTGTGAAGTTATTTGGATTTTTACGAATTATCTTTGAAAGACAGGGTCCTGAAAAAGGGACGTTTCTTTTTTTGCTGAGTTTATTTGTTAATGAATTAAAATCAGTCCGTGCATGATATAGCCTAGCTGTTTGAGCCTAAATGGACTAATTTGCCATGATGCTAGATTAGCATACTTGCTTGAATACTGACTAATTTCACAATAACACCATGTATTCTTGTAGGCTAAATGTTTTAGCCTAGTTCACATTAGGTTTCCATTGTATTGCTAATTGTTCTTGTGGTTGTGTGATACATTCATCCTGTTGGTTACAGCCCCTTAAGGGAGTGGATGTCCTGCTTGCAGACATTTGCCACCACAGGGGTTTGGCCTGTCGATGCGGCAACATGCCAGCTCCGAGGAAGAAAAGGTGGCATGACCTCTTTCAGAAGGTACTGTATGTATTATGACGAGAGATAATGGCCATGCATAGGCCTATGACATTTGAACTTTGTGTTCATCTAGAAAACAGACTGTATGACTAGAAATACCTGTCATTAAATGTAGGTCTTAAATACTAATGAACAGAAACTTTACAATATTAGGCCATCAAATTGTCATGGCATATTGTTACAAAGAGACTATACACAGTATCAAAGTCTCAGGCTGTGATCTTATCAACCAATCATGACAGGTTAAGGAAAGTTCCAGAGAGAGCTGGAGATCATCACCCCTTGACTCCTGGATTCGGGTGTGGGAGAGGCGTAGTGGGGCGAGCTGCTTGAGAGTGGTGTGAGATGGTGAAGTCACCAGCAGAGGACTTCCTAACACATGCTTCCTTACGTATTGTTACAGGTAGAGAATTGCCCAATGTAGGTCTGTGGACAACTCTGCTTGTGGGGCTTCAGAGAGGGGCTTCAGAGAGAGGCTTCAGAGAGGTGTCTGTGGACTTCACCCCAGGAGGTAACATAAAGCTTTTAAACTAAAACAACATTTCTTTTTCTGATTTACTGAAATTAGATACCATATGGTAGTGTATTTTTGAAGCAGGTCTCTACCTGTGGACCTGCTGGGCCAGCACCTACAACTCCACCTGCACCTGCAACTCCACCTGGAACTCCATCGGCTCCTACAACTCCTCCGGCGCCTACAACTCCACCTGCACCTACAACTCCACCTGAAACTCCACTGGCGCCTACAACTCCTCCGGCGCCTACAACTCCACCTACAACTCCACCAGCGCCTACAACTCCACCTGCAACTACAACTCCACCGGCACCTACAATTCCACCGGCACCTACAACTCCTCTGGTGCCTACAACTCCACCAGCACCTACAACTCCACCAGCACCTCTCTGCTTGAGGGGGAATGTACACAGCTGTGACTATAACTGCCGAGAATTCTCTTTCTTGGTAGGTAAAAAATGGCTGGCATTTGACTGTAAGGAATTCTAGGTCGGGTGAGCAGAAGGACTTGAGATCCTGTATGTTGTTATGATTAGACCATGAGTCGTTAATCATGAAGCATACACCCCTTCCTCTTCCCAGAGGTTTATCTAATACCTATTTTTTACATAAAAATTGCACTGTTGATTAGGGCCTATAAAGTAAGCATTTCACTGTAAGGTCTACCTGTTGTATTCGGCTTCCTTATAACAACAACCTGATTTTCACTGTACCCTACAATTACATATGTTACATGTTACTTATAAACTCAATCTATCTAAGCCATTGTTATTGTACCATAAAACGTAAATTGTTAGCCTGGATGTTTATTTGCTTATATCACTGAACACAACAGGTGCTTATTAGAGACAGGCCTTTTTTTGCCATGTGTCTATTTCCTTAATGCAAACAACGTTTGCTAGTTTGCATACTGATAGTTAATTGTTTAATTCCAGTATTCAGTTCCAGCATTTTTATCAATTTCTTAATTTTCTGCAATAATGTATTGTCATTTACACACTGTTACATTCATTTTGTCTTAGTATGCCACTATTTCTATTTGTTTTCTTATTTTCCTTGACAGAATCGTTATTTTCCTCTTTGACTGTGCATTGTCGTCAGCATTTTCGCCAGTTCTTTTTTCGTCAATGAATGGCAATCGGCCGATTTCTGGGGGTTTGTACTCCTAAAGTTCTTGCCAGTTATCTTGCAGTTCTCAGCTGTTGCAGGCAATGACTAGCCGTTTCTTACTGGCAATAAAAACGGATGATTGCCACCATTTCCCCCCCGAGTCATTACTGAATTATTTAATGTAACAAATCAAACATAACACCTTGTAAACAATTCATTTATATTACACTTGGCGTCGTTTTTTTCTGAAATGTGTGCCATTGCCAGGCTATTAAAGCTATTTCAGACCGCGTTTAACTAAAGTTTTACGATAATACAAAGAGGATATTGTAAGCAAATTGTTCCCGGAGGTCAGGGTTGCCATGTCCGTTATTTCCATATGAGGACGGCGGTTGCTGAGAGAGTGGTGGGGAGGACCGGACAGGTGTGTGTGGGTTGAGAGAGAACTGCAGCAGGCAGCTTAGTCTACTATTGGCTGAGACGTGAGTGAAAGGAGACAGAGCAGCACTCACGTCGTGACAACGTTTTACTAGTTGTAGGTTGGCTATTTAGAACGTCATTATTAGAGACAACTATTTTTCTATATTAACACGCTAGAACTGATGCAGACCAAAAAATAACGGCGACAAACACTGGAAAGGACTTTGGGAGCACCAGAGCGCCATGGAAGCAAGTCGGTCGGGGGTGGTTTAAAATCGATTCTAATGTAATCTTTGCTTATGGAAAACGGTATCAAGCATCGCGTTTTACACATGCTCAGTTCTAGGGTCTCGGGGGCTGCGTGAGTGGAAATTTGAAATATAAGTTATGGAACTGCCTCGCGTGATTCTGTTGTGGGGAAAATTCCACAATGAAACTGGCATTAAATGTGGAGAATTACACATTTGCATCTGTTTGCCATTAAGTAGCCTATTAATTGATATGCCATTGCTGGCTACTGTAGAATATAATTTGAAAAAATAAATATGTTGAAATTGAGTTGCTGGAGTCAATGCAAATCAATTTGTGCCACTTGTGCAGCCTACTTGGAGCTGGAACACGGATTTAATAAATAGCCTGTAACTTCAGTGTATTGTTGTTATAGCCTTGTGTTATTATGAAGTTATTAATGGCCATGTTTAGTTTATTAAATTGTAAGTTATCAAAGTTCTATCGCAATTGTCATCAATTGTTAGAATGCATTAGATTGACAGTAAGAGTCAGTCAGATTAGGCTACAGGTAACAAACTCTGGCTGTTGTTGACAAGCATATGCAGTTCATTACATATTATTCATATTCAATTCAGTGATTGAAATTATGACCTCATCCCCAGTAGCCTATTCCAGCAGGCTATTGGTTAACACAAGCACCCTGCCCGAGGGGCTGCTCTGGTGTTTACCTGGGTTTAAAGGTTCGTCTTCAGGTTCTCCGGGTTTCAGCACATCACTCAGGGAAAAGCCTCTGGACTGGTATTTCGGTTCCTGCCAGAAGCATCCACATCTGGGCCTGGTCTTCACAACGAGTGAGAGGAGATTCAGTTTACCAGAGCTGTCGTTCAGACTGGACACAGGAATCAGGCTACCGTTAGAATCTACTTCCTTCAACATGGATTTTACGGCCTTGGAAATCATGATGGTGGTGGATCGTGTTTCTGGCTGCAGCAGATGACAAAGACACAAATGACAAAGATGTCTAAGAAACAAAACTAGGATGAAAACATGAACACTCAATACAACAGCTTCAGAAGAGCATTCTAAATACGTTTCACACACATGAAAGATGGCAAGACACTCAATAACGAAAACAAAAGGTTCCCTTTCCCTGGGAAAAGAGTGGATCAGAACAGAGTAGCATTGCTTTTGACAAGACAGGAATACAAACAGGAAATAATTTCAGTCAAAAATGTTGGTCATTCAAGACAATCCAAAGCATGCTGTCTTTTATTCTGATCGCAACACTGCTTCAATACCTGGTTCCCACTGCTTCTTCCTCTGGGTCCTTATGACTTAGAGATACGTTATGAATGAAAAAGGAATATGTCTGAAATGCATTAGCTAAGAGTTCATTACATACTAGTAGGAGGAGTCTCTTTTACTGGGAAACTGTCCTGTTCCACTCTTACATTCCTGCTCTTCACTTCTGTTTTATTTGATGAGAAAATAACTTCTCTAGAAGCAGTTAGAGCTACATGCCACATTACTGGGAAGTATATTCTGGTTTGATGTGTTGTCATCCTCATGTCAGTGAAGCAGTTTTGGGGAGTAGTTCCTACATGCAATTCAACAAAGCACAGTTTAGTTCGTACAAGTACCTGGATGTTCGTATTGTTAGGTTCTAATTCTCAGAGTAAAAACTCGATGGACACTATGAAAGGTTAAACCAAGTTTATTCATCCCAAAGGATCAAACAGCTGTACAGACAAAGACATGGTATCACCCATTGTAGTATACATACCCCACTTTGAGTGGTCTCCTCCTTATCGCTAAAAATTGCATGTTTATTTCTAGGCAGGATGCTAAGTGATATGGGCAATACACGGTTCCTCCCCTTATCAGTACTGACACATATGAACGTGTTCCCTGCACTCAGCCCCTCCCAAGCGTACTTATGGCACCCCTCATGTCTCTATTATAACTGATGATTCATAATATAACTCATGATTCATGATATAACTCATGATTAATAATATAACCAACGATTAATAAAATAACTAATGATGAATAATACAACTAATTATTAATAAAATAACTAATGATGAATCATTTAACTAGTGATTAATAATATAACTTATGATTAATAATAGTTAATGTTCAGAAATCCAAATCCATCAATATGAACAATGTGCTTAGCTGGAAAGTCCAAGTAGAGTGTCTGCTCCAGTGTCCAACAACACCTCTATTTCCTACACAGACTCAGGGTTATTAGAGTTACCAGAGAATAATGCTCCTGGTCTTCAGGGGAAAGCCCTCATTGATCTACTCTGGTTGTGCGCAATTGGCGCATTCACAATGGTTCAATGGGTGAGTGAATTCATTGGGACAGTGCAACAGCCGTACTGGGATAGTCAGTCAGCTGTAGCCCAACAGCACGTACTGGGGGACTCAGTCAGCTGTAACCCAACAGCATGTACTGGGGGACTCAGTCAGATGTATCCCAACAGCACGTACTGGGGGACTCAGTCAGATGTATCACAACAGCACGTACTGGGGGACTCAGTCAGCTGTAGCCCAACAGCACGTACTGGGATACTCAGTCAGATGTATCCCAACAGCACGTACTGGGATACTCAGTCAGATGTATCCCAACAGCACGTACTGGGATACTCAGTCAGCTGTATCCCAACAGCACATACTGGGATACTCAGTCAGCTGTAGCCCAACAGCACGTACTGGGGGACTCAGTCAGATGTATCCCAACAGCACGTACTGGGGGACTCAGTCAGCTGTAGCCCAACAGCACGTTCTGGGGGACTCAGTCAGCTGTAGCCCAACAACATGTACTGGGGGACTCAGTCAGCTGTAGCCCAACAGCATGTACTGGGATACTCAGTCAGATGTATCCCAACAGCACGTACTGGGGGACTCAGTCAGCTGTAGCCCAACAGCATGTACTGGGATTCTCAGTCAGATGTATCCCAACAGCACGTACTGGGGGACTCAGTCAGCTGTAGCCCAACAGCATGTACTGGGATACTCAGTCAGATGTATCCCAACAGCACGTACTGGGGGACTCAGTCAGCTGTAACCCAACAGCCGTACTGGGATACTCAGTCAGCTGTAGCCCAACAGCACGTACTGGGGGACTCAGTCAGCTGTAACCCAACAGCACGTACTGGGATACTCAGTCAGCTGTAGCCCAACAGCACGTACTGGGGGACTCAGTCAGATGTATCCCAACAGCACGTACTGGGGGACTCAGTCAGCTGTAGCCCAACAGCATGTACTGGGATACTCAGTCAGATGTATCCCAACAGCACGTACTGGGGGACTCAGTCAGCTGTAACCCAACAGCCGTACTGGGATACTCAGTCAGCTGTAACCCAACAGCACGTACTGGGATACTCAGTCAGCTGTAGCTCAACAGCACGTACTGGGATACTCAGTCAGCTGTAGCCCAACAGCACGTACTGGGGGACTCAGTCAGCTGTAACCCAACAGCAGGTACTGGGGGACTCAGTCAGCTGTAACCCAACAGCACGTACTGGGATACTCAGTCAGCTGTAGCTCAACAGCACGTACTGGGATACTCAGTCAGCTGTAGCCCAACAGCACGTACTGGGGGACTCAGTCAGCTGTAGCCCAACAGCACGTACTGGGGGACTCAGTCAGCTGTAGCCCAACAGCACGTACTGGGGGACTCAGTCAGCTGTAACCCAACAGCACGTACTGGGATACTCAGTCAGCTGTAGCCCAACAGCACGTACTGGGATACTCAGTCAGCTGTAACCCAACAGCACGTACTGGGGGACTCAGTCAGCTGTAGCCCAACAGCACGTACTGGGATACTCAGTCAGCTGTAACCCAACAGCACGTACTGGGGGACTCAGTCAGCTGTATCCCAACAGCACGTACTGGGGGACTCAGTCAGCTGTAGCCCAACAGCACGTACTGGGGGACTCAGTCAGATGTTTCCCAACAGCACGTACTGGGGACTCAGTCAGATGTTTCCCAACAGCACGTACTGGGGACTCAGTCAGATGTTTCCCAACAGCCGTACTGGGACACTCAGTCAGATGTTTCCCAACAGCCGTACTGGGACACTCAGTCAGATGTATCCCAACAGCACGTACTGGGGGACTCAGTCAGCTGTAACCCAACAGCAGGTACTGGGGGACTCAGTCAGCTGTAACCCAACAGCACGTACTGGGATACTCAGTCAGCTGTAGCTCATAAGCACGTACTGGGATACTCAGTCAGCTGTAGCCCAACAGCACGTACTGGGGGACTCAGTCAGCTGTAGCCCAATAGCACGTACTGGGGGACTCAGTCAGCTGTAGCCCAACAGCACGTACTGGGGGACTCAGTCAGCTGTAACCCAACAGCACGTACTGGGATACTCAGTCAGCTGTAGCCCAACAGCACGTACTGGGATACTCAGTCAGCTGTAACCCAACAGCACGTACTGGGGGACTCAGTCAGCTGTAGCCCAACAGCACGTACTGGGATACTCAGTCAGCTGTAACCCAACAGCACGTACTGGGGGACTCAGTCAGCTGTATCCCAACAGCACGTACTGGGGGACTCAGTCAGCTGTAGCCCAACAGCACATACTGGGGGAACTCAGTCAGCTGTAGCCCAACAGCACGTACTGGGATACTCAGTCAGCTGTAACCCAACAGCACGTACTGGGGGACTCAGTCAGCTGTAGCCCACTTGGGTGCTGCTATAGAGATTCATTAGTAGTGTCCGCCCATGAAGGCTTGATGTCATTTGCCACAGATAAATCGACGTACCAATTTCATAGTTGTTTATCGTTTTCTAGTTAGCTAGTTGAAAAGTCATCATGAATCTTGTCAACAATCGCCTAGCAAATTATTTTCAAACTTGTTGAGATAAAACATATTGGAGCTCACCAACCACTGAACAGGCCTCAGTTAAAATAGAGCAAGTTAGAAAATAATTAAACCTGAGTTTGGATGGAACTTTGGATGGAACTTGTGTGACAAAGTGAAAATGTCGTTTCCATCAACCTCACGCGCAATGTAGATATCAAAGAATGCCGCAGTTCGTGGGTAGAGTAGTGGGTGAAACCATTCACTTCAGGAAAAGGTGTGATATTGTTACCCTCCCAATGAGCTTATCATATAAACTACAACGCGAAAAGTACAGTTTACTTCACTTTTAATCATGTCAGCACAGGTAGCAGCCGTTTACAGTCTTTCTTTAGTTTTTGATCCTTACTCTTCCCAATCAGTGTTGCCAACTCCTCAGAATGGAAAGTAGCTATTGGCTGTCCTAAAAGTCGCTAGAAGTCGCTAAATGACGTCAGCGCTCAATTTGCATAATTGGCCATGTATATATAATTGTGATGTATGCTGTAGGAGAGAGGAATAACTGGGAGAGACACATTTTTTTTTGTAAAAAAACACCCTGAATATGTTTAGAACTACAAATGAACTTTCTTCTGTCGATTTTTTTTATTTGGGACTGGCAAAAGTGACCCAAAAGAGACACTCTGGCGAAGTTACTTTGTGGGTGTTTTTTGTTTTTAAGTTTAGTTTTTTACATTTACATCCCGCCCTGATTGTAAGCCAGGGCGGCTTCATTTGCAGTCTGGACGAGGAGGGGTGAACGTCTCCTGCTCTGACTGCAGCTGGGAGGGACTGCTGCGCGAGGACTAGGCCGCATGTGAGTGCTTTGGGACGGGGTGGGGCCCACGGCAGCACCCGCTGCTCGTTGAGAAGAGAAAGAACAATACGTGCTTCACGTCAGAGTCTCCAATAACACCAGAAAAAGGCGCTGGATTTGTCGCTAGTCGCTTTTTTGAAAATGTGTCGCTAAGGGGTCTGAATACTCGCTAAATATAGCGACAAAGTCACTAAATTGACAATATTGTTCCCGATTCACTTAAACTATATTTCTTTATTTCCAATGGGCTTCACCAGAGTATCCCATAGTGTCTGGAATACAACTGTATTAAGCCCCTTACAACACCCCCCTGCAAAAACGACATGTTGTCTCAAACATTTCACTGGCCTCAAAACAAACAGAATATGTAAGTACTGGTCATGAGAACAATGGAGAAAACTGTCCTAACAGCCATATAACTATCTAGACCTGTCCCGTCTGCCTTTATTGGCAAAAACACAACACCCACTAACGAGAAAATATATACACATCAGAACATCTCTAGTTGGTATCCTGATAAGAGCTTGGCAGCCCTAAAGTGTTATAGGTTAGAATTTCTCTGGGCCTCCTCTGCGGGCTGAACGGAGGGGCAAGGCCATGGGTGACCCCAATGAATCAGTGTCCACTTCGTCATGAGATGATTGAATCGGCGTAGAGGTGGATCAAAGAATCACCAGCAGCAAGAGCGGCGACATTGATGTATTCAGAGAAGAGAGTCGGCCCGAGAATTGAACCCTGTGGCACCCCCATAGAGACAACAGGCCCTCCGATTTTACACCCTGACACACATTATCAGAGAAGTAGTTGGTGAACCAGGCGAGGCAATTCATTTGAGAAACCAAGGCTGTTGAGTCTGCCAATAAGAATGTTGTGATTGACAGTCGAAAGCCTTAGCCAGGTCGATGAATACGGCTGCACAGTAATGTCTCTTTTCGATGGCGGTTATGATATCGTTTAGGACCTTGAGCGTGGCTGAGGTGCACCCATAACCAGCTCTGAAACCAGATTGCATAGTGGAGAAGGTACGGTGGGATTCGAAATGGTCGGTAATCTGTTTGTTAACTTGGCTTTTGAAGACCTTAGAAAGGCAGGGTAGGATAGATATAGGTCTGTAGCAGTTTGGGTCTAGTGTCTCCCCCTTTGAAGAGGGGGATGACCACTGCAGCTTTCCAATCTATGGTAATCTCGGACGATACGAAAGAGAGGTTGAACAGGCTAGTAATAGGGGTTGCAACAATTTTGGCCGATCATTTTAGAAAGAGAGGGTAGGGAAGGATGAGGACGAGATCAGATCCTCACTTCTCAGTGCCGTCCACCTCATTGTCAGTGCCATGGACGGTGAGATAGAGAGCAGTTTTCACAGGATTCTCCAGTTATTATTTGATCAGTTCCTGGGAAACTAGGTTCACTACTGTGGTTTTATGTGTGTATAATTATATCTTCAGGAATGACAGATGAAGGTCTCTCTGTGTTGGGATCCTGTTGCAGTCCTCCAGTCTTACAGGCCCTGCAGATCCTGGTGAGTTCACACCTGCTTGATTGAGCCTCCAGTCCTGTATGACCTGGAGTTCATTTTTCTAGGTTTTTGTTTATGTAAATGTATTTGGGTTTATCTGTGGCAAATGACATCAAGCCTTCTAATGCGGACACTACTAATGAATCTCAATGGCAGCACCCAAGTGGGCTACAGCTGACTGAGTCCCCAGGCTAGCCTCTCCATAACAGATCACTGAGGGAGGCTGAAACAGCTGCATTAGGGAGCTGCCTTTCCTCAAATCAAATTGACCAAAATAACAGTACAACAGGGAACGAGCATGTACTGTGTGCTTTATTAGCTCAAGCAATTACAAATCAAATGTGTTTGAATGAAATCCAGAATTACATGCAGAACAGCGCCATCTCCTGGATAGTGGTGGGGCTGCCCTGAATGATGTATTGCATCAAAGTATAGGTCACATCAATTACACGTTTATAAGTAATTTAGGAGTTTCTTATGGAGGCCACCGATCTCAAATCTAAGGTAATTTAACCTTTAAAAGTAATTTACTTAATAATTTACTAAAGATATTTGATTAATCATTTTGCTCATTATCTTTGTAATGAGTGATCTACAAGGCTGTAACACTAATGATTTGAAAGACATTTGTTTATTTTATAGCATTCAAAATAATATATCTCTAAATCTCCAAAATAACTCTACTCATCAATACTGGGACAAGCCTATTTGCTTCTAAGTATTTTAAACAATGCATACAAATCAGGTTTTGCAGTATAAAGGACTTCCATTATGTTTCACATTGATAAACAGTTCAGTATCAATTAAAACATGCATCATGTCTAACTATTTGTCATTTTAAAGTGTTTTTCATTGTTGCAAATTCTAGGGATGCAGATGCCACATTAATTCCTGTGCTGCTTGTCCTCCAGGTGCAGCATGTGGCAGCAGGGAGTGGGGAGACCCTCTCTCTGAGAGATGCTGGTCTGGCTGTTCTGACTGAGGAGGAGCTGTATCAGAGGACAGAGAGTCTCTTTGGTCACTCTGAAGTTACACTGAAGAGAGAGGAGGACACACTGAGGACAGAGATGAAGGACCAGCCTGGATACCTTCCTCTAGTCATGAGTATCACTGTGAAAGGCCTGGCCTCTTTAGTGTAAGGAGGGAGGGAGAGGGAGAGAGAGACCATGCAACTTGTAAATCCCGTTTGAACTGATACACTCAGTATTCCATTCCATGTCTTACTCTTGCACTAGTTGAGCCACAGAACCAGTGATCAACAGTGTATGTATCCTTGTAATGTTTTCAGTAAAGTTCAACAAACGATATCAGACGTCCTGACCTCCATTCTTCTAGTCATTAGATAATACAACATAAAGTGGGACATTACAGAGGGGGGGGGGGGGGGTAGTTTATTAGGATCCCCATTAGATAATACAACATAAAGGCACATTACAGAAGGAGGGAGGGAGGGAAGAGGGTGGGAGGGAAGAGGGTGGGAGGGAGGGAGGGAGGGAGGGAGGGAGGGAGGGAGGGAGGGAGGGAGGGAGGGAGGGAGGGAAGAGGGTGGGGATCCTACGTTTTAGCATTGTCAAGTGACCCACATGTCAAGAACAGAAACAGAATCCTGTTCAAAATACTGTTAACCAGAATCATGTCCAAAGGACATTCAAAAACATTTCTGTGAAGTCCGTTATTGTTGTAGACTCATTTGAAAGTGTAAACTTTCTCACATTACTGTGCTACCAGGTTCAAAAAGTATAAGAGGAAGTCCAGCACCATGGTAATCTTGATGTTTTGAATACCAGGGTGATGAAGATGTTATTCTTTTTAATAATGATTCTATGCTCAAAGATAACATCCCCAATGCTGAATATGTGGAGTCAGTATCATGGTCCATTCCTTTGATGTCTGATTCACAGTGTTTGAACAACATAGACATTTTGTCATCACCTATGTGATGTGCGCGTGTGTGTGTGTGTGAGAGAGAGAGAGAGAGAGAGGGTATGAGTGGGTGTATGTGTGGGTATGTGTCTGTGCATATGAATGGGAGAGTGAAGGAGGGTGAATATGAATATGTGTAGGAGGGTGGGAGAGAATGGATGTGTGGAGGACTACGCTATATGTTGTGTGTGAATGAAGGAGAATGGATGAGAAAGTAGGTGTATAGAGGGGTGTACAGTAGATGTGTTTGAGAAGAAGGGATGGGGGAAAGACAGAGGTGCTGATAAACTGGGTCTGGTGGGTAAGAGAGGACAAGGAGGGGAGGTGCTGATAAACTGGGTCTGGTGGGTAAGAGAGGACAAGGAGGGGAGGTGCTGATAAACTGGGTCTGGTGGGTAAGAGAGGACAAGGAGGGGAGGTCCTTATAAACTGGGTCTGGTGGGTAAGAGAGGACAAGGAGGGGAGGTCCTGATAAACTGGGTCTGGTGGGTAAGAGAGGACAAGGAGGGCAGGTGCTGATAAACTGGGTCTGGTGGGTAAGAGAGGACAAGGAGGGGAGGTGCTGATAAACTGGGTCTGGTGGGTAAGAGAGGAGGGCAGGTGCTGATATATATATATATGGACTTGGTCTTTTACCAAATAGGGCTATCTTCTGTATACCCCCCACCTTGTCACAACACAACTGATTGGCTCAAACGCATTAAGAAGGAAGGAAATTCCACAAATGAACTTTTAAGGCACACCTGTTAATTGAAATGCATTCCAGGTGATTACCTCATGGCACTGGTTGAGAGAATGCCAAGAGTGTGCAAAGCTGTCATCAAGGCAAAGGGTGGCTATTTGAAGAATCTCAAATATACAATATATTTTGATTTGTTTAACACTTTTTTGGAAACTACATAATTCCATATGTGCTATTTCATAGTTTTGATGTCGTCACTATTATTCTACAATGTAGAAAATAGTACAACTTATTAAAACCCTTGAATGAGTCGGTGTGTCCAAACTTTTGACTGGTACTGTATATTTATTTGTTTTCATATTATATATATATTTTTTATTGCACTCAAGATAGGAAATGTATACATACGAACAACTACTAACAGGCGCACACAGATAATGACTACATCTCATCTGCCCAGACCTGCATGCTCACACCACCATCCCTAGTGCGTGCATGATTGTTTGCCACTTGGCCCTTATTAATGTGTTTTTCTCGTATGCCAAAGATGATTCAAATATATTATTTTTCTTTGATGATTATAAAGTATTCTGGAGAAATCCAGTCTGTTTGTGGCAACGTTCCACTCCTTGCCACTCCTCATTGTGCTAAACATGACAAGCAGTGGCAAGGAGTGTAATGTTAGCACAGACAGACTGGATTTCTCCAGGTTACTTATAACGCTGTATTCAGATTCATTAAGACATTTACTGGTCTAATACCTCTATTTAAAAAAAGAACTATAGCAACAACCAAGTATTTTGACTAATGTACTTTATATGACTAATCGCTCACGCCTGTCAGGCACTGTTTTTCCTGTTAAAACCTGTTGGGGCTAGGGGGCATCATTTTCACTTTTGGATGAAAGGCATGCCCAGAGTAAACCACCTCCTACTCTTTCCCAGATGGGAATATATGCATATTATTATTACTGGTGGATGGAAAACACTCTGAAGTTTCTAAAACGGTTTGAATTATGTCTGTGAGTATAACAGAACAAAAACCTGAGAAGAAATCCAAACAGGAAGTGAGAACTCAATTTTGAAAACAGTGCCATTTGATGTCCATCTTAGATATGGATGAGCATGCACTTCCTAGGGCTTCCACAAGATGTCACCGTCTTTAGATTCTGGTTGTATGATTCTACTATAAAGGAGGGGCTCATAATAGCTCTTTTACTGAGTGGTCAGGCAGAAAGCCTCGGTCTCATTGCGCTCGGTCACGAGAGAGTGTTCTTGCTTTCCAATGCGTTTCTTCAGATAATGAAATTCTCCGGTTGGAACCTTATTGCTGATTAATGTTTAAAACATCCTAAATATGGATTGCATACATCATTTGACTTGTTTCTACGACCTGTAACGGAACTTTTTGAGTTTGTCTGGAGGAATTTCTCGTGCTTTTTGAGGATTGAATGCTGGGCTGAACAAGCTAACAAGAAGTGGCTAAATGGTGGGCTTTATGGAACAAATCAGTCATTTATTGTCGAACTGAGATTCCTGGAACTGCCTTCTGATGAAGATATTCAAATGTAAGTGAATATTTATAGTGTTTTTTGTAGCTTCTGTTGACGTCAAAATGGCGGCTATTTCTTTGGGTTCTGAGCGCTGTTCTCAGATGATTCTTTTTCCGTAAAGTTTAAAAAAAATCTGACACAGCGGTTGCATAGAGGATACGTTTATCTTTAATTCTGTGAATAACACTTGCATCTTTTATCAATGTTTATTGTGAGTATTTCCGCAAAATCACCAAATGTTTTGGAATCAAAACATTACTGCACGTAACACGCCAATGTAAACTGAGATTTATATATATATATATATATATATATATATATGCACATTATCGAACAAAACACACAATACATGTGCAACATGATGTGCTATGAGTGTCATCTGATAGAGATAATCAAAGGTTAGTGATTCATTTTATCTATATTTCTGCTTTTGTGACTGGGAAAAATGGCTGTGTGTGTTTTTGAATTTGGTGGTCATCTAACATAAATATATGTTGTGTTTTCGCTGTAAAACATTATAAAAATCGGACACGATGGGTAGATTAACAAGATGTTTATCGTTCATTTGCTGTATTGGACTTGTTAATGTGTGAAAGTTAAATATTTTTAAATAATATTTTATTTTTCAGCTGAATGGGAGGAGGTGTTCCCTTGGAACCTTGCCATAACAAGTTTAATGATGGCGAGGGCAGGTGTTTGGCAGGCATGAGCGAAGGACACTGTGTGCTAACTAGCTAGTCCGTGGAGGATTCCGGTAAACAGCAAGCGTAAGGCTTGGGGTGACACCGTGTGCTAGCTAATTAGATAACTAGCAAGCTAACTAGCTCATGGTGTCGCAAGCTAGCTAGAACAGTGATGCCCCAGCCTCCTGCCCGCTGTGTATCGGAAAAACTAGTGGGAAGCGGAGACAACAGTAGACAGTGTCCTGTGCCTGTCTGGCAGTGTTTTCCCCGCAGTTCGGTTAGCGACGGTGAGGACAGATGTTCTGCAGGCGGGAGCGAAGAACACTGTCAACCGGTGTCACCCATGCCTCCCGCTAGCTACTAAGGAGGACTCCGGTACACATCAGGCCGGGCAAAACTGTGGAACACTCTGGAACACAGCAGGCAGGGAGACACTGTGTGCTAGCTAGTAGGACTCCGGTACACAGCAGACAGGGCGACACTGTGTGCTAGCTAGCAGGACTCCGGTACACATCAGGCAGGGCAAAACTGTGTGCTAGCTAGCTAGTTAGCTAGCAGGACTTTGGAACACAGCAGGCAGGGAGACACTGTGCTAGCTAGCAGGACTCCTGTCCTGGTCATTCCCTGGATGGGAGACCAGATAGTGCTGGAAGTGGTGTTGGAGGGCCAGTAGGAGGCACTCTTTCCCATGGTTTAAAAAAATATCCCAATGCCCCAGGGCAGTGCCCCCAATATAACATAGATTTAGATTTCTTTAACACCTTTTTGATTACTACATGATTCCAAATGTGTTATTTCATAGTTTTGACGTCTTCACTATTATTCTACAAAGTACAAATATAGAAAAACCCTGGAATGAGTAGGTGTGTCCAAACTTTTGACTGGTACTATGTATATATTTATTTGTTTTCATTATTATTCATATATTATTTCATTATATTATTATTATTTTTTTATTCCACTTCCAGATAGGAAGCGTATATATACGAACAACAAATTACAGATGCCCACAAACAATGACTACATCTCATCTACCCAGACCCAGATGTTCACACATCACTAGTGTCTGCATTAATGTTTGTCACTTGGCCTGAAATTGTACCAATTTGATTTTCTCAGTTGCCCATGCTAAATCAATGATGGCCCCCTGGTCGGTAATTCAGACCATGATTACTACAAGTTTAGATAGCTGGCTAGACTAATTGACTAATCAAAAACATGTTTGCTGACATGGGTAAGTGACTGTCAGTGACTGAAATAAGAAGAAGACTGCTGATGCAAAACCACATTTCGAAATTGCACCTTGTGTATTCTACTATTCCAAGCCTATTCCCTATATAGTGCACTACTTTAGACCAGAGCCCTATTCCCAATATAGTGCACTACTTTAGACCAGAGCCCTATTCCCTATATAGTGCACTACTTTAGACCAGAGCCCTATTCCCTATATAGTGCACTACTTTAGACCAGAGCCCTATTCCCTATATAGTGCACTACTTTAGACCAGAGCCCTATTCCCTATATAGTGCACTACTTTAGACCAGAGCCCTATTCCCTATATAGTGCACTACTTTAGACCAGAGCCCTATTCCCTATATAGTGCACTACTTTAGACCAGAGCCCTATTCCCTATATAGTGCACTACTTTAGACCAGAGCCCTATTCCCTATATAGTGCACTACTTTAGACCAGAGCCCTATTCCCTATATAGTGCACTACTTTTGACGGGTCCATAGGGCTCCATTGAAGGGAAAAAGCCAAAGGAAACACTGCCTTCTTTCATTGGTCTTGTTACCTCTCTGAAAGCAGCTTTTCTTTGGGGTGTCGTCGCGGGTGCCAGACCCCCATTACGCTCTTCTTAACAGGCAGCTTCCACCTCAAGCCCCCCAAGAGTGTGGGACATTAGGCACAGCTCTGAGGACAAGACAAGGAGACAGTAGTATGAGCCTATTAATACAGACACGCATTCAAATACATTGGACATACTGAACATTAACAGAGACCATGCACTTGATAAGGCTTTGTAATATACAACCTACATGGTCTGATTATGGGTCCAGGTGAGGGTTGACAGTTTAAAACATGTGTTGTTGCCTGAGAAACTGGAAAATAAAAGCATATGCTCCTTCACCATAGTGTCCATTGAGTTTGATCTCTATCTCAATAACGCAGTAAGTGATGACAGTATGGGCAGGAATCTCCAGAGACACACTGCTGTCATTGAGCAGACTGCTGTTCTCCTTCACAGACACCTGTGGGTTGACAAGACAGAAACCTCACATCTGGGGTGTATTAACTACGAACCAAACGGGACAAAACAACGAGGGACCTACCTGAATTTGTCCAGTAAGAAACTCAGCTTTTGTTGCAAAACTCTTTCTATAGTAAGGACTTTAGAGATTGCCACTCATAGACATGTTTTTTCTAAAATCAATGATTTTAGATAAAGTCAAACAGTGAGAAGCTTAGTGGTATTTGAGAGATAGGAGAGAAAAGGGTTACTGTTTAAATCGGTAAATATATATATTTAAGAAAATATATAAGTAGCACAGATACTTCTTAAAGCAGATAAGACACTTGACAGAGAATTGGTACAGGATTGACATGAATGGATGCCCAAGGTAGAATTGGACATGTGGAAAATGAAAGGGGTGCTCCTACATGATGATGTCAGACATAAGGATAATTTACTGATCTTACTTAAGTCATTGTTTAGAGTAGGCAAGGTTGTTACCTGGGCAGAGCCAGGTAACAAAGGGGGGATGGGTAAATTGTGTTCTAGGATAGGATGTGACTACTGGATAATAAATGGGAAAAAAAGAAAAAAAAGCTAACAAGTAGGTATAGAAGTTAAAGATATAATCAGATAGAACAAATGAGAAACTGTTTGTTAACCAAACCTGTATGTCCAAGATTTTATGCACTACAGGTGAATTACAGGTGAAGTCACTCAATCCAGTCCCTGAGGCCTGTTGGGGGGGGGGCCATACCAAGGACTCCTGGTGACAGCTAGCAGAAAGAACTACCCGGATTCATATCACACTGCGGGAGGGTAGGACACCCATGACACTGTCGAACAATAACAGTGTTCGAGAGGAGAACTGGAATTAACAGAATTCTGGGGGCCATCTCTCGAATGAATATTACCTTACCTGTCATTTCCTCCCTGTTCTTGTTCATAGAAGTAAAAATGTGTCTGACTCTTGCTAATGATGTGTTTTCTGGAAGAGGGTGGGGCTTTATAGGTGAGCTGTCCATCCTAAACTGTATGGTTGGGGGACCTAATTCCTGACCATATTCCTGATACACCATGAACAGCGAGAAGGGGGTAATATTGACATAGTTAAACAAGGAGGAATTAGTATTAACCAAGCATAAGAGATCACTTGATCTGGATAAACAGGAAGTGAGAGTAGGATAGGGAAGGATGTCTCAGTGGAGTTCTATGTAGACCAAGTGGTGCCTCTGACTCCTTGGCAGTTCAGGACTAAGAGTAGCTATTATGGAAGACATCTATGCAAGTCCCTGTGTAGTTCATGAAAACCAGTTATAGCTCACATCATGTGAGAGGCTACATAAATCTACATACCCAGCATGAAAGGAGATGGAGTGTAGTGAAAGTAAGGGTTTCAGTTGATAACCTAGTGCATTCCAGGTAGAAAAAGTTAGAGCAGCTGATTGCCCTATAGTCAGCAGAATACAAGCAGAGTCCCTGACAAAGCAGATACTGACTGTGGAGTTGTCCAGAGCCAAGAGCCGGTGTGGATAGTTCAGAAATGGAATTATTCACCTAAGGGAACAGCCTGTATGGTAAAGCTATTCATGGAAGCAGGAAAGCCAGATAATAAGTTGTATGGATTTGCACTATTTATATCCACATGTTCCTCTGAAATCTGAGCTTCCTCCTTTCACAGAGGCAAAGGGAGACTGTTTACTGTTTGATTCAGTATAGTACTTCTGAGAAATATGTGGGGGAAATCAGTATTGCATTAGGACAGATAATGTTACTTCTGATGCGACCAATGAGTGATTTGGCAGGCTGGTTGAGACTGGGGATTTCAGTAAGATGTGTGGGAATGACGTGATGGCCGAGTATTACTGGCTAATTGGACAGTGGTATGTGTACTGGTACATTTGAGAATGCCTTTAACACTCATTCAACACCATGACATGATGTTGAATAAACAGGAGAAAAGAAGTACTCCGACTGGGTCTTTTGATGATAGGGTTTGTATTAATAATATTGTGGTTCCACGGGGGGCAGATGAGATCTAAAGCTATAAATTAGATCCTGGCAGGATTAGAGTCATGTATTTTTGATGGTCCACTCTCAATGAGAATGTGGATTGTATCAATTATATCTATTAAAAATCCACAGCGCTTCACCAATTATATCAGAGATGTAATGAATGGTTTGGCAGAATAGAATAGTCTTGGATGTTTGCTGGCTGAGTGTATGGAGGTAATTTGGACTCCGGGGATACAGTTTCGGATGGATCAGTGACCAAGGCCTTGTCTGGTTTACACACCCTAGTTCACGAGTTGGCAGTAAACTCAGGGGTGGATACTTCTCTGACTAATTGGGTTGACAGTGTGTTTGGAAGATGGGAAAATGTTATGATTACTGTGTTATGGGCTACCTTCACCTGTGTGACTGTGTTAGTTTTGTGCGGATGTGTTTTGATTCCGTGCGTGAAAGTTCTCATTTCCAGGACTCTGGAGAAATCAATGACACTTCAGATGGTGAAATATGGACCCATTCTAAGCTCTGACCAGTGGAATGATGAATACCGTACCCCGGGTCCAGTGGAGGAATCCGGATCTTTTAATTATGAGGAGCCTATGTTAGATGAGACAATATTTGATGTTTAGGAGATTTAGGTTATTCATATTTCAATGTATGGACTGTTTTGAAATGACGACTGTAACGAAAATCCTGATAAGAAGTGTTATGATTCTGATGTAGGTTAAAACAGTCACGGGCGTTGATCGTGTGTACATACGTGTATTGGTTTGTCTTATTCCTAGGATATCATTGAAGTTTCCTTTTAGTGTTTAATAATGGTATGAATTGTTTAGTCATTTTTAGGGTGGATTGTTGGAATTATTATGAATAAATGAATAAACAATATCCCCATTTTAAATAGAATTGTAACTAAGTAAACTTATACTCTGTTTTATTATATCTCCATCACCATACACCCACACATACCCACATAATGTGCTCTCCATCACCATACACCCACACATACCCACATACTGTGCCCTCCATCACCATACACCCACACATACCCACATACTGTGCTCTCCATCACCATACACCCACACATACCCACATACTGTGCCCTCCATCACCATACACCCACACATACCCACATACTGTGCCCTCCATCACCATACACCCACACATACCCACATACTGTGCCCTCCATCACCATACACCCACACATACCCACATACTTTGCCCTCCATCACCATACACCCACACATACCCACATACTGTGCCCTCCATCACCATACACCCACACATACCCACATACTTTGCCCTCCATCACCATACACCCACACATACCCACATACTGTGCCCTCCATCACCATACACCCACACATACCCACATACTGTGCCCTCCATCACCATACACCCACACATACCCACATACTGTGCCCTCAATCACCATACACACCCACATACTGTGCCCTCCATCACCATACACCCACACATACCCACATACTGTGCCCTCCATCACCATACACCCACACATACCCACATACTGTGCCCTCCATCACCATACACCCACACATACCCACATACTGTGCCCTCCATCACCATACACCCACACATACCCACATACTGTGCCCTCCATCACCATACACCCACACATACCCACATACTGTGCCCTCCATCACCATACACCCACACATACCCACATACTGTGCCCTCCATCACCATACACCCACACATACCCACACACTGTGCCCTCCATCACCATACACCCACACATACCCACACACTGTGCCCTCCATCACCATACACCCACACATACCCACATACTGTGCCCTCAATCACCATACACACCCACATACTGTGCCCTCCATCACCATACACCCACACATACCCACATACTGTGCCCTCCATCACCATACACCCACACATACCCACACACTGTGCCCTCCATCACCATACACCCACACATACCCACATACTGTGCCCTCCATCACCATACACCCACACATACCCACATACTGTGCCCTCCATCACCATACACCCACACACTGTGCCCTCCATCACCATACACCCACACATACCCACATACTGTGCCCTCCATCACCATACACCCACACATACCCACATACTGTGCCCTCCATCACCATACACCCACACATACCCACATACTGTGCCCTCCATCACCATACACCCACACATACCCACATACTGTGCCTTTTATCTCCTTTGTTTGTTGTGTTTTATACCTCCCATGTTGATTCAGTACTTTAGTGTTCCAGTTCCTTATTTGAATATGTGTTATTTAGCTAATTATACTTTCGTGGAGTGCTCTCTTATCCATTTATAAAATAGAAAGTGGAATATTAATTATTGTGCTGGCTTGTCCATCTCGTTAGTCAAAAGGGGTTTCAGCTGTGCTGGCCCAGGTGCTCCAGTTGCCTTGAGAGATGTGGAGGGCTTAGTTGTCTCTCCCCATTTGAGTTGTAGAAAATCAATATTTTAACCGATCTTCCCTGTTTTCATTTTGCTCTACTTTATGGTTTACTTCCTGTCTCCAGGTTTGGTTTGGGTTTTTCTTTTGTTTGCCTCTTCTTGGGTGAATTTAGTGGGTCTCATGGTGGGTGTCTTTTATGATCCAGTTGTTGTTGATAGACAACTTTCAGTGGACACCCACGTGACTGTCTTTCAGAACCTGTAACGGTTCTCTTGTGGTGAAGGAGAGTCGGACCAAAATGCAGCGTTGTGATGATTCATGTTATTTTAATAAAGGAAAACCTATACATGAAACAAAATAATGAACATGTGAAAACCTGGTGCAAACACAGAGACAGGAACAATCACCCACAAACACAGAGACAGGAACATTCACCCACAAACACAGAGACAGGAACAATCACCCACAAACACAGAGACAGGAACATTCACCCACAAACACAGAGACAGGAACATTCACCCACAAACACAGAGACAGGAACATTCACCCACAAACACAGAGACAGGAACATTCACCCACAAACACAGAGACAGGAACATTCACCCACAAACACAGAGACAGGAACATTCACCCACAAACACAGAGACAGGAACATTCACCCACAAACACAGAGTGAAACCCAGGCTACCTAAATATGGTTCCCAATCAGAGACAATGACTAACACCTGTCTCTGATTGAGAACCATATCAGGCCAGACATAGAAATAGACAAACTAGACATGTAACATAGAATGCCCACTCAGCTCACACCCTGACCAACCAAAACATAGACACATACAAAGCAAACTATGGTCAGGGTGTGACAGAACGCCTCCTAAACCTGTTTTGTTTTGGTTGTTGTCAGTGACTCTTTGTTAGTTACCCCCTTCTGTTTGAGCGAAAATGTTTGGTTTCTTGCTGGGGAGGGTAACAACTATATAGTGAACACATTTTGGCTGGAGTCGTATATAGGGAATAGGGTGCCATGCACATGTGGATACACAGACCTGCGAGTAACTGAGGCTCTTCATGATGAGTTTAGAATTTGTGGCCCCCATCAAAGTTGCCCATCCCTGGTCTACTTGGACCTTCCAGCTACTTGGTCCTCCAGCACATTCTCTACTTGGGCCTTCCAGCTACTTGGTCCTCCAGCACATTCTCTACTTGGGCCTTCCAGTTAAGCACTTTGGCCATATGTACACTCATGTACTTGTACAAATTAAACTGTTAAGAACTACTCCCCAATACTGCTTCACTGACATGAGGATGACAACACTTAAACCACATTATCCTTCCCTGCAACTTGGCATGTACCAAGGACATAACAATGGACGACAGCCAATCCCTGCTCTTAAACACAAAACAATACAGGCATGTTGATCCTTGAGTTCTAACAGCTTCTAGTGAAGTTATTTTCTCATCAAATAAAACAGAAGTGAAGAGCAGGAATGTAAGAGTGGAACAGGACAGTTTCCCAGTAAGGGGTGAAGGACAATCCTATGATTATGTAATGAATTCTTAGCTAATGCATTTAAGACATTATAGTATAACATTCTTAAGCAAGCTAATTAGCTTATATTTTTTGAATTCTTTTTTTTTTAGAAAGAGATGTTGAAAATGGGCATGGATTGATTCAATTGATTAAACCAACCCAAATACGTGTAGCTACACTCTTAGAAAAAGGGTTCCAAAAGGGTTCTTTGCATAGGGTTCTACCAAGAGACGTTTTCATCTGAAGAACCCTTTTTGGAAAATGATGGTTATTTAAGGTAAAGGATTCAACCTAGAACCTTTTATATCCTGCAAACCATTTTTGGAAGAAAGGGTTCTTTGATGATTATTTGGAAGGAAAGAAGGGTTCTACACAGAACCCTTCTGAATCTGAATAAGCTTTTTATTGTACCTTTATTGGAAACCACATACATGAGAACCTTACAGTGACATGCTAGCGGCTAGTCCACTGTTACAGCACAGTGTACTGTTGTAGAGAGAAACCTACATAGAATTCACATAGAAACCTGCTTTTTATACAATGCATTGTGATTATGGACTGGTTGGCATAGTTGGTTCCAGCTGTAATAGGACGCTACTGTATTTAATCAAACTAGGAAACAAACTGTGGGTGTATTTGGAATGCAGTTCCTGTGTCATTGTGAGAAGGGGGTGTGGCAAAGACAGTCCTCTTATAGGCTTGTGACTGACATATCCCCTTCAGAGATTTAGCACTGACTGAGTCCCAAGGATCTGGAGGAAGAAACGGTGAGAACCTGGTAGCTATAGAAGCTCTTGCAGATTACGTCAACAGAGATATGAAATACTGCTCTTCAGGATACACTGGATAAATATATTATGGGATAGAAAATGTCACATTTCATGCTTTGAGTGAAATGTAGTTTACAGTAGTTTGAATTGATGCTATTGAGAAGGCTTGCTTGGACTTGCATTTATTACTTTTTGTCTTTGTCCTTTCTGTTTGTCCTCAGCCTGAGACACCATTCTCAACCATCTCCTCATCTGTCTCCTTGACCTCTTTGGACTTATAGCTATGGCTACATTTGCCTCAGCAACAATTTTTTTGGTGAAGAACGTGGATTCTGATGGCAACCTGATACCTGTGTCCTCCCTGAACAACTGTGGCAAGTTGAAACCTCTCTCACTGGTTCTCAAACAGTCACCTTTCTTTATGAAAACCAAATACATGCCTACTAAGTTGACCCTCGATGATGTGTTTACCAAAAATACACCCTTAAATCCAGGTAAACTCCTGATGCCTCATTTATAACCGTATGTTTCACAGTAAATATCAGCGTGCGACATTTCTTCAAATACGTACACAGGAAAATATTGAGAATTATAAACTTGGCGCATGTCACTTCCTAAAACTGTCCTCATGAATGAACATTAAAGTCGAAATCACACAAACGTTTATTTCTCATAATGGTAATAGAATGCATATGAGTGAATGTGAGAAAACAGACGGTTTACAAGCATTAATGGTGTCATCAATGTGTTGTTAAAAGCGCCAATGCTGATAAGTTTAACTATCAGTGCCAATACTATGTATAGGCTAGGGCTAATGATAAACGGTGTAGCAATGCATGAATGCAACAAAATCCTATTCATTAACAACTGGATTGTGTTTCAGAATGATATATCAGCTGTCAATGTCATTTCTTTACAGTAGGCTATCACAATAGTAGCTTAATAAAGCCGAGTTGATTGATAAAGTATTTTCGTAACCATATAACGTACCGTAAAATGTAACAGTTGAACAGACAGATTATATTTTACAGTGAAGCATTGAGTTCAAAAATTCTGCTGACAGGTCCAAAACTATTTGCCATTGTTTTTTGTAATTTGAGTAATTTAGCAGACAATCTTATCCAGAGCAGCTTACAGGAGCAATTAGGTTGAAGTACCTTGCTCAAGGGCACAGATAGATTTTTCACCTGGTTGGCTCTTGGATTTGAACCAGTGACCTTTCGGTTACTGGCCAATGCTCCTAACCCCTAGGATACCTGTCGCCCAGAAACTGGCATAGTCCTTTGGCGAATACAGCATAAATTATTGCAAAATATGAAAACATTCTGTCAACACCTCCAAAAACATCTGATCAAATTTGCCATTGCTCACTGCTGTTGCCTAATTCCAATATTCTCCAAATGATACAGCATTATTGTCACCATAAAAGGTGAATAGGTGCTTTCCAGGCAGAGTTATAATGCCTGTTCACTCACACAAAGTTTTCAAACGGGTCTGATGTATAACGGGAACTGCGACTGTATGGTGTCTGCCAAGTTTTTAAATCTCTATTTTTAACCATAGGCCTACATATTTGTTTCAGAAATTGCACACGCAGCAAATATTTTTGTGTGAAATTTTGTGTGAAACTATTGCGTAAATGTCACACTAAATATCTGCTTGCACCATTTCTGAAAAGAATACTATGTATAAAAATATAGATATTTATAAACTTGACACAAGCAGATATGCATGTTTCCCATTATAAATCAGACCTGTAGTAAAACTCTGCTTGGAAAAGTCCTCCATTCACCTTTTATGGTGACAATAACGCGGTATAATTTGGAACTATTGGAATTAGGCAACAGCAGTTTCTAAAAGAAAGAGCAATGGCACATTTTATCAACTGTTTTTGGAGATGTTGGCAGAAAGTTTGAAACTTATTCTGTATTTGGCAAACGACTGTTTCTGAAAGAGGAGACAATGGTAAATGGTGGTGGACCTGTCAGCAGAGCATTTCAATTCAACATGTGTTGCATTGACTGGACTACTTGCTAATTCTGAGACATTGTAAACGAGAACAAATCAAAGAAAATACACAGCAGCTTCCTCACAGTGCTAGCATATATACTTCAATGGAAAAGATCAATCACCTGTTCAATTCAGCTGTGTAGCCTACTATAAACTGCACTGCCCTTGCTGTCTCTGCCTGGCCGGTTCCCCTCTTTCCACTGGGATTCTCTGCCTCTAACCCTATTACAGGGGCTGAGTCACTGGCTTGCTGGGGCTCTCTCATGCCGTCCCTGGAGGGGGTGCGCCACCTGAGTGGGTTGATTCACTGTTGTGGTCATCCTGTCTGGGTTGGCGCCCCCCCTTGGTTTGTGCCGTGGCGGAGATCTTTGTGGGCTATACTCAGCCTTGTCTCAGGATGGTAAGTTGGTGGTTGAAGATATCCCTCTAGTGGTGTGGGGGCTGTGCTTTGGCAAAGTGGGTGGGGTTATATCCTTCCTGTTTGGCCCTGTCCGGGGGTGTCCTCGGATGGGGCCACAGTGTCTCCTGACCCCTCCTGTCTCAGCCTCCAGTATTTATGCTGCAGTAGTTTATGTGTCGGGGGGCTGGGGTCAGTTTGTTATATCTGGAGTACTTCTCCTGTCCTATTCGGTGTCCTGTGTGAATCTAAGTGTGCGTTCTCTAATTCTCTCCTTCTCTCTTTCTTTCTCTCTCTCGGAGGACCTGAGCCCTAGGACCATGCCCCAGGACTACCTGACATGATGACTCCTTGCTGTCCCCAGTCCACCTGGCCATGCTGCTGTTCCAGTTTCAACTGACCTGAGCCCTAGGACCATGCCCCAGGACTACCTGACATGATGACTCCTTGCTGTCCCCAGTCCACCTGGCCATGCTGCTGCTCCAGTTTCAACTTCCACCTGACTGTGCTGCTGCTCCAGTTTCAACTGTTCTGCCTTATTATTATTCGACCATGCTGGTCATTTATGAACATTTGAACATCTTGGCCATGTTCTGTTATAATCTCCACCCGGCACAGCCAGAAGAGGACTGGCCACCCCACATAGCCTGGTTCCTCTCTAGGTTTCTTCCTAGGTATTGGCCTTTCTAGGGAGTTTTTCCTAGCCACCGTGCTTCTACACCTGCATTGCTTGCTGTTTGGGGTTTTAGGCTGGGTTTCTGTACAGCACTTTGAGATATCAGCTGATGTACGAAGGGCTATATAAATACATTTGATTTGATTTGACTGCCTATGTGATTGCATAGCCTACAGCAAAACCTGAAATAAATAGCCTATCTATTTACTAGGCTACTAGGCTAAATTAAATGAGAGATGCGAATGCTAATTTGATGTATGGCTCCTTCAGGTACCCATTACAGCCAGAGAAGGTGAGGAATGTAGTCTGCCATCATGATCATCATAAAATAAATAGGAAATAGATTTCTGTGTCTATTTATACAGTATTAGATTCCAAAAATAAAACACAGATTTTCAGTCTTCTCACTAACGGCACATGGCTCCTTTACAATACTTCAACCACTAGATAGATATTGTGTGTACGTGTGGTCTAAAGTTTGCAGGAAGCAAGTTCAGTTTTTATAAAAGCAAACTTTTGTTGTATTTTAAGTTTATAAATCAGTCCATTTGATTTATAACAGGAAACATGAGTATGTGTGGCATGCGCCAAGTTCATAAATGGCAATATTTGTATAGGTACATAATATTTGGATGTGTCTGTTATAGATATGTGATGAATGTGTCTGTTATAGATATGTGCTGTGGTATAATAGCATAGAGTCCATTCAAATGTTGAACTTTCCCTCAGCTGTCAAGGAGTCTGAATTTGTGGAGTACAGTGCGACATCTAGTGACAGCCGAGATGCCAGCATAGACGTGGAGACAAAATTGGCGGCAGATGCAGTTATTGTAAACTTTAGTGTGGAGGCAAAACACGCCTCCACACACAAGTCGTCCTTTGGCAAACTGAAGAAAGAAGAGGTTGACCTGAAGTGGTTACAAAACAACTCAAAACATAAGTAAGCTACCTTTTTATATAGAGTCATAAAGTAGATCAGAGTCAATGGTTAGACATCAGAATGGGGAAGAGGAAGTTTGAAAGGAAAGTTACAAGTGGGTCTTTGTCCATGTGTGAACACACACTATGATCAGTGAAACATGCTGAAACCTTTGTAACATAATGTGACTGTGCCCCTGGGAGTTGAAGTGAACAACATAACTCACACAAAATTCCAGCTAAAAGCGGAAACAATCAATTTGATGCGAGTCAACTTCATGCCATTTCCAAAACCTTGTATTTCTGTCGAGCGAGAGACAGTTTCAGGGACTTAAACTTACCGGCACCCCTAACTTACCCTAATGGAGAAAGTTCCAGATTTTTGTCTAAATTGATTCAACGGCAGTTAACCTAGAGGGTAAGAGAGCTGGGCCAGTAACTGAAAGGTCACTGGTTAGAACCCCCAGAATCCACCCAAGGTGGAACAATCTGCCGTTCTCTTGAACAAGGCAGGTAACAACCCAAAAACACATGCTCCCCGGAGACCGATGACTTGAACGTCGATTCAGGCAGCTACCCGTGACTCTCTGATTCAGAGGGGTTGGGTTAAACGCAGAAGAAACATTTAGTTGAATGCATTCAGTTGTGCAACTGATTAAGTATCCCCGTTGCATCATTTATTTGTGTCTCTCCTGCAGGCTTCTGGACATGTCCCACTATCTGATCCAGAAGGCCCGCAATAGTAGGTCTGTGTTTGGGGTGGTGATGGAGAGGATTGTGACGAGTGAGCCGTGCTCGATAAGAGAAAAAAAGCATCAGACTGGAAATTGTGGTGCTGAAGGGAAGGTCACTGGAGTCCCGGTAGGTGTGATAACAAGAGTAACCAGCCAGCCAACACTTCTCAAATAACTGGTGACTGAGGCAGCACACCACTGCAGGCAAGCTGATATCCAACCCATGTGTCGGTAGCCGACATGGTGGTATGACGATATCCAAATCACGATAGCGTATCACAGATTTAAAGTGCAAGTCAATTAAGTCAATTTTTGTTGTAGAAACATAAATGGTTTGTTTCTGATTAACTCTAGTTTTTGGTTTATTTACAGGTGTCTGGAAAGGGGAAAGGCAAAGTACAAGAAGTCAAAGATGTGTTCCTGGAGATTCCTAAAAACACTGTCATTGCCTATAGCATTGATGAGATCATGGTCCAACTCGATGGACACTTTGGTGAGGGAGTAGTTCATTAAAATAACTTGGATTCTTTGGTTTTCACTTTGGTATACCTTCATCGATCTACTAGTACAAAGCCACTCTATCCTTCAATGTGCTTATCCAGTACGCTGTCCAGTCTGTCTGTGGTTATAACTGGTTATATTCTATTACAGACACATTCATGTACACTGTTAAATTATATGTGAGCTAAACATAAACAAAATATATAATATATACACTGAGTGTACAAAACATTAACCTCTTACAGGTAGGCGAGACGCTAAAGTCTCAACTGGCCAATTGCCTGGGGAAATGCAGAGCGCCAGATTCATATAAAATGCTATACAATTCAAACTTTCATTAAATCACACATGTAAGATACTCAATTAAAGCTACACTCGTTGTGAATCCAGGCAACATGTCAGATTTAAAAAATGCTTTTCGGCGAAAGCACAAGTAGCTATTATCTGATAGCCTGCACCATCTGCACCAGCAGTGAACAAAGGAGCTAGCATATTACAACCCTGCAGGCGCTACACAATACGCTGAAATAAAATATAAAACATGCATTACCTTTGATGAGCTTCTGTTGTTGGCACTCCAATATGTCCCATAAACATCACAATTGGTCCTTTTGTCCGATTAATTCCATCCATATATATCGAAAATGTCCATTTATAAAGCTCGTTTGATCCAGAAAAAAACAGCTTACAAAAACGCAACGTCACTACAAAATATTTCAAAAGTGGCCTATAAACTTTGCCAAAATATTTCAAACTACTTTTGTAATACAACGTTAGGTATTTTTAAACGTTAATAATCAATCAAATTGTAGACGGGGCAATCTGTATTCAATACAGGAAAGAAAAGAAACCAGCACTGCTTTTCACATCTTGCGCAACTCACAAAAATGTCCCCAGTTCCGAGTTGGTCTACTTCTTCATTGCACAAAGGAATAACCTCAACCAAATTCCAAAGACTGGCGACACCTAGTGGAAGCGGTAGGAACTGAAAATAGGTTCCTATGAAATATCCCATGGCAAAGACCATATAGGGAACAGAGAGGGGCAAAAAAAAAAATCTGAACAGTTAGTCCTTGGAGTTTTGCCTGCTACATAAGTTCTGTTATACTCACAGACATGATTCAACAGTTTTAGAAACTTCAGAGTGTTTTCTATCCAAATCTATGAATAATATGCATATCTTATATTCTTGGCATGAGTTGCAGGAAGTTGAAATTGGGCACGCTATTTATCCAAAAGTGAAAATTCTGCCCCCTAGTTTTATTAAGAACACCTGCTCTTTCCATGACAGGCTGACCAGGTGAATCCAGGTGATGCTATTATCCCTTATTGATGTGAACACTTTCCTAATATTGAGTCTTTGCCCTCATAACATCCTCAATTCGTTCAGGGCATGGACTCTACAAGGTGTCGAAAGCATTCCACAGGGATGTTGATCCATGTTGATGTCAATGCTTCCCACAGCTGTGTCAAGTTGGCTGGATATCCTTTGAGCGGGAAAAACCCAGCAGCATTGCAGTTCTTGACATAAACGACGTGGGCCTGGCACCTACTACCATACCCCGTTCAAAGGCGCTTAAATATTTTGTCTTGCACATTCACCCTCTGAATGGCACACATACATAATCCATGTCTCAATTTCCTCAAGGGTAGAAAATCCTTCTTTAACCTGTCTCCTCCCCTTCAGCTACACTGATGAAGTAGATTTAACAAGTAACATCAATAAGGGATCATATCTTTCACCTGGTCAGTTTGTGTTGATGGGTTCTGACTTTTCTAAATAATGTTAATTTCAGGTATCCTATTGAAATATTGAGTGCCATAGTCTGTTTCTAAACCAGAAGTTAATGCTTATTAACGGGGCGGCAGGGTAGCCTAGTGGTTAGAGCGTTGGACTAGTGTCCCGGAAGGTTGCAAGTTCAAAAACCCCGAGTTGACAAGGTACAACTCTGTCGTTCTGCCCCTGAACAGGCAGTTAACCCACTGTTCCTAGGCTGTCATTGAAAATAAGAATTTGTTCTTAACTGACTTGCCTAGTTAAATAAAGGTACAAATAAAATAAATTAAGCTTGATTTGAATTGAGTCACTGATAAGGGTGGAGAGATGTGGTTTAGTGAGGAATGGAGGTCAGGTATTGCCGGCATCACTTAATTTCATACAGCCTTGTTAGTCCAGGAAATAAATCAAAGGCTATAACATAATTAGGATGATAACATTCTCCAGATCAGGAAATAAACTATACAAAGTCCTAGTGTACAAGTGTAGATTCAAGTTCACTGGTACGTCATTGGTCTAAAACCATAATCTAACCCTTCTATGTTCACTGGTTACAGTACATCATTGGTCTAATACCATGTTCTCTTGGCTATAGAGGTACGCTCCTTTGGAAAGGGTGGGTTTGAAAGAGCCTGGAAACTTGTAGGTGCATACAATATGCCCAAGGTCGTGTCGCTCCCAAAGGAATGCATCCTTCATCAAGGTAATGATGTGACTGGATTGACAGAGCAGCTATGTTTCTCCCTTCCCCATTTTCCTTACAGTTGTAGTTTAAATGAATCTGGTGATTTGATTGATGTGGTAATTGTTTGTATACTGTAAGTCTAGTGATGCTGTAGTGAATGGACTACTCTATGTTGTTATTTGGGTGAAGCAGAAGCCCTAAATGTCAAGCCTATCCTTTAGTTACAATTGCAGCAAATTTGTTGTAACCTTTTAAGTAATTCATAGAAAATAACATACTTTGAAATAGTGGCAGTTGAGTCCTGTGATTCTCTCAATCTGGATACAAACTTTGTGTTGTTTACCACTGGGCACAGATGTCAGTCAGTTCAACGTCTAGTTTTGAATTACATTTGATTGAGGCTGTAAACTAACATGAATTCAACAAACACATTCACCATGTCTTTGGATTTAGGTCAAAAGTAGGTTGAAAAAATACTACATTCTATTACCTTGATGATTTTCCCACTTTATTCAACATCACTACATGTACATTTTTTGTTGAAAGTACTTGGAAACAATGTTGTTTCAACCTGTTTTTGTTTACAGTCTGTTGTGTGTTGACAGAACTGGCGAAACTGAGGGGTCATTTCCAGGTGCTGTCATCCCTGCCAACAGCTAAACGTTCCTCTCTGCTCCAGCTCCTCAAGACAACCATGGAGGACAGAGAGGCATTCAGTGTACTGGAGAGTGTGGTGAGGCACTATTACTGATTACAAGCACTTAAAATAAATCAGTGGAGCTTTAGAGAAAAGTCTCTGAGGTACTATACCACTCAGTATTTCAGTTCCTGTCTTGAGCTCTATCCTTAAAACTTCCCTTCAGTTTCTCATCTACACTCTTGTATGGCCGTCTCTCTCCTCACAGCTGGATCAGATGTTGGTTGATGAGACGCCTGACATGGATGATCTTATGGAGGAGACTGAGAAGCAGACAGTCCAGACCATACTGGACCTTTTACATGAGTCTGATGGAACAAATGAGGGCCAGACATACGACGAGTCACCCTCACTGCTCTGTTCCATCAACCTCATTGTCAGCGCCATGAATGGTGAAATAGAGCAGAATTACATTACATCATCAGTTTATCATTACGTGGATCAATTCTGTTTCAACAACTTTTTTGATAATGACGTAACTTAACCTTTGACCCTGTCAACTGCGACACTTCCCGTTCCAGTTTCATGTCATGTGTTCACACGGCTCCAAATGAAGAAACATTCATTAGTAGCACTGGTGCTCCCATCTTAAAAAAGTGTGCATATTTATTTTGTAGAAATGCCAGATGGGTGTCGCTCTGAGTTGGGATCCTGTTGCAGTCCTCCAGTCTTACAGGCCCTGCAGATTCTGGTGAGTTCACACTTCCCCTTTTGCTACACTGGTAAACAAGTCTGTATAGTTCTTCAAAAATACTGTACACTTAGCCTGGTAAACAAGTCTGTATAGTTCTTCAAAAATACTGTACACTTAGCCTGGTAAACAAGTCTGTATAGTTCTTCAAAAATACTGTACACTTAGCCTGGTAAACAAGTCTGTATAGTTCTTCAAAAATACTGTACACTTAGCCTGGTAAACAAGTCTGTATTCAATACTTTACTGTATGTCCCAATCCCAATCATCAATTTTTTTCTGACTAATCATATCAGATCTTTTTCAGAACTGATCTGATTATCTAAACGCAGCCATACAGGCATAATACAGCCGTATATAATCTTATTCCTGTGCTGCTTGTCCTCCAGGTGCAGCATGTGCCGCAGCAGGGAGTGGGGAGACCCTCTCTCTGAGAGATGCAGGTCTGGCTGTTCTGACTGAGGAGGAGCTGTATCAGAGGACAGAGAGTCTCTTTGGTCTCTTTAAAGTTACACTGAAGAGAGAGGAGGACACACTGAGGACAGAGATGAAGGACCAGCCTGGATACCTTCCTCTAGTCATGAGTATCACTGTGAAAGGCCTGGCCTCTTTAGTGTAAGGAGAGAGAGACCATGCATTCATGATTTTACTCCTGCGCTAGGTGAGCTGAAGAACTAGTGAACAACAGTGTATGTATCCTTGTAATGTTTTCAGTAAAGTTCAACAAACGATATCAGACGTCTCGACCTCCATTCTTCTAGTCATTAGATAATACAACATAAAGTGGGACATTACAGAGGGGGGGGTCCTACGTTTGAGCATTGTCAAGTGACCCACATGACAATAACAGAAACAGAATCCTGTTCAAAATCCTGTTCACCAGAATCATGTCCCAAAAACAAGTCTGTTATTCTTGTAGACTCATTTGAAGGTGTAAACTTTCTCACATTACTGTGCTACCAGGTTCAAAAAGTATAAGAGGAAGTCCAGCACCGTGGTAATCTTGATGTCTAGAATACCAGTGTGATTAAGTTGTTATTAATTATTCTTTTTAATAATGATTCTTTACTCAAAGATAACATCCCCAATGCTCAATATGTGGAGTCAGAATGATGGTCCATTCCTGTGATATCTGTGCGATTCAGTGTTTGAACAACAAAGACATTTTGTCATCAGAAACCCTATGCGGTGTGTGTGTGAGTGTGTGTGTGTGGGTGAGAGGGTATGAGTGGGTATATGTGTGGGTATGTGTCTATACATATGAATGGGAGAGTGAAGGAGGGTGAATATTAATATGTGTAGGAGGGTGGGAGAGAATGGGTGTGTGGAGGACTAAGCTATATGTTGTGTGTGAATGAAGGAGAATGGATGAGGAAGTAGAGGGGAGGTGGTGATAAACTGGTTCTGGTGGGTAAGAGGGTAAGGATGGAAGGGTGGGACAAGCTTGGCTTGGGGAGGCAAGGGGGAGTAATGATGGCAGATGGGGTTAAGCGTGGCTTTGGTGGGGTTAAGGGGGGAGAACAGGGAGGGGGGGTGGAGAGGGATGGATATTGTTAGAGAGAGAGAAGGAACAACTTAATTATACTACGATGTCATTGTATTTCTTTATGACTTGTAAAACCTTTACAACATGAATAAGAGTTCAGGACAGATCAGGAAAGGATGTTGATTATTATTATTATTCCTTGTTTGTCATTACAACTAAGATGTAATGGTTATTGGTGAGAATGGAGAGGGGCTATATCCAGGGGATTCGGATTGGGTGACTGTCAGGGCATCAGGCACTTTTCTGAGGTGAGGGGCTATATCCAGGGGATTGGGATGGGGTGACTGGGAGTGCATCAGACACTTCTCTGAGTGATAGAATCATTTGTATGTTTAAGATAATGACTAAAGTATTCCACCCTGACACCATATAATTGTATGAAATGTGTTAGAGTCATAATTCAATCATGTGTGTGACTAGGCCATTGTGTTACTATTTCACAATATGAGCTGGGTATAGTTGAGACATTCAAGGCCAACTGAACTGTCGACTTGTGAGAACTCTGGAACCAATAACAGGAAAGAGGCCTCCCCAACCTAGGTAGGGGAGTAACTGTTAGAAACGGCTAGGCTTGCAGAAGAGAATGAGAAACTTTGTGTTAGTATTGTGGAAAAATACAGCCCACCTAAGGAGAGGTGGAGTTTCTTCTGGTGTGTGTGTGTGTGTGTGTGTGTGTGTTGTAAAAAGATTGTGTTCTCATTTTGAAGTCAGAGCGCTCTCTGAATAAAGTATTGATCTGTTGCATAATCTGAGACTGTGTCTAATTCTTTATTAACCGGAGATTTGAGACCTCTGGGGGAAATAGCCAAAGCTTGAGTGATAGTTGAGTTCAACCATTGGGATGAACATTCTCGTGACACTGAGGTGAGGGGCTATATCCAGGGGATTGGGATGGGGTGACTGGGAGGGCATTAGACACTTCTCTGAGGAGAGAGGGGCTATATCCAGGGGATTGGGTTCTGGTGACTGGGAGGGCATTAGATACTTCTCTGAGGTGAGAGGGGCTATATCCAGGGGATTGGGATGGGGTGACTGGGAGGGCATTAGACACTTCTCTGAGGTGAGAGGGGCTATATCCAGGGGATTGGGATGGGGTGACTGGGAGGGCATTAGACACTTCTCTGAGGTGAGAGGGGCTATATCCAGGGGATTGGGATGGGGTGACTGGGAGGGCCTTAGACACTTCTCTGAGGTGAGAGGGGCTATATCCAGGGGATTGGGATGGGGTGACTGAGAGGGCATTAGACACTTCTCTGAGGAGAGAGGGGCTATATCCAGGGGTTTGGGATGGGGTGACTGGGAGGGCATTAGACACTTCGCTGAGGTGAGAGGGGCTATATCCAGGGGATTGGGATGGGGTGACTGGGAGGGCCTTAGACACTTCTCTGAGGTGAGAGGGGCTATATCCAGGGGATTGGGATGGGGTGACTGGGAGGGCATTAGACACTTCCCTTAGGTGTGCGTGGGGCCTCCACCAGA
The DNA here is from genome assembly GCF_002021735.2 of Oncorhynchus kisutch. Classification (NCBI taxonomy): domain Eukaryota; kingdom Metazoa; phylum Chordata; class Actinopteri; order Salmoniformes; family Salmonidae; genus Oncorhynchus; species Oncorhynchus kisutch. The sequence goes on along the minus strand of NW_022261979.1, from coordinate 4,391,617 downwards.
GTATGTTAACGGTGCGGAGTTGGAGCGGAGCGAGGAGCAGAGATTCCCAAAGGCTGGAGCGTGGGCTTTCTCTGCCGCTCCAATTTCGCCCCAGTAGCGCTCACTTCACGAGCTCTGGGCATGCCCGCCCCAGCATGCATTTGTAGTCTACTTTGTGTGCTGCTGTAGCCCCTTGCTTTAGCTACTGTCATGGAGTTCACTCAATATTTTCATAAAGAAACTGATAAAACACACAGGTGCTAAACCAAGGTGACTTATAAAGATGAGGACCAAGAGCAAGAGAGAGAGAGTGTGGTGATGCAGTGTCCACTCTTATGTGTAAGGCTTGGATGCCACCTGCTGGTAGGTTATAGACCGGATGCCATTGTTCCATGCGGCATATGGCAGTTGTTACGCGCTGGCTACATGAAACTTCCACAACTAAAGAATCATTGTGGAATCTGAAAAGACAACCCAAAAGTATGATGGTGTACTTACTACATGCACATGCTAAAAAAAGGAATGAGGTGGGTAGATAACGAAGTGTGTCATTGGAGCAAAGAATTTATAAACTAAAAATCATCTAATTTTTGTTCTTTTTTATTTTATTTATTTAACCTTTATTTAACGAGGCAAGTCTGTTAAGAACAAATTCTCATTTACAATGACAGCCTACCTGAAGGCAAAAGGCCTCCTGTGGGGATGGGGGCTTGGATTAAAAATAAAAAAAGATAGGACAAACACACATCAAGACAACACAACACAACATAAAGAGAGACCTAAAGACAACAACATAGCGAGGCAGCAACACATGACAATACAGCATGGTAGCAACACAACATGGTAGTAGCACAAAACATGACAAAAGCACAAAGGGCAAGAAGGTAAGAGTCAATAATACATCACACAAAGCAGCCACAACTGTCAGTAAGAGTGTCCGTGATTGAGTCTTTAAATGAAGGGACCTTTAACTCTTGATTCTAGCCATCCCGGATCCGGGATCGTGAATACAGCCTCAAGCTCATTACCATAACGCAACGTTAACTATTCATGAAAATCGCAAATGAAATGAAATAAATATGCTAGCTCTCAAGCTTAGCCTTTTGTTAACAACACTGTCATCTCAGATTTTCAAAATATGCTTTTCAACCATAGCAAAACAAGCATTTGTGTAACAGTATTGATAGCTTGCGTAGCATTTAGCGTTAGCATTGAGCAGGCAACATTTTCACAAAAACAAGAAAAGCATTCAAATAAAAGCATTTACCTTTGAAGAACTTCGGATGTTTTCAATGAGGAGACTCTCAGTTAGATAGCAAATGTTCAGTTTTTCCAAAAAGATTATTTGTGTAGGAGAAATCGCTCTGTTTTGTTCATCACGTTTTGCTTAGAAAAACCCCAGAAAATTCAGTCATTACAACGCCAAACTTTTTTCCAAATGAACTCCATAATATCGACAGAAACATGGCAAACGTTGTTTAGAATCAATCCTCAAGGTATTTTTCACATATCTATTCGATGATAAGGCATTCGTGGCAGTTGGGTTTCTCCTCTGAATCCCATGGGAAAATGCCTGCAGCTGAAGATTACGCACCAATTTAGACAAAGGACACCGGGCGGACCCCTGGTAAATGTAGTCTCTTATGGCCAATCTTCCAATGATATGCCTACAAATACGTCACAATGCTGCAGACACCTTGGGCAAACGGTAGAAAGCTTAGGCTCATTCATGGCACATTCACAGCCGTATAAGGAGACAATGGAAAACAGAGCCTAAAAAATTCTGCTCATTTCCTGTTTGAAGTTTCATCTTGGTTTCGCCTGTAGCATGAGTTCTGTGGCACTCACAGATAATATCTTTGGAGTTTTGGAAACGTCAGAGTGTTTTCTTTCCAAAGCTGTCAATTATATGCATAGTCGAGCATCTTTTCGTGACAAAATATTGCGCTTAAAACGGGCACGTTTTTTTATCCATAAATTAAAAGAGCGCCCCCTATATCCAAGAAGTTAACAGAATGTGACTGGCAGAACGGGTGTTGTATGTGGAGGATGAGGGCTGCAGTAGATATCTCAGATAGGGGGGAGTGAGGCCTAAGAGGGTTTTATCAATAAGCATCAACCAGTGGGTCTTGTGACGGGTTCAGAGATGACCAGTTTACAGAGGAGTATAGAGTGCAGTAATGTGTCCCATAAGGAGAATTGGTGGCAAATCTGATGGCCGAATGGTAAAGAACATCTAGCCGCTCGAGAGCACCCTTACCCGCTGATCTATAAATTACTCCGTAATCTAGCATGGATAGGATGAATCATGGTTAGTTTGGCAGCTGGGGTGAAATAGGAGCAATTGCGATAGAGGAAACCAAGTCTAGATGTAACTTTAGCCTGCAGCTTTGATATGTGCTGAGAGAAGGACAGTGTACCGTCTAGCCATACTCCCAAGTACTTGTATGAGGTGACAACATCAAGCTCTAAACCCTCAGAGGTAGTAATCACACCTGTGGGGAGAGGGGCATTCTTCTTACCAAACCACATAACCTTTGTTTTGGAGGGGTTCAGAAGAAGGTTAAGGGTAGATAAAGCTTGTTGGACACTAAGAAACCTTTGTTGTAGAGCATTTAACACAAAATCCAGGGAGGGAGCAGCTGAGTTTTAAGACTGTATCATCTGTATATAAATGGATGAGAGAGCTTCCTACTGCCTGAGCTATGTTGTTGATGTAAATTGAGGAGAGCGTGGGGCTTAGGATCGAGCCTTGGGGTACTCCCTTGGTGACAGGCAGTATTATCTACACAATAGGCCATCATTGATTTTGGCCCAATAGGCTTAGCTTATTCCCACATTCAAGGAGCTGTCCGTTTTGATTTGGGTTATTTTACCTAAAGACCTACCAATAGAAGAAGAAAACAATACGCTGCATCCCTGGCCAGCCTGACAAGAGTGGCCAAAAGGGTGTTAAGCATCCCCAGTGAGGTCTGCACAACGCATCACCGGGAGCAAACTACCTGCCCTCCAGGACACCTACACCACCCGATCTCACAGGAAGGCCATAAAGATCATCAAGGACAACAACCACCCGAGCCACTGCCTGTTCACCCCACTATCATCCAGAAGGCGAGGTCAGTACAGGTGCATCAAAGCTGGGACCGAGAGACTGAAAAACATCTATCTGAAGGCCATCAAACTGTTAAACAGCCATCACTAACATTGAGTGGCTGCTGCCAAAACCTTAACATGACTGCTGGCAATGTCATTATTTTTGTCACTATCTACCAATGGTTGAATTGGGTTATTGTTCTTTGTACATGCACCGAGCTTCCAATGGCAGGAGCCAATCAACAGGGTAAATGAAAAAGACCCAAATAAAACGTATGTGAAAAGATGTGGTCAAAGTATAAAACTTTGCTGTTTTTTTATTTATTTGTATTTTTACAACAACCAGGTCAGAGAGAATAAAGTAGACGGCACGGGTCAACATTTAGATTGATGACCCTGTGTCCATGATGACGTGTACATGTCCAAATATGGGCCTCCGGCCAGGACATCATGTTCCCGTTGTCACGTGTTAGACGGTGTGTTATTTTATATCTATATTGCCTCTATTCTTTTGAAGTTGTCATGCTGATTGATGTCTAGGGACCTGGTTGAACTGGGGGGGTTCAGTGTTTGAACTTTTGAAAGAGTATGGCCCCACACCCCCAGTTTTATTGTAGTTATCTATGAAGCAGGAATGTCTGGGAGGGAGTGAGGGAGTGAGGGAGGGAGGGAGGGAGGGAGGGAGTGAGGGAGGGAGGGAGGGAGGGAGGGAGGGAGGGAGTGAGGAGGGAGGGAGGGAGGGAGGGAGTGAGGGAGGGAGGGAGTGAGGGAGGGAGGGAGGGAGGGAGTGAGGGAGGGAGGGAGGGAGGGAGGGAGGGAGTGAGGGAGGGAGGGAGGGAGGGAGGGAGGGAGGGAGGGAGGGAGGGAGGAGGGAGGGAGTGAGGGAGGGAGGGAGGGAGGGAGGGAGGGAGTGAGGGAGGGAGGGAGGGAGGGAGGGAGGGAGGGAGGGAGGGAGGGAGGGAGGGAGGGAGGGAGGGAGGGAGGGAGGGAGGGAGGGAGGGAGGGAGGGAGGGAGGGAGGGAGGGAGGGAGGGAGGGAGGGAGGGAGGGAGGGAGTGAGGGAGGGAGGGAGGGTGTGTGTGTGTGTGTTAGAAACAAGGTCCCTTGGCATTGTGTCCATTTCAAGCTTTCAACAACAATTAAACAGCCATGTAAATAATGTTTCTCAGCCCAACACACTGTTGAGTTTATTCATTCATGCTGTGGGATAAATCAGGTGTTTCTAGGTTGGCTTAAACAAATCTACAGTGAAACAAACGCGTACACTTTACACACAGGTTTATTGACTTTTAAAAAGACCACAGTAACATGACAGAATTTGTACAAATGTGACGAAATCTGCTAGGGGATATTCAATGTACAGACATAGAGAGCCTTAGGTAACAAGCAATACGTGTTAAATATGTGTCACAGCCAATCACGACAGCCTCTTTATGAAAGGCCTTTACTTATGGCTAAATAGTTTCTACCCATCTTATTAATTAATGCTGTGGGCATACCCAGGATTTACATGCCGGACGGATGATCTACACATGGTGGGAAAACTTACGGAGTTTTGATGGAGCGGGCATGTGTCTTTGCGATGGTGAATTGGAAACGGATAATGGCCAGGGTTAACTGGCCCCTTTATCTGTAAGAAATAGTACAAAATATATTTAAAAAAATATATAAAAAATGTTGAATTATAACGGGTGTTAAAATGTATGTACAAAATATTTTTAATTAAATCATTGGCTTTAAAAATGTATCTCACCCTTTAACGAAAGGGGAAGCTGTCTTTTCTCTCACGCCAGGGTCTGTCGCAGAGAAATGTCATGTCCGGAAAAAAACATGTATTATTTTATAGGCTGTAGGCCAGACCAGGTCTCCACCGTGTGTATTACCACTGAATATGCCGATTTGGCTCTCGCCTTCTCTAAAAAGAAGGCGACTCCATTATCACCTCATCGACGGGGCGATTGTGCGATAAATCTCCTGGTAGACGCTGCACTTTCCAGGAGTCACGTGTATCCCCTCTCACAGGCTGAGACGGAGGCTATGGAAACATATGTCTCTGAATCCCTGCGTCAGGGGTACATTCAGTCCTCCACTTCACCCGCCTCCTCGAGTTTCTTTTTGTGAAGAAGAAGGAAGGAGGTCTGCACCCAGGTCTGCACCCGGTCTGAATCAGATCACTGTGAGGTATAGTTACCCACTACCGCTCATAGCCACAGCGATTGAGTCAATACACGGGGCGAGCTTCTTCACCAAGCTAGAGCTCAGGAGCGCTTACAACCTTGTGCGTATCCGGGAGGGAGACGAGTGGAAGACGGCTTTCAGTACCACCTCAGGGCACTATGAGTACCTTGTCATGCCGTACGGGTTGATGAATGCGCCATCAGTCTTCCAAGCCTTTGTAGGGTGTGGTGGTGTATATTGATGCTTCTACACCTGCATTGCTTGCTGTTTGGGGTTTTAGGCTGGGTTTCTGTACAGCACTTTGAGATATCAGCTGATGTACGAAGGGCTATATAAATAAATTTGATTTGATTTGATTTGATATTGATGACATTCTGATTCTGATTCTGATATATTCCGCTATATGCGCCGAGCATGTGTCCCCGGTGCCCAGGGTGCTTGCTCGCCTGTTGGAGCATGACCTGTACATCAAAGCTGAGAAGTGCTTGTTCTTTCAGCAGTAGATATCTGCTGAAAGAGATGGAGAGTGATCGCATTTCAGCAATGCGTAATTAGCCGAGGTACAGCGGTTCTTAGGGTTTGCCAACTACTACCGGAGGTTTATCCGAGGTTAGCGGCTCCCATTACCATACTGCTGAAGGGGAGCCCGGTACGCTTGCAGTGGTCAGCTGAGGCGGACAGGGCCATTAGTCACCTGAGGGCTCTGTTTACCTCGGCTCCCGTGCTGGCCCATCCGGATCCCTCTTTGGCGTTCATAGTGGAGGTGGACGTGTCCGAGGCTGGGACAGAAGCCGTGCTCTCTCAGCTCTCTGAAGCTCCGCCCCTGTGCCTTCTTTTCAAAGAAGTTCAGCCCGGCGGAGTGAAACTATGACGTTGGGGACCGGGAGCTGTTGGCTGTTGTCAGGGCCTTGAAGGCGTGGACTGGACTGAGCACCGCAATCTGGAGTACATCCGGGCAGCGAGGAGACTGAACCTTCGCCAGGCAAGGTGGGCCATGGTTTTTACCCGTTTTGTGTTTACCCTTTCCTACAGACCAGGTTCCCAGAACGTTAAGGCAGAAACATTGTCCTGACTGTATGACACAGAGGAGCGGCCCATGGATCCCACTCCCATACTCCCCGCCTCCTGCCTGGTGGCGCTGGTAGTGTGTGAGCTGGACACGGACATTGAGCAGGCGTTACGTGCAAATTCCGCTCCCGTCCAGTGTCCTGCTGGGCGTTTGTACGTCCCGTCAGCTGTTCGTGACCGGTTGATCTATTGGGCCCACACGTCACCCTCCTCTGGTCATCCTGACCTAAGGGTTTATGTTTCCTCCTGTTTGGTGTGCGCCCAGTGTAAGGCTCCGAGGCACCAACCCAGAGGTAAGCTACACCCCTTACCCATTCCACAGCGGCCTTGGTTGCACCTGTCAGTGGATTTTCTGACTGATCTTCCACTCTTACAGGGTAACACCGCAATCCTGGTTCTGTGGATCGTTTCTCTAAATCCTGTCGTCTCCTTCCTCTGCCTGGTCTCCCTACGGCCCTACAGACTGCGGAGTCCTTGTTTACACACGTCTTCCGGCACTACGGGGTGCCTGAGGATATAGTGTCTGATTGGGGTCCCCAGTTCACATCTAGGGTCATGGAACGTCTGGAGGTCTCGATCAGTCTTTCTTCAGCGTTTCACCCCGAGAGTAATGGGCAGGTGGAGAGAGTGAACCAGGATATGGGTAGGTTTCTGTGGTCCTATTGCCATGACCGGCCGGAGGAGTGGGCGGCTTTCGTGCCCTGGGCCGAGATGGCACAGAACTCGCTCCGCCACTCCGCCACTCCTCCACTAACCTCTCTCCCTTCTAGTGCGTGCTGGGGTACCAGCCGGTTCTGGCGCCTTGGCATCAGGGTCAGACCGAGGTTCCTGCGGTGGATGACTGGTTCAGGCGCGCGGAGGAGACATGGGAAGCCGTCCGTGTCCACTTTCAGCAGGCCATGATTTGCCAAAAGAGGAATGCAGATCGCCACCGCAGTGAGACCCCGGTGTTCGCACCGGGGGACCGGGTCTGTCTCTCAACCCGAAACGTGCCCCTCCTCCTGCCCTGCCGGAAGCTGGGTCCGTGGTTTGTGGGGCCATTTAAAGTCCTGAGGAGAGTGAACGACATTGTTATAGGTTACAGCTTCCCCCTGATTACCGTATTAACCCCTCGTTTCATGTGTCACTCCTCAGGCCGGTGGTGGCTGGCCCACTCCAGGAGTCTGAGGTGCGGGAGGTTCCTCCGCCCCCTCTGGACATCGGGTGGGCCCCGGCGTACTCCGTTTGCTCCATACTGGATTCGAGGCGCCGGGCGAGGGGTCTTCTTGTGGAGTGGGAGGGGTACGGCCCGGAGGAGAGGTGCTGGGTTCCGGTCGAGGACGTGTTGGACCCATCTATGCTGCAGGAGTTCCACCGTCTTCGTCCAGAGCGCCCTGCGCCTCGCCCTCCGGGTCATCCCCGAAGCTGGTGTCGACGTGCTGCTGGAGCTGCGCATCGGGGGGGGGGGGTACTGTCACGACTTCTGCCGAAGTTGGTCCCTCTCCTTGTTCGGGCGGCGTTCGGCCGTCGAAGTCACCGACCTTCTAGTCATCGCTGATCCTCTTTTCATGTTCCTTTGGTTTTGTCTTGTCTTCCATCACACCTGGTTCCAATCCCATCGATTACATGTTGTGTATTTAACCCCCTGTTCCCCCTCATGTCCTTGTCGGTGATTGTTTATTTTAAGTGCTTGTGCACATTTGTCCTGGTGTGTATTTAACCCTCTGTTCCCCCTCATGTCCTTGTCGGTGATTGTTTATTTTAAGTGCTTGTGCACGTCTGTCCTGGTGTGTATTTAACTCCCTGTTCCCCCTCATGTCCTTGTCGGTGATTGTTTATTTTAAGTGCTTGTGCACGTCTGTCCTGGTGTGTATTTAACCCTCTGTTCCCCCTCATGTCCTTGTCGGTGATTGTTTATTTTAAGTGCTTGTGCACGTCTGTCCTGGTGTGTATTTAACCCCCTGTTCCCCCTCATGTCCTTGTCGGTGATTGTTTATTTCAAGTGCTTGTGCACGTCTGTCCTGGTGTGTATTTAACCCTCTGTTCCCCCTCATGTCCTTGTGGGTGATTGTTTATTGTAAGTGCTTGTGCACGTCTGTCCTGGTGTGTATTTAACCCCCTGTTCCCCCTCATGTCCTTGTCGGTGATTGTTTATTTTAAGTGCTTGTGCACGTCTGTCCTGGTGTGCGTTGGGTTATGGACCCATTATTTTGTATTGCTGTTTTCCGGTGAGTTTTTCTTATTAAACTGCGCCGTTGAGAAACACAATTTTTTCTCTCCTGCGTTTGACTTCTCTGTCGCCAGTACGCACTCCTTACAGTTTTGATGAAAAGCCATTATCACGGAAGTATATCTACACATGGTGGGAAAACTTACGGAGTTTTGATGGAGCGGGCATGTGTCTTTGCGATGGTGAATTGGAAACGGATAATGGAATGGGTCATTAATTAATGCACAGTAGTTGGAATTTATGTATTGATTTATTCATATTGTTCTATACATTTTTCTTTACACGTGCATTATCTTGTTTTTGATATGCTTTACTCCTGTCGCTTTGCAATCATCAACAATATGTTATAAAATGTGACATTTCTGAAATTCATCCCTGGCGGTGCAGTTCATATATCCACTTTGTAGCACAAGGAATGTTTCTATTCGGCTCAATCTATCCTAAAGAGGCCAGGCCATTTACAGCGATACTCATGACAAGAGGAAGGTGTCCAGGGCAGATAACTGAAGTCACTGTGAATTCTGCATCCTCATTCAATCTGGTAAGTTCCACATTGGAGAGGGCAAAGAGACGGTCTGTCCTCTGATACAGCTCCTCCTCAGTCAGAACAGCCAGACCTGCATCTCTCAGAGAGAGGGTCTCCCCACTCCCTGCTGCCACATGCTGCACCTGGAGGACAAGCAGCACAGGCATAAGCTTACATGCACTCTTTTCTAAAAGGCCATATAGGACTGGAGGCTCAATCAAGCAGGTGTGAACTCACCAGGATCTGCAGGGCCTGTAAGACTGGAGGACTGCAACAGGATCCCAACACAGAGAGACCCTCATCTGTCATTCCTGAATAAATAAATATACACACATAAAACCACAGTAGTGAAACTAGTTTCCCAGGAACTGATCAAATAATAACTGGAGAATCCTGTGAAAACTGCTCTCTATCTCACCGTCCATGGCACTGACAATGAGGTGGATAGCACTGAGAAGTGAAGATCTGATCTCGTCCTCATCCTTCCCAACACATTGGTCTACAAGATCCAGTAGGCCCTGGACTGTTTCCCTCTCAGACTCTTCCAGGACACCCAGGTCAGGAGTCTCACCATCACACATCTGATCCAGCTGTGATGAGAGAGAGAGAGATATTCATCCCTGCTATTAGGTGTGTGTGTGTGTGTGTGTGTGTGTCTGTGTGTGTCTACATTGTGTGTGTGTGTGTGTGTGTTTGTGCCCTGTTTCTGTATGTCTCACTCACCACACTCTCCAGCACACTGACTGCCTCTCTGTCCTCCATGGTTGTCTTGAGGAGCTGGAGCAGAGAGGAGCGTTTGGCTGCTGGCAGGACTGACAGCAGCTGGAAATGACTACTCAGTTTCTCCAGTTCTGTCAACACACAAACAACAACAAACAACAGTGTTACTTTGTAAAATATTGATCAATGGGGTTTTTTATATACCAAAAGTGTGGTAACTTCATAATTACTAATCAAAAAGAACAACTTAAATATTGAACATTCCATTCAGTAGACTACATTACATGTTGACAAGGCGTTCCATTCAGTAGACTACATGTTGACCAGACGTTCCATTCAGTAGACTACATGTTGACCAGACATTCTTTTCAGTAGACTACATGTTGACCAGACATTCCATTCAGTAGACTACATGTTGACCAGCCATTCCATTCAGTAGACTATATTACATGTTGACCAGACGTTCCATTCAGTAGACTACATTTCATGTTGACCAGACGTTCCATTCAGTAGACTACATTACATGTTGAACAGACGTTCCATTCAGTAGACTACATTACATGTTGACCAGACGTCCCATTCAGTAGACTACATTACATGTTGACCAGACGTTCCATTCAGTAGACTACATGTTGACCAGACATTCCATTCAGTAGACTACATGTTGACCAGACGTTCCATTCAGTAGACTACATGTTGACCAGACGTTCCATTCAGTAGACTACATGTTGACCAGACATTCCATTCAGTAGACTACATGTTGACCAGACGTTCCATTCAGCAGACTACATGTTGACCAGACTTTCCATTCAGTAGACTACATTACATGTTGACCAGAAGTTCCATTCAGTACACTACATTACATGTTGACCAGACGTTCCATTCAGTAGACTACATGTTGACCAGACGTTCCATTCAGTAGACTACATTACATGTTGACCAGACGTTCCATTCAGTAGACTACATTACACGTTGACCAGGCATCCCATTCAGTAGACTACATTACATGTTGACCAGACGTTCCATTCAGTAGACTACATTACACGTTGACCAGACATTCCATTCAGTAGACTACATGTTGACCAGACATTCCATTCAGTAGACTACATGTTGACCAGACGTTCCATTCAGTAGCCTACATGTTGACCAGACATTCCACTCAGTAGACTACATGTTGACCAGACGTTCCATTCAGTAGACTACATGTTGACCAGACGTTCCATTCAGTAGACTACATTACATGTTGACCAGACGTTCCATTCAGTAGACGACATTTCATGTTGACCAGACGTTCCATTCAGTAGACTACATTACATGTTGACCTGACGTTCCATTCAGTAGACTACATTACACGTTGACCAGACATTCCATTCAGTAGACTACATGTTGACCAGACGTTCCATTCAGTAGACTACATGTTGACCAGACGTTCCATTCAGTAGACTACATGTTGACCAGACGTTCCATTCAGTAGACTACATTACATGTTGACCAGACGTTCCATTCAGTAGACTACATTACATGTTGACCAGACATTCCATTCAGTAGACTACATTATATGTTGACCAGACGTTCCATTCAATAGACTACATTACATGTTGACCAGACGTTCCATTCAGTAGACTACATTACACGTTGACCAGACATTCCATTCAGTAGACTACATGTTGACCAGACATTCCATTCAGTAGACTACATGTTGACCAGACGTTCCATTCAGTAGCCTACATGTTGACCAGACATTCCACTCAGTAGACTACATGTTGACCAGACGTTCCATTCAGTAGACTACATGTTGACCAGACGTTCCATTCAGTAGACTACATTACATGTTGACCAGACGTTCCATTCAGTAGACGACATTTCATGTTGACCAGACGTTCCAGTCAGTAGACTACATTACATGTTGACCAGACGTTCCATTCAGTAGACTACATTACACGTTGACCAGACATTCCATTCAGTAGACTACATGTTGACCAGACGTTCCATTCAGTAGACTACATGTTGACCAGACGTTCCATTCAGTAGACTACATGTTGACTAGACGTTCCATTCAGTAGACTACATGTTGACCAGACGTTCCATTCAGTAGACTACATGTTGACCAGACGTTCCATTCAGTAGACTACATTACATGTTGACCAGAAGTTCCATTCAGTAGACTACATTACATGTTGACCAGACATTCCATTCAGTAGACTACATTATATGTTGACCAGACGTTCCATTCAATAGACTACATTACATGTTGACCAGACGTTCCATTCAGTAGACTACATTACATGTTGACCAGACGTTCCATTCAGTAGACTACATGTTGACCAGATGTTCCATTCAGTAGACTACATGTTGACCGCTAAACATGAGACATTACCATCCACTGGCATTATTACCTTTGTTCAGATTTAAGGGGCTGTTGGCATCAAAGTCGCCTACCAGGTCCATAAATCCATCCTCTTCAATCTCATCCTTTGACGTAACCTTTTCAAAGCCACCATTGTTGGAGAAGAGGCACAGCTCTGTGGACAAGAGCAGACAACAGTCATAACCAGTAACACACAGACAGATACAGTGGCTGTACTAAATACAGTGGCTGTACTAAATACAGTGGCCATACTAAATACAGTGGCTGTACTAAATACAGTGGCTATACTAAATACAGTGGCTATACTAAATACAGTGGCTATACTAAATACAGTGGATATAATAAATACACTGAGGAACATAGATGCTGGCTGTGTACTTTACCATGCAGCTATACCTGGGACATTGATAAACCATACACAGTAACACACAGACAGATACAGTGGCTATACTAAATACAGTGGCTATACTAAATACAGTGGCCATACTAAATACAGTGGATATAATAAATACACTGAGGAACATAGACGCTGGCTGTGTACTTTACCATGCAGCTATACCTGGGACATTGATAAACCATACACAGTAACACACAGACAGATACAGTGGCTATACTAAATACAGTGGCTATACTAAATACAGTGGCCATACTAAATACAGTGGATATAATAAATACACTGAGGAACATAGACGCTGGCTGTGTACTTTACCATGCAGCTATACCTGGGACATTGATAAACCATACACTTCCTCACCAAACTTTCCATTGCGTTTGACCTTGAGTTCAATCAGACTGAAGGCCACGACAGTATATTCAGGAATCTTCAGCGACACATCACTATCTATCTGAGTACTGCCGCTCTGCTTCATAGAGGCCTGTGGAGGAAATGTCAAAACAGTCAGAGACGTTTGGTGCCCATTTTCCACTCATGAAAATATGATAAAAACATAATTCACTTCAGTAGAACGCCTAGTAATCTTTCCTACTACCTTCACGCTCAGGGCCACGCAGGCGCTCATGTTGGCTCCTGCATTGCCATGCTTCCGGACTTTGTTTGTGACCGGGCAAGGTTGTGATGTCATAATCCTCTCCGTCAACACCCCTAATATTGCCCTGGGCTTCTCCCGGGTCTGCTTGATCACAGGGTGGGTCATGTCCAGGCGTCTGCAGGAGGGACCCAAATAAATGATGTTATACAAAATAGAGAGTGGGCAAGCAAATATAATTTAAAGGTACTAGTTATGCTTCTTACTAGAGGGTTATTCTTGAACTGCTATATCTTTTACATCCCTCGCCTTTACAACCATGAAAAACACTTTCAAGGCTCTCTTCAACCTGTAACACTGAAGCATTATGGATTACGCAAAATAAATGTAAAAGTCATTTCCCTTATGAGCCGACATATGCAGCGTTTACCAGGGAAATAATCATCATGCATTTCAATCACACTGTAAAGCTGCATTTCCGTGATCCGGATTGAGTACAGCCCTAAAATGACAAATAGTTTTAGTTGATATTGAACTGTTTATCAATGTGAAAACAAGTCCTATATAATGCAAAACATTATTTGTATGTATTGTTTAATGAACTTAAGGAAAGCAAATAGGTTTGTCCCAGTAGTGATGTGTAGAGTTGTAGGGACATGTTGCGGGGATTTAGAGACATCGTTCTATTATTTTGAATGATAGGAAGTAAATAAAGGTATTTGATATATTGTATAGATCAATAAAAACAAATAAGGCTATTAAAATACTTTTTTTAAACAAATATAATATGTGTCCTTAAGCTTCATGTCTTTAGTGTTCCCACCTTATAAATCACTCATTAAAATAATATAAAAGGACATTAAGCATTCTCTCAAGTGGCAAGCTGTTATACTAGCTAATCACACCCTTTAAGTACAGTATGTCAGACATTTGAGGATTTTATTGATCATTTGGTGTGTGTCTAAATAAAAAGCGTATTTGCTGTTTAAATGAAGGGAAATTACATTGTGAGCAAAATACTTACTACTTTGCACCACACGTCCCGCTAGGGCACCTCCCCCCACTGCTCAACTGACACAGTAGCACACAGAACGCAAAAAATATTCTTAGAAATATTTAACCTCCACACATTAACAAGTCCAATAGCTCAAATGAAAGATAAACACCTTGTTCATCTAGCCACCAAGTCAGATTTCTAAAATGTTTTATGGCGAAAACATAGCACATATTTACGTCAAACCACCACCAAAGATAGGCTAATTTACATAGCCATTTTGTAGAACAATAGATGCAATCACAAAAGCAGGATTAAAAGTAAAATAATTCACTAACCTTTTGAAAATCTTCATCAGATGACAGGAATAGGACATGTTATACAGTACATTTATGTTTTTTTCAATAATATGCTAATTATATCCATAAATCACGGTTTACATAGAAGGTCATGGCTAAAAAATGCTACAACAATGCCTGGAGAAATTATGGTAACTCTGCCAGATAACAGAAATACACATCATAAACGTTGACTAAATATACATGTTCTACATATACTTAGAAATAAAAAAGGCTGTGTTACATTTATTTTTAACTTTACAGATTTCGTTCACTAGGCTATAATGTGAGTCGGCGCTCAGGAATTAGCATTTTGGCTCCTCCACAGAAACCCAAATTTAACACATAAATGTTCCCTTACCTTTGCTGTTCTTCCATCAGAAGACCTGGAAGGGTTTATACTTACCAAAAACAGCTTTAGGTTTGAAGTCTGTGTCTTTCGGTTATCAAACACGACATATTTCGGTTGAAATGCAGCCAAAAAGTAAAGTTAGTTCGCACCAAAACGTCGAAATTACATATTATATGTCGACTAAACTTGTCAAACTTGGTTCAGAACACAGCGTTAGCATGCTATATAGCTTCACCGCAATTCTCAGGACAAAGAGAAACACACGCATCGTTTAATCAATCTTGAAAGAAAGACACCACAGGCGCAGAATGCGCGTGAGATCTCGCGCGACCGAAAGGATTCGGCCTGTCATTAATCTCGTGAGCGCGCGATTCACACAATGAGAAGCCCCATTGAAAGCGGACACCGCGCTGAAGGCATAGGAACTGTTCCCAGGACCGTAGGTGCTTGGGAAGGGTGGGGGCGATGACTTCAAAGTTGGGCCAACTTTTTGGATGACAAGAGAGAGTTTGGGAGAATGAGTGCCCTGAGAGTTCTGCTTTACTTACAGACATAATTTAAACGGTTTTAGAAGCTTTAGAGTGTTTTCTATTCAATAATATTTATTATATGCATATATTAGCAATTTTTTACAGATTTTTTTTCTGTTTACTATGGGCACGCATTTCACCAACGGGGGCAGTATTCTGCCCTAGCCTTAACAGGTTTTAATCATATCTCTTTAGTAAACTATTTTTTAAAAGGTTAATGACCTTTAGATTTGGACATAAACGCTGCATACTGTACATGTCGTCTCAAGTGTAAATGACCTTCCATGGTCCGGATTGAATCTAGACCCTGTGATTCTTTAGTGTTATGCTGATTGTGATAGCAGTGAGGATTCTATGCTGTATTCTAAGTATGAATCTAGACCCTGTGATTCTTTAGTGTTATGCTGATTGTGATAGCAGTGAGGATTCTAAGCTGTATTCTAAGTATGAATCTAGACCCTGTGATTCTTTAGTGTTATGCTGATTGTGATAGCAGTGAGGATTCTAAGCTGTATTCTAAGTATGAATCTAGACCCTGTGATTCTTTAGTGTTATGCTGATTGTGATAGCAGTGAGGATTCTAAGCTGTATTCTAAGTATGAGGAAGTTGCTAAATCAGTACAGTTCCACTTCTTTGTCATCTGACAGAACTTCAACCAGAAAACACCCTTTTCACAACCAGTATACAACCTGACCATGATGTCAGATTAGATGCCAGCATGACCGCATTGCAACCCATTTTGCCTGCTGGTCTTGGGTCTAAATATTGACTCCTTGGGCAGGTGAACCGTATGATTGTAGTTAACATACCAACCTGGACTCCTTGGGCAGGTGAACCATATGATTGTAGTTAACATACCAACCTGGACTCCTTGGGCAGGTGAACCGTATGATTGTAGTTAACATACCAACCTGGACTCCTTGGGCAGGTGAACCATATGATTGTAGTTAACATACCAACCTGGACTCCTTGGGCAGGTGAACCGTATGATTGTAGTTAACATACCAACCTGGACTCCTTGGGCAGGTGAACCGTATGATTGTAGTTAACATACCAACCTGGACTCCTTGGGCAGGTGAAGCATATGATTGTAGTTAACATACCAACCTGGACTCCTTGGGCAGGTGAACCATATGATTGTAGTTAACATACCAACCTGGACTCAGGGATTGAAGTGAACGTAAATCTGTCTCTCTCCATTTAGTGTAATATGTTACGTTTCGTATGTATTCATTTGTGGATGTCCATCATTCATTTCGTATGATATGTTACGAAATACTATTCGTAAGATATGTTACGAATTACTATTCGTATGATATGTTACGAAATACTATTCGTATGATATGTTACGAATTACTATTCGTATGATATGTTACGAATGACTATTCGTATGATATGTTACGAATTACTATTCGTATGATATGTTACGAAATACTATTCGTATGATATGTTACGAATTACTATTCGTATGATATGTTACGAATTACTATTCGTATGATATGTTACGAATTACTATTCGTATGATATGTTACTAATTACTATTCGTATGACATGTTACTAATTACTATTCGTATGACATGTTACTAATTACTATTCGTATGATATGTTACTAATTACTATTCGTATGATATGTTACGAATTACTATTCGTATGATATGTTACGAAATACTATTCGTATGATATGTTACTAATTACTATTCGTATGACATGTTACTAATTACTATTCGTATGACATGTTACTAATTACTATTCGTATGATATGTTACGAATTACTATTCGTATGATATGTTACTAATTACTATTTGTATGACATGTTACTAATTACTATTCGTATGACATGTTACTAATTACTATTCGTATGACATGTTAGTAATTACTATTCGTATGATATGTTACTAATTACTATTCGTATGATATGTTACTAATTACTATTCGTATGACATGTTACTAATTACTATTCGTATGACATGTTACTAATTACTATTCGTATGATATGTTACGAATTACTATTCGTATGATATGTTACTAATTACTATTCGTATGACATGTTACTAATTACTATTCGTATGACATGTTACTAATTACTATTCGTATGACATGTTACTAATTACTATTCGTATGACATGTTACTAATTACTATTCGTATGATATGTTACTAATTACTATTCGTATGACATGTTACTAATTACTATTCGTATGACATGTTACTAATTACTATTCGTATGATATGTTACGAATTACTATTCGTATGACATGTTACTAATTACTATTCGTATGATATGTTACTAATTACTATTCGTATGATATGTTACTAATTACTATTCGTATGACATGTTACTAATTACTATTCGTATGACATGTTACTAATTACTATTCGTATGATATGTTACGAATTACTATTCGTATGATATGTTACGAAATACTATTCGTATGATATGTTACTAATTACTATTCGTATGACATGTTACTAATTACTATTCGTATGACATGTTACTAATTACTATTCGTATGATATGTTACGAAATACTATTCGTATGATATGTTACTAATTACTATTCGTATGACATGTTACTAATTACTATTCGTATGATATGTTACGAAATACTATTCGTATGATATGTTACTAATTACTATTCGTATGACATGTTACTAATTACTATTCGTATGACATGTTACTAATTGCAACCCAGATTCACCTGGTCAGTCTGTCATGGAAAGAGCAGGTTTTCTTAATGTTTTGTACACTCAGTGTATGTACAGTATAGGGCAACTCACTTGTCTTTCGAGTAGTTAACCAACTCCTTCACTTCCACCTCCTCCTTCTTCAGTCTGCCAAAGGACGACTCTTGTTCGTTGAAGCATTTTAAGCCCAAGTTAAGTTTTAAATCAGCCGCCAATCCCTCCACATTTCCTTCTGAGTTCATTTCTTTCTTGTCAGCAAATGTCCCACTGTGGTCCACGAAGTCAGACTCCTTCACATCTGAGGGAACATTCAACATTAGAATAGACACATGATCATTTTCATATTTTTTTCATAAAGGGGGAATTCAGACCCGAGTTACTCTGAAAAATAAGAACCTAACAGATGGCGCTGCGAGCAGAGTTCACCATGATTTGTCATCAAACCAAAGAGTCCACATCAGTGGAGCAGAGCTGGCAACAAACAAGGTAGGCTAGTTCCTATATCTGTTTACACTCATTTTGACATCTTGGGGAGATGAGAATCGTTGGCTGAACTAATTATGGGATACGGACCTGGAGAGCCTGAGTTTAATTATATAAGCCCATTGTGTAACAACCGGTCGTAGCTTTATAGTAAATGGTAATGCCCGGAATGTAAACTGTAGGCTGGTACCTGTAGGGTAAATCCTAGGAGGTTACTCCCCAGTGGGTTGGTTCCTGCTATTACTATAAAGTCAATAGTAAATCCCAGTGGGTTAATACCTGTGATTACTATAAATATAGGGTGAGTCCCGGAAGGTAAGCCTGCACAGGCTGGAACCTACGAAGGGTGAGTTCTAGGGGGTAAATCCCGGTGGGGTTGGTTCCCTGCATAGCTATAACGGGGTGAGTTGTATTGGCCATAAAAGTGTGTGTGAATGGAAGGTTAGTTGTGTGCCCTATTGGGGTTGTAAACCATTGCAGATTATGTGGATATATTGAAGCAACATCTCAAGACATCAGTCAGAAAGTTCAAGCTTGGTCGCAAATGGGTCTTCCAAATGGACAATGACCCCAAGCATACTTCCAAAGTTGTGGCAAAATGGCGTAAGGACAATAAAGTCAAGGTATTGGAATGGCCATCACAAAGCCCTGACCTCAATCCTATAGAACATTTGTGTGTGCGAGCAAGGAGGCCTAGAAACCTGACTCAGTTACACCAGCTCTGTCAGGAGGAATGGGCCAAAATTCACCCAATTTATTGTGGGAGCCTTGTGGAAGGCTACCCGAAACGTTTGACCCAAGTGAAACCATTTTAAGGCAATGTTACCAAATACGAATTGAGTGTATGTTAACTTCTGACCCACTGGGAATGTGATGAAAGAAATAAAAGCTGAAATAAATCATTCTCTCTACTATTATTCTTACATTTCACATTCTTAAAATAAAGTGGTGATCCTAAATCACCAAAGTAGGGGAATTTGTATTAGGATTAAATGTCAGATATTGTGAAAAACTGAGTTTAAATGTATTTGGCTAAGGTGTATGTAAACTTCCGACTTCAACTATATATACAGTCGTGGCCAAACGTTTTCAGAATGACACAAATATTAATTTTCACAAAGTTGGCTGCTTCAGTGTCTTTAGATATTTTTGTCAGATATTACTATGGAATACTGAAGTATAATTACAAGCTGTCAAAGGCTTTTATGTGTCAAAGGCTTTTATTGACAATTACATGAAGTTGATGCAAAGAGTCAATGTTTGCAGTGTTGACCCTTCTTTTTCAAGACCTCTGCAATCTGCCCTGGCATGTTGTCAATTAACTTCTGATCCACATCCTTACTGATGGCAGCCCATTCTTGCATAATCAATGCTTGGAGTTTGTCAGAATTTGTAGGTTGTTGTTTGTCCAGCCGCCTCTTGAGGATTGACCACAAGTTCTCAATGGGATTAAGGTCTGGGGAGTTTCCTGGCCATGGACCCAAAATATCGATGTTTTGTTCCCCGAGCCACTTAGTTATCACTTTTGCCTTATGGCAAGGTGCTCCATCATGCTGGAAAAGGCATTGTTCATCACCAAACTGTCCTGGATGGTTGGGAGAAGTTGCTCTCGGAGGATGTGTTGGTACCATTCTTTATTCATGGCTGTGTTCTTAGGCAAAATTGTGAGTGAGCCCACTCCCTTGGCTGAGAAGCAACTCCACACATGAATGGTCTCAGGATGCTTTAGTGTTGGCATGACACAGGACTGATGGTAGCGCTCACCTTGTCTTCTCCGGATAAGCTTTTTTTCCGGATGCCCCAAACATTCGGAAAGGGGATTCATTGGAGAAAATGACTTTACCCCAGTCCTCAGTAGTCCAATCCCTGTACCTTTTGCAGAATATCAGTCTGTCCTTGATGTTTTTCCTGGAGAGAAGTGGCTTCTTTGCTGACGGCACGTGTTTCCTTGCAGGTAACCATGTTTGACAGAGGAAGAATAATGAAATAAGCACCACCCTCATTTTGAAGCTTCTAGTCTGTTATTCAAACTCAATCAGCATGGCAGAGTGATCTCCAGCCTTGTCCTCTCACACCTATGTTAACGAGAGAATCACTGACATGATGTCAGCTGGTCCTTTTGTGTGGCAGGGCTGAAAAGCAATGGAAATGTTTTCTTGGGATTCAGTTCATTTGCATGGCAAAGAGGGACTTTGCAATTAATTGCAATTCATCTGATCACTCTTCATAACATTCTGGAGTATATGCATATTGCCATCATACAAACTGAGGCAGCAGACTTTGTGAAAATGTATATTTGTGTCATTCTCAAAACTTTTGGCCACGACTATATATATATATATAAACACATACATTATATACATTATATATATATATTATATATATATACACATTATATACATATATACATATATTTCACTGTGACCTGCTTCAACTGACTCAGGCAGTGAGGCAGGCTGTTGCTGAGTGAGTGAGTTAGGGGAGTGCTAGAAGGGTGTGTATGTTGAGACACTGGATTAGGGTGGTTGAGAGATAACTGCTGCAGGCAGCTTAGTCCATTATTGGCTGAGTCACATGAGTGAGAGGAGACAAGGCAGCAGACTCACACTTTATGACAACTTTTTACCAGTTGTAGGGAGGCTATTTAGAATGCCATTATGGAGTCACCTATTTTTTCCAACCATTTTACAATAAAACATGTTAACACGCTACAACTGATGTGCATCAAGAAATACCGGTGACAAAACACAGGATAACCACTTTGGGCAAATTAGAATAATTCACGTGGAGGTGGTTTAAACACCCTTCTAATGTGGACTGGGTTTTACACATGCTCAGTTCTAGGGTTTCCGGGGATGTGCTAGTGGAAATCCTAAATGGAAGTTCTGGAACTCCCTCGCTGATTCTGTGATTGGGAAAAGTCCTCAATGAAACAGACAAATGTGAAGAATGACACGTTTGCATCCGTTGACCTATTAGCCTATTAATTGATATGCCGTTGTTGGCTACTGTAGAATATCATTTGACAAAATACTTATGTTGAAATGGAGTTGCTGGAGTCGATGCAAATCAATTTGTGCCACTTGTGCAGCCTACTTGGAGCTGGAACACGGATTTAATAAATAGCCTGTAACTTCAGTTTAATGTTGTTATAGCCTTGTGTTATTATGAAGTTATTAATGGCCATGTTTAGTTAATTAAATTGTAAGTTATCAAAGCTCTATCGCAATTGTCATCAATTGTGAGAATGCATTAGATTGACAGTAAGAGTCAGTCAGATTAGGCTACAGGTAAACAAACTCTGGCTGTTGTTGACAAGCATATGCAGTTCATTACATATTATTCATATTCAATTCAGTGATTGAAATTATGACCTCATCCCCAGTAGCCTATTCCAGCAGGCTATTGGTTAACACAAGCACCCTGCCCGAGGGGCTGCTCTGGTGTTTACAGGGTAGCCTAGTGGTTAAAGCGTTGGACTAGTAACTGGAAGGTTGCAAGTTCAAATCCCCGAGCCGACAAGGTACAAAGCTGTCGTTCTGCCCCTGAACAGGCAGTTAACCCACTGTTCCTAGGCCGTCATTGAAAATAAGAATTTGTTCTTAACTGACTTGCCTAGTAAAAAAAATAAAAAAATGGCCAATATACCACAGCCAAAGGCTGTATCTAGGCACTTGGCGTTTCATTGTGTGTTTAAGAACAGCCCTTAGCTGTGGTATATTGGCCATATACCACATCCCCTCGGGGCTTATTGATAGGATCCCTGTCTTATAATTGTTTATCTTGTCATTATTGTACTGCCGTGTATTGTTTATATGGTCTGTCTTTGAGTTTAATATCGACATCCATTGATGGAAAATTATCTGGTGAGTTTAATAAGGGCAAATTATATTTTCTCTTGCGACATATTCAAATTCCTATCATGTTATAGTTTGCAATAAATATTATTTGGATAAAAAAGGTTTATTGCTGTAGGAAATAAAGGTTGGACTAGTTTTCAGGCCTTTTGGGTGGGTTTTGCGTAGTCAACGCCCGGGAATTTTTTTCTAGACCTGGCAACCCTGCCAGAGGGGCTGTTTTTTTAATTTGACCTGTATTTAACCAGGCAAGTCAGTTAAGAACAAATTCTTATTTTCAATGACGGCCTCGGAACAGTGGGTTAACTGCCTTGTTCAGCGGCAGAACGACAGATTTTTTACTTGTCAGCTCGGGGATTCGATCTTCAACCTTTCGGTTAATAGTCCAACGCTAGTCCAATGTTCTGGTGTTTACCTGGGTTTAAAGGTTTGTCTTCAGGTTCTCCGGGTTTCAGCACATCACTCAGGGAAAAGCCTCTGGACTGGTATTTCGGTTCCTGCCAGAAGCATCCACATCTGGGCCTGGTCTTCACAACGAGTGAGAGGAGATTCAGTTTACCAGAGCTGTCGTTCAGACTGGACACAGGAATCAGGCTACCGTTAGAATCTACTTCCTTCAACATGGATTTTACGGCCTTGGAAATCATGATGGTGGTGGATCGTGTTTCTGGCTGCAGCAGATGACAAAGACACAAATGACAAAGATGTCTAAGAAACAAAACTAGGATGAAAACATGAACACTCAATACAACAGCTTCAGAAGAGCATTCTAAATACGTTTCACAGTTGTCAAGACACTCAATAATGCAAACACAAGGTTCAATTTCCCTGGGAAAAGAGTGGATCAGAACAGAGTAGCATTGCTTTTGACAAGACAGGAATACAGACAGGAAATAATTTCAGTCAAAATTGTTGGTCATTCAAGACAATCCAAAGCATGCTGTCTTTTATTCTGATCGCAACACTGCTTCAATACCTGGTTCCCACTGCTTCTTCCTCTGGGTCCTTATGACTTAGAGATACGTTATGAATGAGATAGGAATATGTCTGAAATGCATTAGCTAAGAGTTCATTACATACTAGTAGGAGGAGTCTCTTTTACTGGGAAACTGTCCTGTTCCACTCTTACATTCCTGCTCTTCACTTCTGTTTTATTTGATGAGAAAATAACTTCTCTAGAAGCAGTTAGAGCTACATGCCACATTACTGGGAAGTATATTCTGGTTTGATGTGTTGTCATCCTCATAACATCCTTTAACCTAGCAGACGGTAGTTCCTGCAAGTACCTGGATGTTCGTATGAACAATGTGCGTCGCTGGAAAGTCCAAGTAGAGTGTCTGCTCCAGTGTCCAACAACACCTCTATTTCCTACACAGACTCAGGGTTATTACAGTTACCAGAGAATAATGCTCCTGTTCTTACATGTAATAACTCAGTAACTCATCCACTTTCACTTTCACTTTCTTCAGGCTACCGAAGCACAGCTTTGTTTTTACACTGCTGCTACTTCCTGTTTATTATCTATGCACAGTCACTTTACCACTACCTACATGTACAAATGACCTCAACTAACCGGCACCCCCTGTATATAGTCTCATTTTTGTTATTTTATTGTGTCACTTTTTTGTCATTTTTTACCTTGGTTTATTTGATAAACATTTTCTTAATTATTTCTTGAACTGCATTGTTGGTTAAGGGCTTGAGGTTAATAAGCATTTCACTGTAAGTCTACACCTGTTTTGTATTCGGCGAATGTGACAAATAAAGTTTGATTTGATGAGGAATGTTTCCTTTAAGGCCCTGTACACACTGAAGTTGTAGAACTAATAAAGCACAATGGTAACACTGGTTTAATACAACAGAGAGTTTCTGCACAAACAGCGAGACATTGTACAATGGTTGTGTGAAATATTTTGTGTCGATGAACTCTGTTAGGAATATCAGTATTAGCCTACTGTATTTTAAGGCACCTGAGTGGCGCAGTGGTCTAAGGCACTGTATCTCAGTGCTACAGGTGTCACTGCAGACCCTGGACTCTATCACAACCGGCCGTGATTGGGAGTCACATAGGGCAGCGCACAATGCATCGTCCGGGTTAGGGGAGGCTGGGGTAGGGGAGGCTGGGGTAGGGGATGCTGGGGTAGGGGAGGCTGGGGTAGGGGAGGCTGGGTTAGGGGAGGCTGGGGTAGGGGAGGCCGGGGTAGGGGGTGCCGGGGTAGGGGAGGCCGGGTTAGGGGAGGCCGGGGTAGGGGAGGCCGGGGTAGGGGAGGCTGGGTTAGGGCAGGCCCGGGGTAGGGGAGGCCGGGGAAGGGGAGGCCGGGGAAGGGGAGGCCGGGGTAGGGGAGGCCGAGGAAGGGGAGGCCGGGGAAGGGGAGGCCGGGGTAGGGGAGGCCATGGTAGGGGAGGCCGGGGTAGGGGAGGCCGGGGTAGGGGCTTCTGGGGTAGGGGAGGCCGGGGTAGGGGATGCTGGGGTAGGGGATGCCGGGGTAGGGGAGGCTGGGGTAGGGGATGCTGGGGTAGGGGAGGCCGGGGTAGGGGAGGCCGGGGTAGGGGCTTCTGGGGTAGGGGAGGCTGGGGTAGGGGAGGCTGGGGTAGGGGATGCCGGGTTAGGGGAGGCTGGGGGAGGCCGTCATTGTAAATAAAAAAGTCTTAACTGACTTGCCTAGTTAAATCATTGTTTAATTTTATAAAGTATCATTCACAACCTTTGTGTCAAACGTGTGGTAAATCAGTTGTCCAACCTGAGTGTGTACGGGGCCTAACTGTTACTACAGGGTCAGAAAGTCACATCCATATACTTCACCACTGTACCGTAGGAGAGTCCAACACCAACAGACACTTATCAGTTCCAAAGTGCAATAACAGTTCTCAAGGTCAAGTATTAGTTTCAGTTTGAACAAATCCCAGGAGCCTTGCAGTAATAACATACTGTAGTATAGGGTTTCTGATGACAAAATGTCTATGTTGTTCAAACACTGTGAATCAGACATCAAAGGAATGGACCATCACACTGACTCCACATATTCAGCATTGGGGACGTTATCTTTGAGTATGCAATAATTATTAAAAAGAAGAACAACTTCATCACCCAGGTATTCAAGATTACCACGGTGCTGGACTTCTTCTTATACTTTTTGAACCTGGTAGCACAGTAATGTGAGAACGTTTACACTTTCAAATGAGTCTACAACAATAATAGACTTGTTTTTGGGACATTATTCTGGTGAACTGTATTTTGAACAGGATTCTGTTTCTGTTGTTGTCATGTGGGTCACTTGACAATGTGTAGGACCCCTGTCTTCTGTCTTGCTCATTCACCCTCTGAATGACACACACACACAATCTATGTCTTCATTGTCTCAAGGCTTGAAAATCGTCATTTAACCAGTCTCCTCCCCTTCATCTACACTGACTGAAGTGGATTTAACAAGTGTCATCAATAAAGGATCATTCACCTGGATTCACCTGGTCAGTCTGTGTCATGGAGAGAGCAGGGGTTCTTAATGTTTTGTACACTCTGAGAATAACTATTATTTTAATGTAATGTAATGTAATATCTTATGTTGTTCTTGTCTATAACCGTTCTGTAACTTGTAATGTATTTGTCGGTTTAATGTGCACTCCAGGAAGAGTAGCTGCTGCATGTACAGTATCTAATGGGGATCCTAATAAACTAACCCCCCCCCCCCTTTAATGTCCCACTTTATGTTGTATTATCTGATGGGGATCCTAATAAACTAACCCCCCCCCCCCTCCCTCCCTCCCTCCCTCCTTCTGTAATGTGTCTTTATGTTGTATTATCTAATGGGGATCCTAATAAACTAACCCCCCCCTGTAATGTCCCACTTTATGTTGTATTATCTAATGGGGATCCTAATAAAGTAACCCCCCCCTGTAATGTCCCACTTTATGTTGTATTATCTAATGACTAGAAGAATGGAGGTCGGGACGTCTGATATCGTTTGTTGAACTTTACTGAAAACATTACAAGGATACATTCACTGTTGTTCACTAGTTCTGTAGCTCAACTAGTGCAGGAGTAAAATACTGAATGGTTCAAACAGGATTGACAAGTTTCATAATATTCCATTTAGCAGACACTTTTATCCAAAGCAACTTACAGTCATGCGTGCATACCTGTTACATTGCCAAAGCAACTTACAGTCATGCGTGCATACCTGTTACATTGCCAAAGCAACTTACAGTCATGCGTGCATACCTGTTACATTGCCAAAGCAACTTACAGTCATGCGTGCATACCTGTTACATTGCCAAAGCAACTTACAGTCATGCGTGCATACCTGTTACATTGCCAAAGCAACTTACAGTCATGCGTGCATACCTGTTACATTGCCAAAGCAACTTACAGTCATGCGTGCATACCTGTTACATTGCCAAAGCAACTTACAGTCATGTGTGCATACCTGTTACATTGCCAAAGCAACTTACAGTCATGCGTGCATAACTGTTACATTGCCAAAGCAACTTACAGTCATGCGTGCATAACTGTTACATTGCCAAAGCAACTTACAGTCATGCGTGCATACCTGTTACATTGCCAAAGCAACTTACAGTCATGCGTGCATACCTGTTACATTGCCAAAGCAACTTACAGTCATGCGTGCATACCTGTTACATTGCCAAAGCAACTTACAGTCATGTGTGCATACCTGTTACATTGCCAAAGCAACTTACAGTCATGTGTGCATACCTGTTACATTGCCAAAGCAACTTACAGTCATGCGTGCATACCTGTTACATTGCCAAAGCAACTTACAGTCATGCGTGCATACCTGTTACATTGCCAAAGCAACTTACAGTCATGCGTGCATACCTGTTACATTGCCAAAGCAACTTACAGTCATGCGTGCATACCTGTTACATTGCCAAAGCAACTTACAGTCATGCGTGCATAACTGTTACATTGCCAAAGCAACTTACAGTCATGCGTGCATACCTGTTACATTGCCAAAGCAACTTACAGTCATGCGTGCATACCTGTTACATTGCCAAAGCAACTTACAGTCATGTGTGCATACCTGTTACATTGCCAAAGCAACTTACAGTCATGTGTGCATACCTGTTACATTGCCAAAGCAACTTACAGTCATGCGTGCATACCTGTTACATTGCCAAAGCAACTTACAGTCATGCGTGCATACCTGTTACATTGCCAAAGCAACTTACAGTCATGCGTGCATACCTGTTACATTGCCAAAGCAACTTACAGTCATGCGTGCATAACTGTTACATTGCCAAAGCAACTTACAGTCATGCGTGCATACCTGTTACATTGCCAAAGCAACTTACAGTCATGCGTGCATAACTGTTACATTGCCAAAGCAACTTACAGTCATGCGTGCATACCTGTTACATTGCCAAAGCAACTTACAGTCATGCGTGCATAACTGTTACATTGCCAAAGCAACTTACAGTCATGCGTGCATACCTGTTACATTGCCAAAGCAACTTACAGTCATGCGTGCATACCTGTTACATTGCCAAAGCAACTTACAGTCATGCGTGCATACCTGTTACATTGCCAAAGCAACTTACAGTCATGCGTGCATACCTGTTACATTGCCAAAGCAACTTACAGTCATGCGTGCATACCTGTTACATTGCCAAAGCAACTTACAGTCATGTGTCCATACCTGTTACATTGCCAAAGCAACTTACAGTCATGCGTGCATAACTGTTACATTGCCAAAGCAACTTACAGTCATGCGTGCATAACTGTTACATTGCCAAAGCAACTTACAGTCATGCGTGCATACCTGTTACATTGCCAAAGCAACTTACAGTCATGCGTGCATAACTGTTACATTGCCAAAGCAACTTACAGTCATGCGTGCATACCTGTTACATTGCCAAAGCAACTTACAGTCATGCGTGCATACCTGTTACATTGCCAAAGCAACTTACAGTCATGCGTGCATACCTGTTACATTGCCAAAGCAACTTACAGTCATGCGTGCATACCTGTTACATTGCCAAAGCAACTTACAGTCATGCGTGCATACCTGTTACATTGCCAAAGCAACTTACAGTCATGCGTGCATACCTGTTACATTGCCAAAGCAACTTACAGTCATGCGTGCATAACTGTTACATTGCCAAAGCAACTTACAGTCATGCGTGCATACCTGTTACATTGCCAAAACAGCTTACAGTCATGCGTGCATAACTGTTACATTGCCAAAGCAACTTACAGTCATGCGTGCATACCTGTTACATTGCCAAAGCAGCTTACAGTCATGCGTGCATACCTGTTACATTGCCAAAGCAACTTACAGTCATGCGTGCATACCTGTTACATTGCCAAAGCAGCTTACAGTCATGCGTGCATACCTGTTACATTGCCAAAGCAGCTTACAGTCATGCGTGCATACCTGTTACATTGCCAAAGCAACTTACAGTCATGTGTGCATACCTGTTACATTGCCAAAGCAGCTTACAGTCATGTGTGCATACCTGTTACATTGCCAAAGCAGCTTACAGTCATGTGTGCATACCTGTTACATTGCCAAAGCAGCTTACAGTCATGCGTGCATACCTGTTACATTGCCAAAGCAGCTTACAGTCATGTGTGCATACCTGTTACATTGCCAAAGCAGCTTACAGTCATGCGTGCATACCTGTTACATTGCCAAAGCAACTTACAGTCATGTGTGCATACCTGTTACATTGCCAAAGCAACTTACAGTCATGTGTGCATACCTGTTACATTGCCAAAGCAACCTACAGTCATGCGTGCATACCTGTTACATTGCCAAAGCAACTTACAGTCATGTGTGCATACCTGTTACATTGCCAAAGCAACTTACAGTCATGTGTGCATACCTGTTACATTGCCAAAGCAACTTACAGTCATGCGTGCATACCTGTTACATTGCCAAAGCAACTTACAGTCATGCGTGCATACCTGTTACATTGCCAAAGCAACTTACAGTCATGCGTGCATACCTGTTACATTGCCAAAGCAACTTACAGTCATGCGTGCATACCTGTTACATTGCCAAAGCAACTTACAGTCATGCGTGCATACCTGTTACATTGCCAAAGCAACTTACAGTCATGCGTGCATACCTGTTACATTGCCAAAGCAACTTACAGTCATGTGTGCATACCTGTTACATTGCCAAAGCAACTTACAGTCATGTGTGCATACCTGTTACATTGCCAAAGCAACTTACAGTCATGCGTGCATACCTGTTACATTGCCAAAGCAACTTACAGTCATGCGTGCATACCTGTTACATTGCCAAAGCAACTTACAGTCATGCGTGCATACCTGTTACATTGCCAAAGCAACTTACAGTCATGCGTGCATAACTGTTACATTGCCAAAGCAACTTACAGTCATGCGTGCATACCTGTTACATTGCCAAAGCAACTTACAGTCATGCGTGCATAACTGTTACATTGCCAAAGCAACTTACAGTCATGCGTGCATACCTGTTACATTGCCAAAGCAACTTACAGTCATGCGTGCATAACTGTTACATTGCCAAAGCAACTTACAGTCATGCGTGCATACCTGTTACATTGCCAAAGCAACTTACAGTCATGCGTGCATACCTGTTACATTGCCAAAGCAACTTACAGTCATGCGTGCATACCTGTTACATTGCCAAAGCAACTTACAGTCATGCGTGCATACCTGTTACATTGCCAAAGCAACTTACAGTCATGCGTGCATACCTGTTACATTGCCAAAGCAACTTACAGTCATGCGTGCATACCTGTTACATTGCCAAAGCAACTTACAGTCATGCGTGCATACCTGTTACATTGCCAAAGCAACTTACAGTCATGCGTGCATAACTGTTACATTGCCAAAGCAACTTACAGTCATGCGTGCATACCTGTTACATTGCCAAAGCAACTTACAGTCATGCGTGCATACCTGTTACATTGCCAAAGCAACTTACAGTCATGCGTGCATACCTGTTACATTGCCAAAGCAACTTACAGTCATGCGTGCATACCTGTTACATTGCCAAAGCAACTTACAGTCATGCGTGCATACCTGTTACATTGCCAAAGCAACTTACAGTCATGCGTGCATACCTGTTACATTGCCAAAGCAACTTACAGTCATGCGTGCATACCTGTTACATTGCCAAAGCAACTTACAGTCATGCGTGCATAACTGTTACATTGCCAAAGCAACTTACAGTCATGCGTGCATACCTGTTACATTGCCAAAGCAGCTTACAGTCATGCGTGCATACCTGTTACATTGCCAAAGCAGCTTACAGTCATGCGTGCATACCTGTTACATTGCCAAAGCAACTTACAGTCATGCGTGCATACCTGTTACATTGCCAAAGCAACTTACAGTCATGCGTGCATACCTGTTACATTGCCAAAGCAACTTACAGTCATGCGTGCATACCTGTTACATTGCCAAAGCAACTTACAGTCATGCGTGCATACCTGTTACATTGCCAAAGCAACTTACAGTCATGCGTGCATAACTGTTACATTGCCAAAGCAACTTACAGTCATGCGTGCATACCTGTTACATTGCCAAAGCAACTTACAGTCATGCGTGCATACCTGTTACATTGCCAAAGCAACTTACAGTCATGCGTGCATACCTGTTACATTGCCAAAGCAACTTACAGTCATGCGTGCATACCTGTTACATTGCCAAAGCAACTTACAGTCATGCGTGCATACCTGTTACATTGCCAAAGCAACTTACAGTCATGCGTGCATACCTGTTACATTGCCAAAGCAACTTACAGTCATGCGTGCATACCTGTTACATTGCCAAAGCAACTTACAGTCATGCGTGCATACCTGTTACATTGCCAAAGCAACTTACAGTCATGCGTGCATAACTGTTACATTGCCAAAGCAACTTACAGTCATGCGTGCATACCTGTTACATTGCCAAAGCAGCTTACAGTCATGCGTGCATACCTGTTACATTGCCAAAGCAGCTTACAGTCATGCGTGCATACCTGTTACATTGCCAAAGCAACTTACAGTCATGCGTGCATACCTGTTACATTGCCAAAGCAACTTACAGTCATGCGTGCATACCTGTTACATTGCCAAAGCAACTTACAGTCATGCGTGCATACCTGTTACATTGCCAAAGCAACTTACAGTCATGCGTGCATACCTGTTACATTGCCAAAGCAGCTTACAGTCATGCGTGCATACCTGTTACATTGCCAAAGCAGCTTACAGTCATGTGTGCATACCTGTTACATTGCCAAAGCAACTTACAGTCATGTGTGCATACCTGTTACATTGCCAAAGCAGCTTACAGTCATGTGTGCATACCTGTTACATTGCCAAAGCAGCTTACAGTCATGTGTGCATACCTGTTACATTGCCAAAGCAGCTTACAGTCATGCGTGCATACCTGTTACATTGCCAAAGCAGCTTACAGTCATGTGTGCATACCTGTTACATTGCCAAAGCAGCTTACAGTCATGCGTGCATACCTGTTACATTGCCAAAGCAACTTACAGTCATGTGTGCATACCTGTTACATTGCCAAAGCAACTTACAGTCATGTGTGCATACCTGTTACATTGCCAAAGCAACTTACAGTCATGCGTGCATACCTGTTACATTGCCAAAGCAGCTTACAGTCATGTGTGCATACCTGTTACATTGCCAAAGCAACTTACAGTCATGCGTGCATACCTGTTACATTGCCAAAGCAACTTACAGTCATGTGTGCATACCTGTTACATTGCCAAAGCAGCTTACAGTCATGCGTGCATACCTGTTACATTGCCAAAGCAACTTACAGTCATGTGTGCATACCTGTTACATTGCCAAAGCAACTTACAGTCATGTGTGCATACCTGTTACATTGCCAAAGCAACTTACAGTCATGCGTGCATACCTGTTACATTGCCAAAGCAGCTTACAGTCATGTGTGCATACCTGTTACATTGCCAAAGCAACTTACAGTCATGTGTGCATACCTGTTACATTGCCAAAGCAACTTACAGTCATGCGTGCATATCTGTTACATTGCCAAAGCAACTTACAGTCATGCGTGCATACCTGTTACATTGCCAAAGCAACTTACAGTCATGTGTGCATACCTGTTACATTGCCAAAGCAACTTACAGTCATGCGTGCATACCTGTTACATTGCCAAAGCAACTTACAGTCATGTGTGCATACCTGTTACATTGCCAAAGCAAGTGAAATAGATAATAAACCAAATGTAAATAAACAATAACAAATGAACAGTAAACATCACACTCACAAAATATTATGTAAGAATATTCGAAGATAAATACACAATGCAGGGAATTAACAATCAATGGAAATAGTTGTTTTTCAGTTCAACGTCTGTTTAGAATCTGCGTGTGGGATTCTAGTCCATGACTCTCTGCCTCTCTCTCAGCTTAAACTAAATAGGCCTTTCACAGTGATACTCATGACTAGAGGAAGGTATCCAGGCTGGTCCTTCATCTCTGTCCTCAGTGTGTCCTCCTCTCTCTTCAGTGTAACTTCAGAGTGACCAAAGAGACTCTCTGTCCTCTGATACAGCTCCTCCTCAGTCAGAACAGCCAGACCTGCATCTCTCAGAGAGAGGGTCTCCCCACTCCCTGCTGCCACATGCTGCACCTGGAGGACAAGCAGCACAGAAATACATTGATATGCTTTATTTTCTGGGTCATTCTGCATCCCTCCACTTTGCAACAATGACAAACACTTTAAAATGACAAATAGTTAGACATTATACATGTTTTAATTGATATTAAACTGTTTATCAATGTGAAACATAATGGAAGTCCTTTATACTGCAAAACGTTATCTTAGTGGCATGTTTTTGGGATATATTATTTTGAATTTGATAAAATAAAATAAAGAAAAAGAAGAAGGCCACTAATATATTTATATATTTACAGTTATTATGTGTCCCTACGTTTTATGTAATTAGTGTTACCGCCTTAGGAGAGGGGTCAATATTAAAGAAGATTTTTAGCTAATCACACCCTTTTAGTATGTCATCAATGTTATGATTCCATAGATAATTGGTGTGTTTAAATAAAACATATCATTGGTGTAACTCAATTTAAATGAAGGGAAATTACACTCTGAGCAAAATGATTCATCAAATCTCTTTAGTGAATGATTAAGTCAATTATTTTTAAAGGTTAAATGACCTTAGATTTGAGATCGTTGGGCTCCATTTAAGAAAATCCTGAAATACTTACAAAAAGTAATTGGTGTGACCTATACTTTGATGCAACACATCGTTCAGCTCCACCACTATCCAGGAGATGGCGCTGTTCTGCATGTAATTCTGGCTTTCACTCATGTCACAACATTATGTCAGTAAGCAAACACATTTGATGTGTAATTGCTTGAGCTAATCAAGCACACAGTATGTGCTCGTTCCCTGTTGTATTGTTATTTTGCCAAATGTTATTTGAGGAAAGGCAGCTCGCTAATGCAGCGGTTTCATTCTCACTCAGTGATCTGTTGTGGAGAGGCTAGCCAAGCCCGCTTGGGTGCTGCATAGAGAGTCATTAGTAGTGCCCGCCCATAGTTGTTAATCGTCTTCTAGCTACCTAGCTGAAAAGTCATCATGAATCATGTCAACAATCACCAAGAAAATTATTTTCAAACTTGTAGAGCTAAAATATATTGGTGCTCATCAACCGCTGAACAGGCTTCCGTTAAAATAAAGCAAGTTATAAAATAATTAAGATCATCAAAGGTAAGTTAATATTTATAATGCTATTTCTGACTTCTGTTGACTGCACAACACGGTGGAGATCTGTTTGGCTGTTTTGTTGTCTGAGCGCTGTACTCAGATTATTGTAAAGCTTTTTTGAAATCTGACACAGCGGTTGCATTAAGGAGAAGTTTATCTAAAGTTCCATGTACGAGCCTCCCGGGTGGCGCAGTGGTTAAGAAGCAGTGCGGCTTGGTTGGGTTGTGTATCGGAGGACACATGACTTTCAACCTTCGTCTATCCCGAGCCCGTACGGGAGTTGTAGCGATGAGACAAGATAGTAGCTACTAAAAACAATTGGATACCATGAAATTGGGGAGAAAAAGGGGTACAAATATAAAAAATAAAAAGTTCCATGTACAACACTTGTATTTTCATCAATATTTATGACGAGTATTTCTGTAAATTGATGTGGTTCTCTGCAAAATCACCGGATGTTTTGGAACTACTGAACATAACACGTCAATGTAAACTCAGATTTTTGGATATAAATAAGAACTTTATCGAACTAAACATGCATTTATTGTGTAACATTAAGTCCTATGAGTGTCATCTGATGAAGATCATCAAAGGTTAGTGATTCATTTTATCTCTATTTCTGCCTTTTGTGACTCCTCTCTTTGTCTGTAAAAATGTCTGTGTTTCTCTGTGACTAGGTGCTTACTTAACATAATCGTTAGGTGTGCCTTTGCCGTAAAGCCTTTTTGAAATTAGATACTGTGGCTGGATTAACGATAAATGTATCTTTAAAATGGTGTAAAATACTTGTATGCTTGAGGAATTTTAATTATGAGATTTCTGTTGTTTTTAATTTGGCGCCCTGCACTTTCACTGGCTGTTGCTGAGGTGGGACGCTACCGTCCCGAATATCCCAAAGAGGTTTTAACAGACAGGCAGAGGCAACTGCACTCAGAATTGTGTTCTGATGCGTCCCATCACTCTAACAGTGATTAGCAATATTGCAGAGCGATGCTGATATTGATTCTGAAGTAAAATAGACTTTACTCTATAAAGTATGCTGGACTACCGTGGTCTTCCTTGCAATAGGAGCCAAAGATATGGACAGTAGCATATACACTGGTCATAACCCTTATGTTATAACGTTTGTGTGTGTCTGATAAGTATTTATGATGGTACGTCCATTCAATGTTTAGTGTAGTGTAGTAATGTATCGATGCATATTCACATTTTTTTCAATGAGTTTGCCCCACCAATATTTTTGTTAAAAATCGCCACTGGTTACCGTCAATGGTGTTACTACTGCTACTGGTGGTACAATGTTATCATAATGGTAGAAATATTAGTTTATTTAACATGGGAAGATACATTTACATAAACCTAAATACATTTACATAAACCTGAATACATTTACATAAACCTAAATACATTTATATAAACAAAAACCTAGAAAAATGAACTCCAGGTCATACAGGACTGGAGGCTCAATCAAGCAGGTGTGAACTCACCAGGATCTGCAGGGCCTGTAAGACTGGAGGACTGCAACAGGATCCCAACACAGAGAGACCTTCATCTGTCATTCCTGAATAAATAAATATACACACATAAAACCACAGTAGTGAACCTAGTTTCCCAGGAACTGATCAAATAATAACTAGAGAATCCTGTGAAAACTGCTCTCTATCTCACCGTCCATGGCACTGACAATGAGGTGGACGGCACTGAGAAGTGAGGATCTGATCTCGTCCTCATCCTTCCCAACACATTGGTCTACAAGATCCAGTATGGCCTGGACTGTCTCCCTCTCAGACTCTTCCAGGTCACCCAGGTCAGGAGTCTCACCTTCACACAACTGATCCAGCTGTGACAAGGGGTGGGGGAGGGGGAGAGAGAGAGTGTGAGTGAGTGAGTGAGTGAGTGAGTGAGTGAGTGAGTGAGTGAGTGTGTGAGTGAGTGAGTGAATGGTAAAAAGAGACAAGGCAAGAAGGGCCTTTGCTCTTGGGGGAGGCAGGTAGACTAGTGGTTAGAGCGTTGGGTCAGTAACCGAAAGGTTGCTACATCGAATCCCCGAGTAGACGAGGTCAAAATCTGTCATTCTGAACAAGGCAGTTAACCCACTATTCCTAGGATGTCATTGTAAATAAGAATTTGTTCTTAACTGACTTGCCTGGTTAAATAAAAAAATGCCATCAAAATTTGACGTTTTCAGCACCCCACACTACAAATACTTGAATCAGATACAGAACCTGTTACCACTGGTTATGGTTGTGAGGTCTGGGGTCCGCACACAAAATGGGACAAACACCAAATTGACACTCTGCAGAATTCTGCATCCTCCGTGTACAACATTAAACACCTAATAATGCATGCAGAGCAGAATTAGGCCGATACCCACTAATTATCAAAATACAGAAAAGAGCCATTAAATTCTACAACCACCTAAAAGGAAGAGATTCACAAACCTTCCATAACAAAGCCATACCCTACAGAGAGATGAACCTGGAGAAGAGTCCCCTCAGCAAGCTGGTCCTGGGGCTTTGTTCACAAACACAAACAGACCCCACAGAGCCCCAGGACAGCAACAGCAACATAATTAGACCCCAAAAAATCATGAGAAAACAAAAAGACAATTACTTGACACATTGGAAATAATTAACAAAAACTGAGCAAACTAGAATGCTATTTGGCCCTAAACAGAGAGAACACACTGGCAGAATACCTGACCACTGTGACTGACCCAAAATTAAAGAAAGCTTTGACTATGTAGAGACTCAGTGAGCATAGCTTTGCTATTGAGAAAGGCCGCCATAGGCCGACCTGGATTTCAAGAGAAGACAGGATAGGTGCACATTGCTCACAAAACGAGGTGGAAACTGAGGTGCACTTCCTAACCTCCTGACAAATGTAAGACCATATTAGAGACACATATTTCCCTCAGAATTTTAAAATAAATCCTATTTTGATAAACTCCCTTAACTATTGGGGAAATACCACAGTGTGCCATCACAGAAGCAAGATTTGTGACCTGTTGCCACAAGAAAAGGGCAACCAGTGAAGAACAAACACTGTTGTAAA
The DNA here is from genome assembly GCF_002021735.2 of Oncorhynchus kisutch. NCBI lineage: Eukaryota > Metazoa > Chordata > Actinopteri > Salmoniformes > Salmonidae > Oncorhynchus > Oncorhynchus kisutch. The sequence goes on along the minus strand of NW_022261979.1, from coordinate 4,354,490 downwards.
TACAACCCATATTTATGTTGATTTATTTTTGCTTTTGTACTTTAACTATTTGCACATCGTTGCAACATATTTGAAATGTCTTTATTATTTTGGAACTTTTGTGTGTGTAATGCTTACTGTTATTTTTATTGTTTATTTCACTTTTGTTTATTATCTATTTCACTTTCACTTGTAAACATACAGTACCAGTCAGAAGTTTGGACATAGCTACTCATTCAAGGGTTTTTCTTCATTTGTATTATTTTCTATATTGTAGAATAAGTGAAGACATCGTAACGATGAAATTACACATATGGAATCATGTAGTAACCAAAAAAGTGTTAAACAAATCAAAATATATTTTAGATTCTTCAAAATAGCCACCCTTTGCCTTTATGACAGCTTTGCACACTCTTGGCATTCCCTCAACCAGCTTTACATGGAATGCTTTTCCAACAGTCTTGATGTAGTTCCCACATATGCTGAGCACTTGCTGGCTGCTTTTCCTTCACTCTGCGGTCCAATTCAGCCCAAACCATCTCAATTGGGTTGAGGTTGGGTGATTGTGGAGGCCAGGTCATCTGATACAGCACTCCATCACTCTCCTTCTTGGTCAAATAGCCCTTACACAGCCTGGAGGTGTGTTTGGAGTCATTGTCCTGTTGAAAAACAAATGATAGTCCCACTAAGAACAAACCAGATGTGATGGAGTATCGCAGCAGAATGCTGTGGTAGCCATGCTGGTCAAGTGTGCCTTGAATTCTAAATAAATCACAGACAGTGTCTCCAGCAAAGCACACCCACACCATCACACCTGCTCCTCCGTGCTTTCCGGTGGGAACCACACATGCGGAGATAATCCGCTCACCTACTCTCTGCATCTCACAAACACACGTCGCTTGGAACCAAAAATCGTAAATTTGGACTCATCAGACCAAAGTTGTGACGTGATGAGGTTGGATCCAGGTGCAGAGAAGAGACCAGATGAGGAATCAGTGGCTAAACATACATACTTTACTGAGAAACGGTATCCAACGGATCACAGTAACAACAAACACTAAGTCTCAAAAACTCACTCAGGAAACAAACGCACACGGTAAACAATTGAAGCTTCAGCAGGAAACCAGAACACACCCCTGTTTTAACAGGGAAATCATAATGAATAATAGGACACAGCTGAGTGTTGTTAATGTCTCTAGGTGACAAGTGGAACCACGACAAAAGGACAGATTTCCACCAGTCTAATGTCCATCGCTTGTGTTTCTTATCCCAAGCAAGTCTCTTCTTCTTATTGGTGTCCTTTAGTAGTGGTTCATCTTTGTAGCAATTTGACCATGAAGGCCTGATTCACACAGTCTCCTCTGAACAGTTGATGTTGAGATATTTCTGTTACTTGAACTACATAAGCATTTATTTGGGCTGCAATTTCTGATACTGGTAACTCTAATGAACTTATCCTCTGCAGCAGAGGTAACTCTGGGTCTTTCTTTCCTGTGGCGGTCCTCATGACAGCCAGTTTCATCATAGAACTTGATGGTTTTTGCAACATTTTCCACATTGACTGACCTTCATGTCTTAAAGTAATGATGGACTGTATTTTCTCTTTGCTTATTTGAGCTGTTCTTGCCATAATATGGACTTGGTCTTTTACCAAGTAGGGCGATCTTCTGTATACTACCCCTACTTTGTCACAACACAGCTGATTGGCTCATACTGTAAGGACCGACGCTGGAGTAGAGAAGCAGGTACGGGGAGTCAAACATTTAATCGGAACAGACATAGAACAAGACAGGAAGAGCATCAGCACAATGCTGAAGTAGGGAAAAGAGGGGGGGGGTGACAGACAGATATAGGGGAGGTAATGAAAGAGGTGATTGAGTCCAGGTGAGTCCAATAATCGCTGATGCGAGTGACGGGGGAAGGCAGGTGTGCGTAATGATGGCTGGCAGGAGTGCATAATGCTGGGGAGCCTGGAGCGGGAGCAGGCGTGACACAAAAGCATTAAGAAGGAAAGAAATTCCACAAATTAACTTTTAACAAGGCACACCTGTTAATTTAAATACATTCCAGGTAACTACTTCATGAAACTGGTTGAGAGAATGCCAAGAGTGTTTAAAGCTGTCATCAATGCAAAGGGTGGCTACTTTGAAGAATCTCAGATATGTGTTATTTCATAGTTTTGACGTCTTCACTATTATTCAACAATGTAGAAAATAGTAAAAATTTTGATAAACCCTTGCATGAGTAGGTGTCTCCAAACTTCTGACTGGTACTGTATGTTTCCCATGCCAATAAAGCCCCTTGAATTGACATTGAATTGAATTGAGAGAGAGAAAAAGAGAGAGAGAGAGTATATTTAACACAGAGAGAATATTACAGATATTCAGGGTGAGATATTCATTCCTGCCATTAGTTGTGTGTGTGTGTGTGTGTCTACATTGTGTGTGTGTGTGTGTGTCTACATTGTGTGTGTGTGTGTCTACATTGTGTGTGTGTGTGTGTGTGTTTGGGCCCTGTTTCTGTACGCCTCACTCACCACACTCTCCAGCACACTGACTGCCTCTCTGTCCTCCATGGTTGTCTTGAGGAGCTGGAGCAGAGAGGAGCGTTTGGCCACCGGCAGGACTGACAGCAGCTGGAAATGACCACTCAGTTTCTCCAGTTCTGTCAACACACAAACAATACAGAAACCATTTTATCAAAGTGTCTTACTTTCATGTAACAAATCCATACATTTTTATATATTTCAAAAGTGTGGTAACTTTGTAATTACTAATCAGAGAAATATTGAACATTCCATAGACATTACATTTTGACCAGACGTTCCATTCAGTAGACTACATGTTGACCAGACATTCCATTCAGTAGACTACATGTTGACCAGATGTTTCATTCCGTAGACTACATGTTGACCAGACGTTCCATTCAGTAGACTACATTACATGTTGACCAGACGTTCCATTCAGTAGACTACATCACATGTTGATAAGATGTTCCATTCAGTAGACTCCATGTTGACCAGTCTTTCCATTCAGTAGACTACATTACATGTTGACCAAACCTTCCATTCAGTAGACTACATTACATTTTGACCAAACATTCCATTCAGTAGACTACATTACATGTTCACCAGACGTTCCATTCAGTAGACTACATGTTGACCAGACGTTCCATTCAGTAGACTACATGTTGACCAGACATTCCATTCAGTAGACTACATTACATGTTGACCAGACATTCCATTCAGTAGACTACATTACATGTTGATCAAACCTTCCATTCAGTAGACTACATTACATTTTGACCAAACATTCCATTCAGTAGACTATATTACATGTTGACCAGTGGTTCCATTCAGTAGACTACATGTTGACCAAACCTTCCATTCAGTAGACTACATTACATTTTGACCAAACATTCCATTCAGTAGACTACATAACATGTTGACCAGACGTTCCATTCAGTAGACTACATGTTGACCAGACGTTCCATTCAGTAGACTACATGTTGACCAGACATTCCATTCAGTAGACTACATTACATGTTGACCAGACATTCCATTCAGTAGACTACATTACATGTTGACCAAACCTTCCATTCAGTAGACTACATTACATTTTGACCAAACATTCCATTCAGTAGACTATATTACATGTTGACCAGTGGTTCCATTCAGTAGACTACATGTTGACCAAACCTTCCATTCAGTAGACTACATTACATGTTGACCAGATGTTCCATTCAGTAGACTACATGATGACCAGAAGTTCCATTCAGTAGACTACATCTTGACCACTAGACAGGAGACATTACCCTCCACTGGCATTATTACCTTTGTTCAGATTTAGGGGACTGTTGGTATCAAAGTCGCCTCCCTGGTCCATAAATCCATCTACTTCCAACCCCTCCTTTGACTTATCTATTTCAAAGCCCCCATTGTTGCAGATGAGGCACAGCTCTGTGGGCAAGAGCAGACAACAGTCATAACCAGTCACACACAGGCAGATACAGTGGCCATACTAAATAGAGTGGCTGTACTAAATAGAGTGGCTGTACTAAATACAGTGGCTATACTAAATACAGTGGATATACTAAATACAGTGGCTATACTAAATACAGTGGATATAGTAAATACAGTGGCTATACTCAATACAGTGGATATACTAAATACAGTGGATATACTAAATACAGTGGATATACTAAATACAGTGGATATGCTAAATACAGTGGCTATACTCAATACAGTGGCTATACTAAATACAGTGGATATGCTAAATACAGTGGCTACACTCAATACAGTGGATATACTAAATACAGTGGATATACTAAATACAGTGTAAATACAGTGGATATACTAAATACAGTGGATATACTAAATACAGTGGATATACTAAATACAGTGGCTACACTAAATACACTGAGGAACATAGACGCTGGCTGTGTACTTTACCATGGTACTTAACCATGCAGCTATACCTGGGACATTGATAAACCATACACTTCCTCACCAAACTGTCCATTGCATTTGACGTAGAGTTCAATCAGACTGTAGGCCATGACAGTATTTGCAGGAATACCCAGTGACACATCACTATCTGTCTGAGTACTGCCGCTCTGCTTCATAGAGGCCTGTGGAGAAAATGTAAAATCAGTCAGAGACGTTTGGTACACAGATGACCCAGATTCTAACCCAGACAGTCATCTATTCAAAGGACCTTGCTCCCAGACAGACTAAATAACTTATTTGCTCGCTTTGAGGACAATACAGTGCCACTGACACGGCCTGCTACCAAAACCTGCGGACTCTCCTTCACTGCAGCCGATGTGAGTAAAACATTTAAACGTGTTAACCCTCGCAAGGCTGCAGGCCCAGACGGCATCCCCAGCAGCGTCCTCAGAGCATGCGCAGACCAGCTGGCTGGTGTGTTTACGGACATATTCAATCAATCCTTATCCCAGTCTGCCGTTCCCACATACTTCAAGAGGGCCACCATTGTTCCTGTTCCCAAGAAAGCTACCGCCCTTTAGCACTCACTTCCGTCATCATGAAGTGCTTTGAGAGACGAGTCAAGGACGATATCACCTCCATCCTACCTGACACCCTAGACCCACTCCAATTTGCTTACCACCAAAATAGGTCCACAGACGATGCAATCGCAACTACACTGCACACTGCCCTAACCCATCTGGACAAGAGGAATACCTATGTGAGAATGCTGTTCATCGACTACAGCTCAGCATTTAACACCATAGTACCCTCCAAACTCGTCATCAAGCTCGAGACCCTGGGTCTCGACCCCGCCCTGTGCAACTGGGTACTTCTCCACTCCATTGATCTTCAACACTGGGGCACCACAAGGGTGCGTTCTGAGCCCTCTCCTGTACTCCCTGTTCACCCACGACTGCGTGGCCATGCACGCCTCCAACTCAATCATCAAGTTTGCGGACGACACTACAGTGGTAGGCTTGATTACAATGACGAGATGGCCTACAGGGAGGAGGTGAGGGCCCTCGGAGTGTGGTGTCAGGAAAATAACCTCACATTCAAAGTCAACAAAACAAAGGAGATGATCGTGGACTTCAGGAAACAGCAGAGGGAGCACCCCCCTATCCACATCGACGGGACAGTAGTAGAGAGGGTAGTAAGTTTTAAGTTCCTCGGCGTACACATCACGGACAAACTGAATTGGTCCACCCACACAGACAGCGTGGTGAAGAAGGCGCAGCAGCACCTCTTCAACCTCAGGAGGCTGAAGAAGTTTGGCTTGTCACCAAAAGCACTCACAAACTTCTACAGATGCACAATCGAGAGCATCCTGTATCACCGCCTGGTACGGCAACTGTTCCGCCCACAACCGTAAGGCTCTCCTGAGGGTAGTGAAGTCTGCACAACGCATTGGGGGCAAACTACCTGCCCTCCAGGACACCTACACCACCCGATGTCACAGGAAGGCCAAAAAGATCATCAAGGACAACAACCACCTGAGCCACTGCCTGTTCACCCCGTTATCATCCAGAAGGCGAGGTCAGTACAGATGCATCAAAGCAGGGACCGAGAGACTGAAAAACAGCTTCTATCTCAAGGCCATCAGACTGTTAAACAGCCACCACTAACAATGAGTGGCTTCTGCAAACATACTGACTAACTCCAGCTCACTTTAATAATGGAAATTGATGTAAAAAATGTATCACTAGCTACTTTAAACAATGCCACTTAATATAATGTTTATACCCTACATTATTCATCTCATATGTATATGTATATACTGTACTCTATATCATCTACTGCATCTTTATGTAATACATGTATCACTAGCCACTTTAAACTATGCCACTTTTATGTTTACATACCCTACACTACTCATCTCATATGTATATACTGTACTCGATACCATCTACTGCATCTTGCCTATGCCGTTCTGTACAATCACTCATTCATATATCTTTATGTACATATTCTTTATCCCTTTACACTTGTGTGTATAAGGTAGTAGTTGTGGAATTGTTAGGTTAGATTACTCGTTGGTTATTACTGCATTGTCGGAACTAGAAGCACAAGCATTTCGCTACACTCGCATTAACATCTGCTAACCATGTGTACGTGACAAATAAAATTGGATTTGATTTGATTCTACACCATTGCATTTTCAGGAAGTGTTTCTAATGTCAAGAACAGGAAATGATGTGGTAACTAGAGCTGGGTCATTCCACCAATTCGGTTTGAGAAGTGTAACTTGAAAAAAAAAATTGCATCACAAGAGGTATCCTTCTTTTATGACTATAGTAAGTCCCATATAAAGTAAGTTTGAACATAACTAGGGATGTCCTTGTGACAGGGGGAATGTAAGCTTGTTGTTTGAAGGGATTGGCAATTGAATGCAAGCTTCACAAAAAATGAAAAATTGTTAAAACATTTCTAGCATGTCTATCTATGGTGCGCTGTGGTCCACCTGCTCAGTGTTCCACCACAAAACACAAGATAATTGGCAAAAATAATAAAACCAGCTGACCTGCTTTTACACTATAATTTGAATATTAGATGTTCAATATTTCTTCTGAAAAAAACATTTAAAAAGGAATAGTGTTGAGAGTTCAGTTCACATAAAAGGACCTTAAAATGAGGGACGGACGTTACATGAATGCTGCATGGATGGACAATATGCTGAATGGTGGCACTTTAACAAGTCTTTATTCATATCAACAATCAGATTTATTGAATTCTCCATGTGGTCTATATTAATGAAAGGGCACTTCATTTAATTTAACATGCTTTTAAAATTCAATATTGGTGCACAATTTATTCTGGAACAACCCAGGTACAGCATTCTGACTTGAGCAAGAGACAGTATTACCACTACTGAACAGACATCTGTGAGTATTACCACTACTGAACAGACATCTGTGAGTATTACCACTACTGAACAGACATCTGTGAGTATTACCACTACTGAACAGACATCTGTGAGTATTACCACTACTGAACAGACAGCTGTGAGTATTACCACTACTGAACAGACATCTGTGAGTATTACGAAATACTGAACAGACATCTGTGAGTATTACCACTACTGAACAGACATCTGTGAGTATTACCACTACTGAACAGACATCTGTGAGTATTACCACTACTGAACAGACATCTGTGAGTTATTACCACTACTGAACAGACATCTGTGAGTATTACGAAATACTGAACAGACATCTGTGAGTATTACCACTACTGAACAGACATCTGTGAGTATTACCACTACTGAACAGACATCTGTGAGTATTACCACTACTGAACAGACATCTGTGAGTATTACCACTACTGAACAGACATCTGTGAGTATTACCACTACTGAACAGACATCTGTGAGTATTACCACTACTGAACAGACATCTGTGAGTATTACCACTACTGAACAGACATCTGTGAGTATTACGAAATACTGAACAGACATCTGTGAGTATTACCACTACTGAACAGACATCTGTAAGTATTACCACTACTGAACAGACATCTGGGAGTATTACCACTACTGAACAGACATCTGTGAGTATTACCACTACTGAACAAACATCTGGGAGTATTACCACTACTGAACAGACATCTGTGAGTATTACCACTACTGAACAGACATCTGTGAGTATTACGAAATACTGAACAGACATCTGTGAGTATTACCACTACTGAACAGACATCTGTGAGTATTACCACTACTGAACAGACATCTGTGAGTATTACCACTACTGAACAGACATCTGTGAGTATTACCACTACTGAACAGACATCTGTGAGTATTACCACTACTGAACAGACATCTGTGAGTATTACCACTACTGAACAGACATCTGTGAGTATTACCACTACTGAACAGACATCTGTGAGTATTACGACTACTGAACATCTGTGAGTATTACCACGACTGAACAGACATCTGTGAGTATTACCACGACTGAACATCTGTGAGTATTACGAGTACTGAACAGACATCTGTGAGTATTACCACTACTGAACAGACATCTGTGGGTATTACCACTACTGAACAGACATCTGTGAGTATTACCACTACTGAACAGACATCTGTGAGTATTACCACTACTGAACAGACATCTGTGAGTATTACCACTACTGAACAGACATCTGTGAGTATTACGAAATACTGAACAGACATCTGTGAGTATTACCACTACTGAACAGACATCTGTGAGTATTACCACTACTGAACAGACATCTGGGAGTATTAACACTACTGAACAGACATCTGTGAGTATTACCACTACTGAACAAACATCTGGGAGTATTACCACTACTGAACAGACATCTGTGAGTATTACGAAATACTGAACAGACATCTGTGAGTATTACCACTACTGAACAGACATCTGTGAGTATTACCACTACCGAACAGACATCTGTGAGTATTACCACTACTGAACAGACATCTGTGAGTATTACCACTACTGAACAGACATCTGTGAGTATTACGACTACTGAACATCTGTGAGTATTACCACGACTGAACAGACATCTGTGAGTATTACGACTACTGAACATCTGTGAGTATTACCACTACTGAACAGACAGCTGTGAGTATTACCACTACTGAACAGACATCTGTGAGTATTACCGCTACTGAACAGACATCTGTGAGTATTACCACTACTGAACAGACATCTGTGAGTATTACCACTACTGAACAGACATCTGTGAGTATTACGAAATACTGAACAGACATCTGTGAGTATTACCACTACTGAACAGACATCTGTGAGTATTACCACTACTGAACAGACATCTGGGAGTATTACCACTACTGAACAGACATCTGTGAGTATTACCACTACTGAACAAACATCTGGGAGTATTACCACTACTGAACAGACATCTGTGAGTATTACGAAATACTGAACAGACATCTGTGAGTATTACCACTACTGAACAGACATCTGTGAGTATTACCACTACTGAACAGACATCTGTGAGTATTACCACTACTGAACATCTGTGAGTATTACCACGACTGAACAGACATCTGTGAGTATTACGAAATACTGAACAGACATCTGTGAGTATTACGACTACTGAACATCTGTGAGTATTACCACGCCTGAACAGACATCTGTGAGTATTACCACGCCTGAACAGACATCTGTGAGTATTACCACGACTGAACAGACATCTGTGAGTATTACCACGACTGAACAGACATCTGTGAGTATTACGACTACTGAACATCTGTGATCTGTCAATATGGTCCTGACATTGACTTTATTTATGAAGGCCTAGCTTTCATGAAGTGAGATTATTGAGATTAAAAATCTATTTTACAACAGAGATGATCTAAATCTGAGTTACCAGTAAAATATGAGGAAAATATAATTCACTTCAGTAGAACACTTGGTAATCTTTCCTCCTACCTTCCCGCTCAGGAACACACAGGCGCTCACGTTGGCTCCTACATTGCCATGCTTAAGGACATTGTTTGTGACCGGGCAAGGTAGTGACGTCATAATCCTCTCCGTCAAGACGCCTAGCACTGCCCTGGGATTCGCACGGGTCTGCTTGATCACAGGATGGGACATGTCCAGAACTCTGCAGGAGGGACACATTTTAGGTCATATTTCATAGAAATCTGGAAACACTGGAAAGCTACTTTAAAAGTAAACAAATGGATGTAACAATCACAGATTGTCCCTTTAAACTAAACTAGTAGTGAAAACAGTGAGGATGTAGTTTAAGTTTCAGGAAGTTGCTAAACCAGTACAGTTCCACTTCTTTGTTGTCTGTTTGTTGGTATGTTGGTTTGTTGTCACTTCAACCTGAAAATGTCCTTTTTACACAAAAGACCTGCCTGATGTCATTGCAACCAGTTTTGCTCACTGGTCTTGGGTCTTGGACTCCTTGGGAAGGTGAACTGTATGATGTATTATGACTGTATTGTGACTGTATTATGATATATTATGACTGTATAATGATGTATTGTGACTGTATTATGATGTATTATGATGTATTATGATGTATTATGAATGTATTACGACTGTATTATGACGTATTATGACTGTATTATGACTGTATTATGATGTATTGTGACTGTATTATGATGTATTATGAGGATATTATGATGTAGTATGACTGTATTATGATGTATTATGAATGTATTATGACTGTATTATGACGTATTATGACTGTATTATGATGTATTATGACTGTATTATGATGTATTGTGACTGTATTATGAGGAGATTATGACTGTATTATGACTGTATTATGATGTATTATGATGTATTATGACGTATTATGATGTATTACGACTGTATTATGACTGTATTATGACTATTATGACGTATTATGATGTATTATGACTGTATTATGATGTATTATGATGTATTATGACTGTATTGTGATGTATTATGATGTAATATGATGTATTATGATGTATTATGACTGTATTATGATGTATTGTGACTGTATTATGATGTATTGTGACTGTATTATGACTGTATTATGATGTATTATGACGTATTATGATGTATTATGACTGTATTATGACGTATTGTGATGTAATATGATGTATTATGATGTATTATGATGTATTGTGACTGTATTGTGACTGTATTATGACTGTATTATGACGTATTGTGACTGTATTGTGACTGCATTATGATGTATTATGACTGTATTATGACGTATTATGACTGTATTATGATGTATTATGACTGTATTATGATGTATTGTGACTGTATTATGAGGATATTATGACTGTATTATGACTGTATTATGATGTATTATGATGTATTATGACATATTATGATGTATTACGACTGTTTTATGATGTATTATGATGTATTATGACTGTATTGTGACTGTATTGTGATGTATTATGATGTAATATGATGTATTATGATGTATTATGACTGTATTATGACTGTATTATGATGTATTATGACGTATTATGATGTATTATGACTGTAAAATGACGTATTGTGATGTAATATGATGTATTATATGTATTGTGACTGTATTGTGACTGTATTATGACGTATTATGACTGTATTATGACGTAGTGTGACTGTATTGTGACTGTATTATGATGTATTATGCCTGTATTATGATGTATTGTGACTGTATTATGACGTATTATGACATATTATGCCTGTATTATGACGTATTATGACTGTATTATGATGTATTATGACTGTATTATGACTGTATTGTGACTGTATTGTGATGTAATATGATGTATTATGACTGTATTATGATGTAATATGATGTATTATGATGTATTATGACTGTATGATGACTGTATATGACTGAATTATAACTGTATTATGATGTATTGTGATGTTTTATGACTGTATTATGACTGTATTGTGACTGTATTGTGATGTATTATGATGTTATATGATGTATTATGACTGTATTGTGATGTATTATGATGCATTATGATGTATTATGACTGTATTATGACTGTATTATGATATATTATGATGCATTATGATGTATTATGACTGTATTATGACTGTATTATGATGTATTATGACTGTATTGAACATATGTATAGTATAGGGTAACTCACCTGTTTTTTGAGTAGTTGTGTAAGTCCTTCACATCAACCTTCTCTTTGTTCAGGCTGCCAAGGGACAGCTTCTGTTTGGTGGACCATTTCCCTTCCACGGTCAGGTTGAAATCAGCCAACTTTGCCTCCAAGTTTCCATCTGCATTCATTTCTTTCTTGTCACCAAATGTCCCACTGTAGTCCACAAAGTCAGACTCCTTGACAGCTGAGGGAAAGTTCAACATTTGAATGGACTCTATGCTATTATACCACAGCACATATCTATAACAGACACATCCATGACATTAGCATTTTCCTATTCTGCTCAGAAAAACAAGAGTAGGATAAATATTTAAATCAATGGTCAGATATTTTAGAACAACAACAACCCATAGTTATTTGTCACTAGCGGGATGCTCTGGTGCTTACTTGGGCTTAAAGGTGTGTTTCCAGGCTCTCCAGGCTCCAGAACATCACCGAGGGTAAAGCCAGGGGACTGGTATTTGGGTTCCTGCCAGAAGCATCTGTGCCTGGTCTTGACAATGAGTGATCGGAGATTCAGTTTGTCTGTGTCATTCAGACTGGACACAGGGATCAGGTGTCCCGCATGATCTGTGTCCTTCACGAAGGCTTTTGTGGCTTTGGCAAACATCTGAGAGATGGTGATGGATCGTGTTTCTGGCTGCAGCAGATGACAAAGACACAAATGACAAAAGACGTCTAGGAAACAAAACTAAGATGAACACAAGAACACTCAAAACATACAACATCTTCTGAAGAGCATTCTAAATACATTTCACAGTTGGCAAGACACTCAATATTGCAAACACAATCTCTTTGAAAGGTTCACTTTCCCTGGGAAAAGAGTGGATCAGAACAGAGTAGCAAACAGGAAATACAAACAGGAAATCATTTTTGACCAAAATGTTGGTTATATATCATTCAAGACTATACAAAGCATGCTGTAGGTTTGTATTAATTGTTTTATTTCAACAATCTGCAAGAGCTTCAATACCTGGTTCTCACCAATTCTTCCTCTGGGTCCTTATGACTGACAGGTTGTAGAGATATGCTCTTAAGAAGGAGATACTAGTATGTCTGAAATGCATTAGCTAAGAGTTCATTACATACTAGTAGGAGGAGTCTCTTTAACTTAACCCCTTACTGGTAAACTGTCCTGTTCCACTCTTACATTCCTGCTCTTCACTTCTGTTTTATTTGATGAGAAAATAACTTCACTAGAAGCAGTTAGAACTCAAGGATCAACATGCCTGTATTGTTTTGTGTTTAAGAGCAGGGATTGGCTGTCGTCCATTGTTATATCCTTGGTACATACCAAGTTGCAGGGAAGGATAATGTGGTTTGATGTGTTGTCATCCTCATGTCAGTGAAGCAGTATTGGGGAGTAGTTCTTAAAATAGCACAGTTTAATTTGTACAGGTACATGAGTGTACATATTACCAAAGTGCTTAGCTGGAAGGCCCAAGTAGAGAGTGTGCTGGAGGACCAAGTAGCTGGAAGGTCCAAGTAGAGAGTGTGCTGGAGGACCAAGTAGCTGGAAGGTCCAAGTAGAGAGTGTGCTGGAGGACCAGGTAGCTGGAAGGTTCAAGTAGAGATTGTGCTGGAGGGCCAAGTAGCTGGACGGTCCAAGTAGAGATTGTGCTGGAGGTTCAAGTAGCTTATTAGATCTTATGGAGCATCTAACATACAAGCCAGTTTTACATACACTAGGTTGGAGTCATTAAAACTTTTTTTTCAACCACTCCACAAATTGGCTCTCATGCGGACCGCCACAGGAAAGGAAGACCCAGAGTTACCTCTGCTGCAGAGGATAAGTTCATTAGAGTTAACTGCACCTCAGATTACAGCCCAAACAAATGCTTCACAGAGTTCAATTAACAGACAGACACATCTCAACATCAACTGTTCAGAGGAGACTGTGTGAATCAGGCATTCATTGGTTAAATTGCTGCAAAAAAAACTACCAAAGGACACCAATAATAAGAAGAGACTTCCTTGGGCCAAGAAACATGAACAATGGATATTTGACAGGTGGAAATCAGTCCTTTGGTCTGATGAGTCCAAATGTGTCACGTTCTGACCTTAGATCTTTTGTTATGTCTTTGTTTTAGTATGGTCAGGGCGTGAGTTGGTGGGTTGTCTATGTTCCTTTTTCTATGATTTGGGATGTCTGTGTTTGGCCTGGTATGGTTCTCAATCAGAGGCAGCTGTCATTTGTTGTCCCTGATTGAGAACCATACTTAGGTAGCCTGGTTTCACTTTTGAGTTGTGGGTGATTGTTTCCTGTGTCTGTACCATACGAGACTGTTTTGATTTTCGTTTGTTCATTCACGTTGTTATTTTGTATTTTTATATATTAAAATGTACACGTACCACGCTGCGCATTGGTTCTCCAATCCATCCTACTACTCCTCTTCGTCAGAAGAAGAGGAGGACAATCGTTACAAAATGTAAGATTGTTGATTACAACCGCCATGTCTTTGAGAGACACAGAGTAGGAGAACAGATGATCTCTGCATGTGTTGTTCCCACTGTGAAGCATGGAGGAGGTGTGACGGTGTGGGGGTGCTTTGCTGGTGACACTGTGATTTATTTAGAATTCAAGGCACACCAGCATGGCTACCACAGCATTTTTTACCAGCTATACGCCATGCCATCTGGTTTGCACTTAGTGGCACTATCATTTGTTTTTCAACAGGACAATGACCCAAAACACACCTCCAGGCTGTGTAAGGGCTATTTGACCAAGGAGAGTGATGGAGTGCTTCATCAGATGACCTAGCCTCCACAAGCACCTGACCTCAACCCATATGGTTTGGGATGAGTTGGACCGCAGAGTGAAGAAAAAGCAGCAAACAAGTGCTCAGCATATGTGGGAACTCCTTCAAGACTGTTGGAAAAGCATTTCTCATTAAGCTGATTGAGAGAATGTCAAGATTGTGCAAAGCTGTCATCAAGGCAAACGGTGGCAATTTTGAAGAATCTAAAATTAATTTAGTTTTGTTTAACACTTTTTTTGGTGACTACATGATTCAATATGTGTTATTTCATCGTTTCACTATTATTTACAAAGTAAACATTTGCAAAAATAAAGAAACTCTTGAAGGAGTAGCTGTGTCCGAACTTTTGACTGGTGCTGTATATGCTCTATCATTCCAAAACACTATATCCACCAATTATTCACGTGCCTTTTTTAATCACAAATGATTGCTTATGGGTTCCTTCATGTGTGTGTAAAATATTACTGTTCTCAGATTTGTTATTAATAGACTTTATATGCATATATTTTTTTGTTGCTAAACGCTATTCTGTATATATCCATTGTTTAGCTAGAAAGGAATGTTGGTATCCTGTCTATTTGACTGTGATATGTGGTTGTCTCACCTAGCGATCTTATTAAGTTGAATGCTTTAACTAAGTTACTCTGGATAAGTTGTCAAATGTAAATACTTTACATACACTACATACACAAAAGTATGTGGACACACCTTCAAATTAGTGGATTCGGCTGTTTCAGCTACACCTGTTGCTAACAGGCGTATAGAATTGAGCACACAGCCATGCCATCTCCATAGACAAACATTGGCAGTAGAATGGCCTTACATCAGCATGAGAATGGTTCGTCGGGAGCTTTATGAAATGGGTTTTCATGGCCGAGCAGCCGCACACAAGCCTAAGATCAACATGTGTAATGCCAAGTGTCGGCTGGAGTGGTGTAAAGCTCGCCTCCATTGGACTATGGAGCAGTGGAAAAGCGTTCCCTGGAGTGTTGACTCACGTTTCACCATCTGGCAGTCTGATGGATGAATATGAGCTCATGGGATGCCAGGAGAACGCTACCTGCCCCAATGCATAGTGGCAACTGTAAAGTTTGGTGGAGGAGGAATAATGGTCTGGGGCTGGTTTTCATGGTTTGGGCTAGGCCCCTTAGTTCCAGTGAAGGGAAATCTTAACGCTACAGCATACAATGACATCCTAGACACTTCTGTGCTTCCAACTTTGTGGCAACAGTTTAGGGAAGGCACTTTCCTGTTCCAACAAATGATTTGTTGAGATCGGTGTGGAAGAACTCGACTGGCCTGCCCAGAGCCCTGACCTCAACTTCATCGGACACCTTTGGGATGAATTGGAACGCCGACTGCAAGCCAGGCCTACAGTAATTGCCCAACAATAGTGCCCGACCTCACTAATGCTCTTGTGGAATGAGATGTTCTACGAGCAGGTGTCCACATACTTTTGGCTATGTAGTGTATCTCATATTATTATATTATTGATTTTTTAAACCTTTAAAAAATATATAACATTTGTACAGTTCTCTATTAAAAATGTAGTTATTTGTCACATTTGACTGTGTAAAACCTAGCAATACTTCTTATTTCTCTGAGACTGGGGTATATAGCGTTTTGCAACAAAACATGATTATTTGTTTCTCTCATTCTTCTTTGCAGATCCTCTCAAGCTCTGTCAGGTTGGATGGGGAGCATCGCTGCACAGCTATTTTCAGGTTTCTCCAGAGATGTTTGATCGGGTTTAAGTCCGGGCTCTTGTCCCGAAGCCACACCTGCGTTGTCTTGGCTGTGTGCTTAGGGTCGTGGTCCTGTTGGAAGGTGAACCTTCTCCCCAGTCTGAGGTCCTGAGTGCTCTGGAGCAGGTTTTCATCAAGGATCTCTCTGTACTTTGCTCCGTTCATCTTTCCCTCGATCCTGACTAGTTTCCCAGTCCTTGTCGCTAAAAAACATCCCCACAGCATGATGCTGCCACCACCATGCTTCACTGTAGGGATGGTGCCAGGTTTCCTCCAGATGTGACGCTTGGCATTCAGGCCAAAGAATTCAATCTTGGTTTCATCAGACCAGAGAATCTTGTTTCTCATGGTCAGAGTCCTTTAGGTGCGTTTTGGCCTACTCCAAGCGGGCTGTCATGTGCCTTTTACTAAGGAGTGGTTTCCGTCTCGCCACTCTACAATAAAGGCCTGATTGGTGGAGTGCTGCAGAGATGGTTGTCCTTCTGGAAGGTTCTCCCATCTCCATATAGGAACTCTGGAGCTCTGTCAGAGTGACCATTGGGTTCTTGGTTACCTCCCTGACCAAGGCCCTTCTCCCCTGATTGCTTAGTTTGGCCGGGTGGCCAACTTTAGGAAGTCTTGGTGGTTCCAAACTTCTGTCATTTAAGAATGATGAAGGTCACTGTGTTCTTGGTGACCTTCAATGCTGCAGAAATGGTTTGGTACCCTTCCCCAGATCTGTGCCTCGACACAATCCTGACAATTCCTTCGACCTCAAGGATAGTTTTTTTCTCTGACATGCACTGTCAACTGGTGGGACCCTATATAGACAGGCGTGTGCCTTTCCAAATCATGTCCAATCAATTGAATTTACCACAGGTGGACTCCAATCAAGTTGTAGAAACATCTCAAGGATGATCAATGGAAACAGGATACAGGCTGCAACTGAGCTCAATTTTGTGAGTCTCATAGCCAAGGGTCTGAATACTCATGTAAATAAGGTATTTCTGTTTTATTAATTTGAAAAAATATCTAAATACCTTTTTCTGCATTGTCATTATGGGGTGTTGGGTGTGGATAAATACACATTCATTTAATCCATTTTAGAATAAGGCTGTAACATAACAACGTGTAAAAAGTCAAGGGGTCTGAATACTGTATCTTTGCCATAGATGAATGTCAAGGGGTCTGAATACTGTATCTTTACCATAGATGAATGTCAAGGGGTCTGAATACTGTATCTTTGCCATAGATAAATGTCAAGGGGTCTGAATACTGTATCTTTACCATAGATGAATGTCAAGGGGTCTGAATACTGTATCTTTACCATAGATGAATGTCAAGGGGTCTGAATACTGTATCTTTACCATAGATGAATGTCAAGGGGTCTGAATACTGTATCTTTGCCATAGATAAATGTCAAGGGGTCTGAATACTGTATCTTTACCATAGATGAATGTCAAGGGGTCTGAATACTGTATCTTTGCCATAGATAAATGTCAAGGGGTCTGAATACTGTATCTTTACCATAGATGAATGTCAAGGGGTCTGAATACTGTATCTTTACCATAGATGAATGTCAAGGGGTCTGAATACTGTATCTTTACCATAGATGAATGTCAAGGGGTCTGAATACTGTATCTTTACCATAGATGAATGTCAAGGGATCTGAATACTGTATCTTTACCATAGATGAATGTCAAGGGGTCTGAATACTGTATCTTTACCATAGATGAATGTCAAGGGGTCTGAATACTGTATCTTTACCATAGATGAATGTCAAGGGGTCTGAATACTGTATCTTTACCATAGATGAATGTCAAGGGGTCTGAATACTGTATCTTTGCCATAGATAAATGTCAAGGGGTCTGAATACTGTATCTTTACCATAGATGAATGTCAAGGGGTCTGAATACTGTATCTTTGCCATAGATAAATGTCAAGGGGTCTGAATACTGTATCTTTACCATAGATGAATGTCAAGGGGTCTGAATACTGTATCTTTACCATAGATGAATGTCAAGGGGTCTGAATACTGTATCTTTACCATAGATGAATGTCAAGGGGTCTGAATACTGTATCTTTACCATAGATGAATGTCAAGGGATCTGAATACTGTATCTTTACCATAGATGAATGTCAAGGGGTCTGAATACTGTATCTTTACCATAGATGAATGTCAAGGGGTCTGAATACTGTATCTTTACCATAGATGAATGTCAAGGGGTCTGAATACTGTATCTTTACCATAGATGAATGTCAAGGGGTCTGAATACTGTATCTTTACCATAGATGAATGTCAAGGGGTCTGAATACTGTATCTTTACCATAGATGAATGTCAAGGGGTCTGAATACTGTATCTTTACCATAGATGAATGTCAAGGGGTCTGAATACTGTATCTTTACCATAGATTAATGTCAAGGGGTCTGAATACTGTATCTTTACCATAGATTAATGTCAAGGGGTCTGAATACTGTATCTTTACCATAGATTAATGTCAAGGGGTCTGAATACTGTATCTTTACCATAGATGAATGTCAAGGGGTCTGAATACTGTATCTTTACCATAGATGAATGTCAAGGGGTCTGAATACTGTATCTTTACCATAGATGAATGTCAAGGGGTCTGAATACTGTATCTTTACCATAGATGAATGTCAAGGGGTCTGAATACTGTATCTTTACCATAGATGAATGTCAAGGGGTCTGAATACTGTATCTTTACCATAGATTAATGTCAAGGGGTCTGAATACTGTATCTTTACCATAGATGAATGTCAAGGGGTCTGAATACTGTATCTTTACCATAGATAAATGTCAAGGGGTCTGAATACTGTATCTTTACCATAGATGAATGTCAAGGGGTCTGAATACTGTATCTTTACCATAGATGAATGTCAAGGGGTCTGAATACTGTATCTTTACCATAGATGAATGTCAAGGGGTCTGAATACTGTATCTTTACCATAGATGAATGTCAAGGGGTCTGAATACTGTATCTTTGCCATAGATGAATGTCAAGGGGTCTGAATACTGTATCTTTACCATAGATGAATGTCAAGGGGTCTGAATACTGTATCTTTACCATAGATGAATGTCAAGGGGTCTGAATACTGTATCTTTACCATAGATACATGTCAAGGGGTCTGAATACTGTATCTTTGCCATAGATGAATGTCAAGGGGTCTGAATACTGTATCTTTACCATAGATGAATGTCAAGGGGTCTGAATACTGTATCTTTACCATAGATGAATGTCAAGGGGTCTGAATACTGTATCTTTGCTATAGATGAATGTCAAGGGGTCTGAATACGGTATCTTTGCTATAGATGAATGTCAAGGGATCTGAATACTGTATCTTTGCTATAGATTAATAGGGTAAACCTTTTTAAATATTTGCTGACCCCTACAGTATCTATCTAGCCTAGCTATATAAACCACACCCCTCCGCAAACTCGCCTTCTCCAATGTTGGTTCCCCGGCGGTACTTATGTAAATTAGGTAAGAGAATGCAATGTAACCAGTGTTTGACATGGGAGGGGCCAGGAACTTTATGATCACACTTGATCAATAAACAAGCAACGGTCATTTTCATACTTTGGTCATCAATACTTTATTCTGGTTTCCTTCAAATATCATCCAATTTCATGAAAAACATGATTTTGACTGTTCATGACCTTTTAAACTACAAAAGCTAATTCACCAACATTTCTGAAAATGGATATATAGCATTTTTAGAATGAAACTTCATATACATACTTCATTCTTTAAAGAATTCCTCCTCGCACGAAACACACGTGCCCTCCTGAAACATCTCAGTTTGTTTTTAAACAGAAATTAGAGTAAAACGTAATATAGTTCACCCAGTAAGGCATTAGACAGGTGCAGAATAAATATTGACACGTACACCTTCTGAACGGTGTTACAAATACCATGGAATCTCATCTCAGAGGTAGAAAACCACGTATATTCAGACAGTGTTGTACAGTCAACAGCTGTGTTAATGTAGACTAGTAGCTAAGTTAGCGAGGCGCGGACATACAAAAAGGGAAGGATTATTCTACAGTCTTTGCAGAACCCACAAGGCTAGTAATTCATTCTTTAGTACCTTGTTGAAGTATACAGGATTTCTTATGTGTTTTATTCTGCACGATGAGACACCACAGGTGGAAAAACAGGA
Source organism: Oncorhynchus kisutch (assembly GCF_002021735.2). NCBI lineage: Eukaryota > Metazoa > Chordata > Actinopteri > Salmoniformes > Salmonidae > Oncorhynchus > Oncorhynchus kisutch. The sequence goes on along the minus strand of NW_022261979.1, from coordinate 4,333,762 downwards.
CACCATTGTTGCATAATAGTCTCTGCATTCGAAGGGTATGCTCGCAAAGACGCTACATTAATACACTACTCGGATACATGTTGTCTATTAAGGCAATGAACTGGATAAACTCTCAAATGAAAACAACAATGAATTATAAAGCAGCAACATGCGTGGGGGGGTGGATAGTAGATGGATAGTAGATGGACATGTGCATGATGGATAGTAGATGGATAGTAGATGGACAGTAGATGGACAGTAGATGGATAGTAGATGGATAGTAGATGGACATGTGAATGGTGGATAGTAGATGGATAGTAGATGGACATGTGAATGATGGATAGTAGATGGATAGTAGATGGACATGTGAATGATGGATAGTAGATGGACATGTGAATGATGGATAGTAGATGGACAGTAGATGGACAGTAGATGGACATGTGAATGATGGATAGTAGATGGATAGTAGATGGACATGTGAATGATGGATAGTAGATGGATAGTAGATGGACATGTGACTGATGGATAGTAGATGGATAGTAGATGGACATGTGAATGATGGATAGTAGATGGATAGTAGATGGACATGTGACTGATGGATAGTAGATGGATAGTAGATGGACATGTGAATGATGGATAGTAGATGGACATGTGAATGATGGATAGTAGATGGACATGTGAATGATGGATAGTAGATGGACAGTAGATGGACATGTGAATGATGGATAGTAGATGGACAGTAGATGGACATGTGAATGATGGATAGTAGATGGACATGTGAATGATGGATAGTAGATGGACATGTGAATGATGGACAGTAGATGGACATGTGAATGATGGATAGTAGATGGACATGTGAATGATGGATAGTAGATGGACATGTGAATGATGGACAGTAGATGGACATGTGAATGATGGACAGTAGATGGACATGTGAATGATGGATAGTAGATGGACATGTGAATGATGGATAGTAGATGGACAGTAGATGGACATGTGAATGATGGATAGTAGATGGATAGTAGATGGACATGTGAATGATGGATAGTAGATGGATAGTAGATGGACATGTGAATGATGGATAGTAGATGGATAGTAGATGGACATGTGAATGATGGACAGTAGATGGATAGTAGATGGACAGTAGATGGACAGTAGATGGATAGTAGATGGATAGTAGATGGACATGTGAATGGTGGATAGTAGATGGATAGTAGATGGACATGTGAATGATGGATAGTAGATGGATAGTAGATGGACATGTGAATGATGGATAGTAGATGGACATGTGAATGATGGATAGTAGATGGACAGTAGATGGACATGTGAATGATGGATAGTAGATGGATAGTAGATGGACATGTGAATGATGGATAGTAGATGGATAGTAGATGGACATGTGACTGATGGATAGTAGATGGATAGTAGATGGACATGTGAATGATGGATAGTAGATGGATAGTAGATGGACATGTGACTGATGGATAGTAGATGGATAGTAGATGGACATGTGAATGATGGATAGTAGATGGACATGTGAATGATGGATAGTAGATGGACAGTAGATGGACATGTGAATGATGGATAGTAGATGGACAGTAGATGGACATGTGAATGATGGATAGTAGATGGACATGTGAATGATGGATAGTAGATGGACATGTGAATGATGGACAGTAGATGGACATGTGAATGATGGATAGTAGATGGACATGTGAATGATGGATAGTAGATGGACAGTAGATGGACAGTAGATGGACATGTGAATGATGGATAGTAGATGGACATGTGAATGATGGATAGTAGATGGACATGTGAATGATGGACAGTAGATGGACATGTGAATGATGGATAGTAGATGGACATGTGAATGATGGATAGTAGATGGACAGTAGATGGACATGTGAATGATGGATAGTAGATGGACAGTAGATGGACATGTGAATGATGGATAGTAGATGGACATGTGAATGATGGATAGTAGATGGACATGTGAATGATGGACAGTAGATGGACATGTGAATGATGGATAGTAGATGGACATGTGAATGATGGATAGTAGATGGACAGTAGATGGACATGTGAATGATGGATAGTAGATGGACATGTGAATGATGGATAGTAGATGGACATGTGAATGATGGACAGTAGATGGACATGTGAATGATGGACAGTAGATGGACATGTGAATGATGGATAGTAGATGGACATGTGAATGATGGATAGTAGATGGACAGTAGATGGACATGTGAATGATGGATAGTAGATGGACATGTGAATGATGGATAGTAGATGGATAGTAGATGGACATGTGAATGATGGATAGTAGATGGATAGTAGATGGACATGTGAATGATGGACAGTAGATGGATAGTAGATGGACAGTAGATGGACAGTAGATGGATAGTAGATGGATAGTAGATGGACATGTGAATGGTGGATAGTAGATGGATAGTAGATGGACATGTGAATGATGGATAGTAGATGGATAGTAGATGGACATGTGAATGATGGATAGTAGATGGACATGTGAATGATGGATAGTAGATGGACAGTAGATGGACAGTAGATGGACATGTGAATGATGGATAGTAGATGGATAGTAGATGGACATGTGAATGATGGATAGTAGATGGATAGTAGATGGACATGTGACTGATGGATAGTAGATGGATAGTAGATGGACATGTGAATGATGGATAGTAGATGGATAGTAGATGGACATGTGACTGATGGATAGTAGATGGATAGTAGATGGACATGTGAATGATGGATAGTAGATGGACATGTGAATGATGGATAGTAGATGGACATGTGAATGATGGATAGTAGATGGACAGTAGATGGACATGTGAATGATGGATAGTAGATGGACAGTAGATGGACATGTGAATGATGGATAGTAGATGGACATGTGAATGATGGATAGTAGATGGACATGTGAATGATGGACAGTAGATGGACATGTGAATGATGGATAGTAGATGGACATGTGAATGATGGATAGTAGATGGACAGTAGATGGACAGTAGATGGACATGTGAATGATGGATAGTAGATGGACATGTGAATGATGGATAGTAGATGGACATGTGAATGATGGACAGTAGTTGGACATGTGAATGATGGATAGTAGATGGACATGTGAATGATGGATAGTAGATGGACAGTAGATGGACATGTGAATGATGGATAGTAGATGGATAGTAGATGGACATGTGAATGATGGATAGTAGATGGATAGTAGATGGACATGTGAATGATGGATAGTAGATGGATAGTAGATGGACATGTGAATGATGGACAGTAGATGGATAGTAGATGGACATGTGAATGATGGATAGTAGATGGACATGTGAATGATGGACAGTAGATGGACATGTGAATGATGGACAGTAGATGGACATGTGAATGATGGACATTAGATGGACATGTGAATGATGGACAGTAGATGGACATGTGAATGATGGACAGTAGATGGACATGTGAATGATGGATAGTAGATGGACATGTGAATGATGGATAGTAGATGGACATGTGAATGATGGACAGTAGATGGACATGTGAATGATGGATAGTAGATGGACATGTGAATGATGGATAGTAGATGGACATGTGCATGATGGATAGTAGATGGACATGTGAATGATGGACAGTAGATGGACATGTGAATGATGGATAGTAGATGGACATGTGAATGATGGACAGTAGATGGACATGTGAATGATGGACAGTAGATGGACATGTGAATGATGGACAGTAGATGGACATGTGAATGATGGACAGTAGATGGACATGTGAATGATGTATAGTAGATGGACATGTGAATGATGGACAGTAGATGGATAGTAGATGGACATGTGAATGATGGACAGTAGATGGACATGTGAATGATGGATAGTAGATGGACATGTGAATGATGGACAGTAGATGGACATGTGAATGATGGACAGTAGATGGACATGTGAATGATGGACAGTAGATGGACATGTGAATGATGGATAGTAGATGGACATGTGAATGATGGATAGTAGATGGACATGTGAATGATGGACAGTAGATGGACATGTGAATGATGGATAGTAGATGGACATGTGAATGATGGACAGTAGATGGATAGTAGATGGACATGTGAATGATGGATAGTAGATGGACATGTGAATGATGGATAGTAGATGGACATGTGAATGATGGATAGTAGATGGACATGTGAATGATGGATAGTAGATGGACATGTGAATGATGGATAGTAGATGGACATGTGAATGATGGATAGTAGATGGACATGTGAATGATGGACAGTAGATGGACATGTGAATGATGGATAGTAGATGAACATGTGAATGATGGATAGTAGATGGACATATGAATGATGGATAGTAGATGGACAGTAGATGGACATGTGAATGATGGATAGTAGATGGACATGTGAATGATGGACAGTAGATGGACATGTGAATGATGGATAGTAGATGAACATGTGAATGATGGATAGTAGATGGACATGTGAATGATGGATAGTAGATGGATAGTAGATGCACATGTGAATGATGGATAGTAGATGGACAGTAGATGGATAGTAGATGGACATGTGAATGATGGATAGTAGATGGATAGTAGATGGACATGTGAATGATGGATAGTAGATGGACATGTGAATGATGGACAGTAGATGGACATGTGAATGATGGACAGTAGATGGACATGTGAATGATGGATAGTAGATGGATAGTAGATGGACATGTGATTGATGGATAGTAGATGGACATGTGAATGATGGACAGTAGATGGATAGTAGATGGACATGTGAATGATGGACAGTAGATGGATAGTAGATGGACATGTGAATGATGGATAGTAGATGGACATGTGAATGATGGATAGTAGATGGACATGTGAATGATGGATAGTAGATGGACATGTGAATGATGGATAGTAGATGGACATGTGAATGATGGACAGTAGATGGACATGTGAATGATGGACAGTAGATGGACATGTGAATGATGGATAGTAGATGGATAGTAGATGGACATGTGAATGATGGATAGTAGATGGACATGTGAATGATGGACAGTAGATGGACATGTGAATGATGGATAGTAGATGGACATGTGAATGATGGACAGTAGATGGACAGTAGATGGACATGTGAATGATGGACATGTGAATGATGGATAGTAGATGGACATGTGAATGATGGATAGTAGATGGACATGTGAATGATGGATAGTAGATGGACATGTGAATGATGGACAGTAGATGGACATGTGAATTATGGATAGTAGATGGACATGTGAATGATGGACAGTAGATGGACATGTGAATGATGGACAGTAGATGGACATGTGAATTATGGATAGTAGATGGACATGTGAATGATGGACAGTAGATGGACATGTGAATGATGGATAGTAGATGGACATGTGAATGATGGATGGACATGTGAATGATGGACATGTGAATGATGGATAGTAGATGGACATGTGAATGATGGACAGTAGATGGATAGTAGATGGACATGTGAATGATGGATAGTAGATGGACATGTGAATGATGGATAGTAGATGGACATGTGAATGATGGACAGTAGATGGACATGTGAAAGATGGACAGTAGATGGACATGTGCAAGACCGTACGTCCCAAATGGCACCCTATTCCCTTTAGCGTATGATGCACTACTTGGGCCCACAGGGCTCTGGTCAAAAGCAGTACACTATGTAGGGAATAGGGTGCCATTTGAGGCGTAACCAATGAGACGGATAGAGCAGCAGGACTCCAGCCCCCAGAGCCAGCCTGGGTCACAGTACAGACAGGAAGTCCAAACAGGGTCGTGTTCATAAGTGCACACCGTAGCAAAACGTAAATAAAGTTTCTTATTGGACTGGAAGTTGCAGTCTGTTTTCTGCCTTTTGAACGCAGAAGTGTTTCTTCCTGGACACGTTCAGGTAGTTCCTCCCTGTTTCAGTCCTGGGCCTAATAAACATGACCCAGGTGTGTGACCAGTGGCCACACAAGTCACACTAAGGTCCCCACAACACAGGACAGTCCAGGAGGTGATAGCCTGGTTTCCTCCTCAGGTCACCACAACACAGGACAGTCCAGGAGGTGATAGCCTGGTTCCCTTCTCAGGTCACCACAACACAGGACAGTCCAGGTGGGAAAAGCCTGGATCCCTTCTCAGGTCACCACAACACAGGACAGTCCAGGTGGGAAAAGCCTGGATCCCTTCTCAGGTCACCACAACACAGGACAGTCCAGGTGGGAAAAGCCTGGATCCCTTCTCAGGTCCCAGTAAGTGTTGTTGCTAACCCAGGTGTCGTCCTTTGATTTCCTGTGGACAACAGAAAGACATATTCTTTACCTGAATTGAATAATGAAATACCTTCTAAAAAGAATCAACAACAAAAAGATCATGATGCAAAACACAGCTTCGTCATCATCATCAGCCTCGTCATCATCATCAGCCTCATCATCATCATCAGCCTCGTCATCATCAGCCTCGTCATCATCATCAGCCTCATCATCATCATCAGCCTCGTCATCATCATCAGCCTCATCATCATCAGCCTCGTCATCATCATCAGCCTCGTCATCATCAGCCTCGTCATCATCATCAGCCTCATCATCATCATCAGCCTCGTCATCATCATCAGCCTCATCATCATCAGCCTCGTCATCATCATCAGCCTCGTCATCATCATCAGCCTCATCATCATCATCAGCCTCGTCATCATCAGCCTCGTCATCATCAGCCTCGTCATCATCATCACGTTTTGGCTTTTTATTATAAGTGCTCTTCCTTGAAACCTTGACTGTTGACATTTTTGTGTATTAACAGTGGACTGATGAACAAAATACAACAATGTGACTGTTTTCGACCTATTCCTTCAACACTCACCAGCCTGCCAACAGAACTGAATGGAAACTGAGAACCAGCTACTGAGAATGGAAAAACCTAATGTTCCCATGGACATGTTACATGACTGGTGTGTCTGTTGTGGTACTTGTACATCTATATAGGTACATCCATATTGTGTTATAAACTGGGTGGTTCGAGCCCTGAATGCTGATTGGCTGAAAGCCTTGGTCACAACTTGCAGGCTTGTTTTCGAGTTGCTGTGCGTTTTGTTGCCAACCTGTTTTGCTACCTGACAACTTTACGGTTTTCACTTTTTAATTACCGTTCATATATTTATTTATTTTTTCCTCAACTTTTTCACTCCGGACGCTTTATCTGGACACGATTCGTCAGGACCTCCAACAGCCGAAGCTAAGTAGTAACATTAACATGATGCCTTCTAATTGCAGCCGCTGTACTCGCCTTACGGCGAGGATAGCTGTGCTGCAAGCCCAGCTTCAGACGCAATCGTTAGGCAAGGGTAATTTCAGTGTAGGAAAGGATGAAACAGCGTCTGTGGCACCAGTAAGTACAGATAGTAGTGTAAATCCCCTGGCACAGTCCCCGCAGCCGGACAACTTTCTCACGGTTTCTGGAAGGAAATGCTGTAGGAACGCTCAACCGGTGTCGCTCATTCAGCCGACAGAAACTTTCAACCGGTTTTCCCCATTAAGCAGCGGGTCGGAGTCAGAGGCCGATTCTTCTCTGGTCTCTACTCCTCCCGTTACGGGGTCTGAGACGCCGAAGCTTCCCACCATTAGCTCTGACAAATTGAAAACTCTAGTCATTGGCGACTCCATTACCCGCAGTATTAGACTTAAAGCGAATCATCCAGCGATCATACACTGTTTACCCGGGGGCAGGGCTACCGACGTTAAGGCTAATCTGAAGATGGTGCTGGCTAAAGCTAAAACTGAAACGAAATTGTTATCCACGTCGGCACCAACGATGTTAGGATGAAACAGTCAGAAATCACCAAGCGCAACATAGCTTCTGCGTGCATATCAGCTAGAAAGATGTGTCGGCATCGAGTAATTGTCTCTGGCCCCCTCCCAGTTAGGGGGAGTGATGAGCTCTACAGCAGAGTCTCACAACTCAATCGCTGGTTGAAAACTGTTTTCTGCCCCTCCCAAAAGTTAGAATTTGTAGATAATTGGCCCTCTTTCTGGGACTCACCCACAAACAGGACCAAGCCTGACCTGCTGAGGAGTGACGGACTCCATCCTAGCTGGAGGGGTGCTCTCATCTTATCTACCAACATAGACAGGGCTCTAACTCCTCTAGCTCCACAATGAAATAGGGTGCAGGCCAGGCAGCAGGCTGTTAGCCAGCCTGCCAGCATAGTGGAGTCTGCCATTAGCACAGTCAGTGTAGTCAGCTCAGCTATCACCATTGAGACCGTGTCTGTGCCTCGACCTAAGTTGGGCAAAACTAAACATGGCGGTGTTCGCCTTAGCAATCTCACTAGGATAAAGACCACCTCCATTCCTGTCATTACTGAAAGAGATCATGATACCTCACATCTCAAAATAGGGCTACTTAATGTTAGATCCCTTACTTCAAAGGCAATTATAGTCAATGAACTAATCACTGATCATAATCTTGATGTGATTGGCCTGACTGAAACATGGCTTAAGCCTGATGAATTTACTGTTTTAAATGAGGCCTCACCTCCTGGCTACACTAGTGACCATATCCCCCGTGCATCCCGCAAAGGCGGAGGTGTTGCTAACATTTACGAGAGCAAATTTCAATTTACAAAAAAAGAAATGACATTTTCGTCTTTTGAGCTTCTAGTCATGAAATCTATGCAGCCTACTCAATCACTTTTTATAGCTACTGTTTACAGGCCTCCTGGGCCATATACAGCGTTTCTCACTGAGTTCCCTGAATTCCTATCGGACCTTGTAGTCATAGCAGATAATATTCTAATCTTTGGTGACTTTAATATTCACATGGAAAAGTCCACAGACCCACTCCAAAAGGCTTTCGGAGCCATCATCGACTCAGTGGGTTTTGTCCAACATGTCTCTGGACCCACTCACTGTCACAGTCATACGCTGGACCTAGTTTTGTCCCATGGAATAAATGTGGTGGGATCTTAATGTTTTTCCTCATAATCCTGGACTATCGGACCACCATTTTATTACGTTTGCAATTGCAACAAATAATCTGCTTAGACCCCAACCAAGGAACATCAAAAGTCGTGCTATAAATTCACAGACAACACAAAGATTCCTTGATGCCCTTCCAGACTCCCTCTGCCTACCCAAGGACGCCAGAGGACAAAAATCAGTTAACCACCTAACTGAGGATCTCAATCTAACCTTGCGCAATACCCTAGATGCAGTTGCACCCCTAAAAACTAAAAAAATGTCTCATAAGAAACTAGCTCCCTGGTACACAGAAAATACCCGAGCTCTGAAGCAAGCTTCCAGAAAATTGGAACGGAAATGGCGCCACACCAAACTGGAAGTCTTCCGACTAGCTTGGAAGGACGGTACCGTGCAGTATCGAAGAGCCCTTGCTGCTGCTCGATCATCCTATTTTTCCAACTTAATTGAGGAAAATAAGAACAATCCGAAATTCCTTTTTAATGTATGTCGCAAAGCTAACTAAAAAGCAGCATTCCCCAAGAGAGGATGACTTTCACTTTAGCAGTGATAAATTCATGAACTTCTTTGAGGAAAAGATTATGATTATTAGAAAGCAAATTACGGACTCCTCTTTAAACCTGCGTATTCCTCCAAACCTCAGTTGTCCTGAGTCTGCACAACTCTGCCAGGACCTAGGATCAAGAGAGACGCTCAAGTGTTTTAGTACTATATCTCTTGACACAATGATGAAAATAATCATGGCCTCTAAACCTTCAAGCTGCATACTGGACCCTATTCCAACTAAACTACTGAAAGAGCTGCTTCCTGTGCTTGGCCCTCCTATGTTGAACATAATAAACGGCTCTCTATCCACTGGATGTGTACCAAACTCACTAAAAGTGGCAGTAATAAAGCCTCTCTTGAAAAAGCCAAACCTTGACCCAGAAAATATAAAAAACTATCGGCCTATATCGAATCTTCCATTCCTCTCAAAAATTTTAGAGAAGGCTGTTGCGCAGCAACTCACTGCCTTCCTGAAGACAAACAATGTATACGAAATGCTTCAGTCTGGTTTTAGACCCCATCATAGCACTGAGACGGCACTTGTGAAGGTGGTAAATGACATTTTAATGGCATCGGACCGAGGCTCTGCATCTGTCCTCGTGCTCCTAGACCTTAGTGCTGCTTTTGATACCATCGATCACCACATTCTTTTGGAGAGATTGGAAACCCAAATTGGTCTACACGGACATGTTCTGGCCTGGTTTAGATCTTATCTGTCGGAAGGATATCAGTTTGTCTCTGTGAATGGTTTGTCCTCTGACAAATCAACTGTAAATTTCGGTGTTCCTCAAGGTTCCGTTTTAGGACCACTATTGTTTTCACTATATATTTTACCTCTTGGGGATGTTATTCGAAAACATAATGTAAACTTTCACTGCTATGCGGATGACACACAGCTGTACATTTCAATGAAACATGGTGAAGCCCCAAAATTGCCCTCGCTAGAAGCATGTGTTTCAGACATAAGGAAGTGGATGGCTGCAAACTTTCTACTATTAAACTCGGACAAAACAGAGATGCTTGTTCTAGGTCCCAAGAAACAAAGAGATCTTCTGTTGAATCTGACAATTAATCTTAATGGTTGTACAGTCGTCTCAAATAAAACTGTGAAGGACCTCGGCGTTACTCTGGACCCTGATCTCTCTTTTGAAGAACATATCAAGACCATTTCGAGGACAGCTTTTTTCCATCTACGTAACATTGCAAAAATCAGAAACTTTCTGTCCAAAAATGATGCAGAAAAATTAATCCATGCTTTTGTCACTTCTAGGTTAGACTACTGCAATGCTCTATTTTCCGGCTACCCGGATAAAGCACTAAATAAACTTCAGTTAGTGCTAAATACGGCTGCTAGAATCCTGACTAGAACCAAAAAATTTGATCATATTACTCCAGTGCTAGCCTCTCTACACTGGCTTCCTGTCAAAGCAAGGGCTGATTTCAAGGTTTTACTGCTAACCTACAAAGCATTACATGGGCTTGCTCCTACCTATCTCTCTGATTTGGTCCTGCCGTACATACCTACACGTACGCTACGGTCACAAGACGCAGGCCTCCTAATTGTCCCTAGAATTTCTAAGCAAACAGCTGGAGGCAGGGCGTTCTCCTATAGAGCTCCATTTTTATGGAACGGTCTGCCTACCCATGTCAGAGACGCAAACTCGGTCTCAACCTTTAAGTCTTTACTGAAGACTCATCTCTTCAGTGGGTCATATGATTGAGTGTAGTCTGGCCCAGGGGTGGGAAGGTGAACGGAAAGGCTCTGGAGCAACGAACCGCCCTTGCTGTCTCTGCCTGGCCGGTTCCCCTCTTTCCACTGGGATTCTCTGCCTCTAACCCTATTACAGGGGCTGAGTCACTGGCTTGCTGGGGCTCTCTCATGCCGTCCCTGGAGGGGGTGCGTCACCTGAGTGGGTTGATTCACTGTTGTGGTCATCCTGTCTGGGTTGGCGCCCCCCCCTTGGGTTGTGCTGTGGCGGAGATCTTTGTGGGCTATACTCAGCCTTGTCTCAGGATGGTAAGTTGGTGGTTGAAGATATCCCTCTAGTGGTGTGGGGGCTGTGCTTTGGCAAAGTGGGTGGGGTTATATCCTTCCTGTTTGGCCCTGTCCGGGGGTGTCCTCGGATGGGGCCACAGTGTCTCCTGACCCCTCCTGTCTCAGCCTCCAGTATTTATGCTGCAGTAGTTTATGTGTCGGGGGGCTGGGGTCAGTTTGTTATATCTGGAGTACTTCTCCTGTCCTATTCGGTGTCCTGTGTGAATCTAAGTGTGCGTTCTCTAATTCTCTCCTTCTCTCTTTCTTTCTCTCTCTCGGAGGACCTGAGCCCTAGGACCATGCCCCAGGACTACCTGACATGATGACTCCTTGCTGTCCCCAGTCCACCTGGCCATGCTGCTGTTCCAGTTTCGACTGACCTGAGCCCTAGGACCATGCCCCAGGACTACCTGACATGATGACTCCTTGCTGTCCCCAGTCCACCTGGCCATGCTGCTGCTCCAGTTTCAACTTCCACCTGACTGTGCTGCTGCTCCAGTTTCAACTGTTCTGCCTTATTATTATTCGACCATGCTGGTCATTTATGAACATTTGAACATCTTGGCCATGTTCTGTTATAATCTCCACCCGGCACAGCCAGAAGAGGACTGGCCACCCCACATAGCCTGGTTCCTCTCTAGGTTTCTTCCTAGGTATTGGCCTTTCTAGGGAGTTTTTCCTAGCCACCGTGCTTCTACACCTGCATTGCTTGCTGTTTGGGGTTTTAGGCTGGGTTTCTGTACAGCACTTTGAGATATCAGCTGATGTACGAAGGGCTATATAAATACATTTGATTTGATTTGATGAGACCGTATATTTTTATATATATTTTTTAATATATTTTTTTAACCTTTATTTAACCAGGCAAGTCAGTTAAGAACAAATTCTTATTTTCAATGACGGCCTAGGAACAGTGGGTTAACTGCCTGTTCAAGGGCAGAATATCACGGGTATGACAAAAAATGATTTTCGATGCTCTAATTACGTTGGTAACCAGTTTATAATAGCAATAAGGCACCTCAGGGGGTTTGTGGTATATGGCCAATATACCACAGCTAAGGGCTGTATCCAGGCACGTTGCGTCATGCATAAGAACAGCCCATAGCCGTGGTATATGGCCAATATACCACAGCTAAGGGCTGTATCCAGGCACGTTGCGTCATGCATAAGAACAGCCCATAGCCGTGGTATATGGCCAATATACCACAGCTAAGGGCTGTATCCAGGCACGTTGCGTCATGCATAAGAACAGCCCATAGCCGTGGTATATTAACCATATACCACACCTCCTCCTGCCTTATTGCTTTAATAAACCCAGTGGGAATAAATGCAGGTGGAGTTTAGCTGTGGAGATGTATTAGAACAGGGTCCCTTTATAAGAAAAATGAAGTCTAGACCCAATGTTATTCTGCTACCAAAGACGTTTTGTTATTATCCTTTATATGAACCCTCAATATAATTGTACGTAATTCTCTTTTACAGAAAGGGCCCGATTCCGACCTGAGTTCAGCGCGAGTAAATGGAACGTAATTATCTGAACTTGAACTGAAGCATGAGAATAGCGTGATGTTAGTTTTGGGTGGAGATTGAATACATGAAGGTGTGGCAGAGGTGTGTCTGCAGATACGGAGGATTCTGACCACTTTTACGCGCTAGGAAACTATGAATAAGGTCTAGCAAACCTACCGATTCCAAGTGGAAAAAGCATCGGATTACTTTTGTTTTCCAATCAAAAAAGAACCATTCTCCATGCACTGTAATTTACAACTTAATCAGAGCTATTGATTAGAGCTAGGTAAACGAGTACTTGATCAGAGCTATTGATTAGAGCTAGGTAAATGAGTACTTGATCAGAGCTATTGATTAGAGCTAGGTAAACGAGTACTTGATAAGAGCTGTTGATTAGAGCTAGGTAAATGAGTACTTGATCAGAGCTATTGATTAGAGCTAGGTAAACGAGTACTTGATCAGAGCTATTGATTAGAGCTAGGTAAATGAGTACTTGATCAGAGCTATTGATTAGAGCTAGGTAAACGAGTACTTGATAAGAGCTATTGATTAGAGCTAGGTAAATGAGTACTTGATAAGAGCTATTGATTAGAGCTAGATAAACGAGTACTTGATAAGAGCTGTTGATTAGAGCTAGGTAAACGAGTACTTGATAAGAGCTATTGATTAGAGCTAGGTAAACGAGTACTTGATAAGAGCTATTGATTAGAGCTAGGTAAATGAGTACTTGATCAGAGCTATTGATTAGTGCTATGTAAACGAGTACTTGATAAGAGCTGTTGATTAGAGCTAGGTAAACGAGTAATCAGTTTGGATGAGGGGATTGTAAATATAAATGACACTTGTTTTAGATCTATTTGACATTATAATCACTGGAGACGAATGTGAAACCAGTCATGGCAGCAAACTGAACCATTTCAACATATCAACTTTCTCACAGAAAACTCCACGAGAAAATGTGTAGGCCAGCAAACGGGATTACATTTATTCAGCGCGCGCAAAAGCCGATTACGCACCTTCGTAAGGCAATACCAAGTACTGAGAAGTGCATAGGAAATGTGTGCGTAAGAAACGTGTCATTTCCCAAGTCGGAATCGGGCCCAAAGTGTATAGATCAATAGATAGCAACCGAATCGCACATTGTATCAGATGACTTCCCAAACAAAGATCATGTGCATCAGTGTCTTCCTCTGGGAGTCTACCACTTGTTTCTAGCATCGCAGAGTTATGTGTCATTATAGATCGGTTTAAACAATTGCTCATTTGTAAAAAAAAAAAATGCATATACTGTATAGTAAAAAAAAAAAATCCCTCAAATCAAGGAATGTCCTGCGACCCCTAGGTTGGGAACCCATGTACTAGAGTGCTCATATCCTGTCTGTCAAATGGCCACGTCCGTGACAGTTTAGGCATCGCCCTGTATCCAGCTGTAGGAGTTCACCTGAAGAATGTGGGTTGATGTGTCATGGTGTTTTCCTCCAGGACTCTGCGTCTGTCTCTCTGCTGCTGTTCTATCTTCTGCTTCTGTTCCTCTGCTGCCTCTACGTTGCCCTCCTCTAGCAGCCTGGTACACACACACACACACACACACACACAACACACACACACACACCACACACCACACACCACACACACACACCACACACACACCACACACACACACACACCACACACACACACCACACACACACACACACACACACACACACACACACACACACACACACACACACACACACACACACACACACACACACACAGAGGGACATTTGGATTCATTTGTATAAACAATAAAGCAACCCCAACTGTGTATGGTGTAATAATGGTCATTTGATGCAGTGATACATCACTGTGTATGGTGTAATAATGATCACTGTAATATGTATTGCCAAATGCAAATTTCTACATTGTTACACCATGCTGGTCCCTACACCATGCTGGTCCCTACACCATGCTGGTCACTACACCATGCTGGTCCCTACACCATGCTGGTCTCTACACTGTGCTGGTCCCTACACCATGCTGGTCTCTACACAGTGCTGGTCCCTATGCCATGCTGGTCACTACGCTATGCTGGTCCCTACGCCATGCTGGTCTCTACGCCATGCTGGTCACTACGCTATGCTGGTCCCTACACCATGCTGGTCTCTACACCATGCTGGTCCCTACACCATGCTGGTCTCTACACAATGCTGGTCTCTACACCATGCTGGTCCCTACACCATGCTGGTCTCTACACCATGCTGGTCTCTACACAATGCTGGTCTCTACACCATGCTGGTCTCTACACCATGCTGGTCCCTACACCATGCTGGTCTCTACACCATGCTGGTCCCTACACCATGCTGGTCTCTACACCATGCTGGTCCCTACACCATGCTGGTCTCTACACCATGCTGGTCCCTACACCATGCTGGTCCCTACACCATGCTGGTCTCTACACCATGCTGGTCTCTACGCCATGCTGGTCCTACGCCATGCTGGTCTCTACACCATGCGGGCCCCTACACCATGCTGGTCCCTACACCATGCTGGTCTCTACACCATGCTGGTCTCTACACCATGCTGGTCTCTACACCATGCTGGTCCCTACACCATGCTGGCCCCTACACCATGCTCGCCCCTACACCATGCTCGCCCCTACACCATGCTGGTCTCTACACCATGCTCGCCCCTACACCATGCTCGTCCCTACACCATGCTCGCCCCTACACTATGCTGGCCCCTACACCATGCTCGCCCCTACACCATGCTGGCCCCTACACCATGCTGGCCCCTACACCATGCTGGCCCCTACACCATGCTGGCCCCTACACCATGCTGGCCCCTACACCATGCTCGCCCCTACACCATGCTGGCCCCTACACCATGCTCGCCCCTACACCATGCTCGCCCCTACACCATGCTGGTCTCTACACCATGCTCGCCCCTACACCATGCTGGTCTCTACACCATGCTCGCCCCTACACTATGCTGGCCCCTACACCATGCTCGCCCCTACACTATGCTGGCCCCTACACCATGCTGGCCCCTAAATCCTGCTGGTCCCTACACCATGCTAAGACAACGGTGTGTTACTGTACAGTAGCACTCTGTCTCTCACCTCTGGTCGAGCCGTAGCCGGGTGTCTGTGGGAGGCAGCAGCAGTTTCAGTGAAGGGTCCAGCTCATTGAGCTCCATAGCAAACTTAGTGAAGCCGTAGTACTGCTCGTGGTCAGCCGGCATGGCATCTGAGAACACACACACACACAGACACACACACCAGAGACACTCTTTTACATCCCAGGGAGATGATTCTATAAACTACAGGGTAAGGAATGCCTTTTATGCAATAAGGAACAGTGGTGTAAAGTACTGAAGTAAAAATACTTTCAAATTAAGTCGTTTTTTGGTGTATCTGTACTATTGATATTTTTGACAACTTTTAGTTTTACTTCACTACATTCCTAACGATAATAATGTACTTTTTACTCCATACATTTTCCATGACACCCGCAAGTAGTCGTTACATTTTGAATGATTAGTAGCACAGAAAATGGTCCAATTCTCACACTTATCAAAAGAACATCCCTGGTCTGATCTGGAGGACTAAACAGAGAACATCCCTGGTCATCCCTACTGCCTCTGATCTGGAGGACTCACTAAACAGAGAACATCCCTGGTCATCCCTACTGCCTCTGATCTGGAGGACTCACTAAACAGAGAACATCCCTGGTCATCCCTACTGCCTCTGATCTGGAGGACTCACTAAACAGAGAACATCCCTGGTCATCCCTACTGCCTCTGATCTGGAGGACTCACTAAACAGAGAACATCCCTGGTCATCCCTACTGCCTCTGATCTGGAGGACTCACTAAACAGAGAACATCCCTGGTCATCCCTACTGCCTCTGATCTGGAGGACTCACTAAACAGAGAACATCCCTGGTCATCCCTACTGCCTCTGATCTGGAGGACTCACTAAACAGAGAACATCCCTGGTCATCCCTACTGCCTCTGATCTGGAGGACTCACTAAACAGAGAACATCCCTGGTCATCCCTACTGCCTCTGATCTGGTGGACTCACTAAACAGAGAACATCCCTGGTCATCCCTACTGCCTCTGATCTGGGGGACTCACTAAACAGAGAACATCCCTGGTCATCCCTACTGCCTCTGATCTGGAGGACTCACTAAACAGAGAACATCCCTGGTCATCCCTACTGCCTCTGATCTGGAGGACTCACTAAACAGAGAACATCCCTGGTCATCCCTACTGCCTCTGATCTGGGGGACAAACATGCTTTGTTTTCAGATGATGTCTGAGTGTTGGAGTGTGCCCCTGGCTATCCGCAAAGAAAAAAACAAGAATATTGTGCCCTCTGGTTTGCTTAATATAAGGAATTTGATGATTTATACTTTTTCTTTTGATATTTAAGCATATTTGATCAATTACATTTACTTTTGATACTTAATTATATTTAGAACCAAATACTTCTAGACTTTTACTGGGTGATTTTCACTTTTATTTTTGACTTTTATTACAGTATCTTTACCTTTATGAGAATTTAGTACTTTTTCATAAGTAAAGATGTACAGGGCTACTTACAGTATATTAATATTGTTTAGCTCTAAGATATTTACTGGTATAAATAAAGATATAGAGATACATTTCAAAAGAAACTATATGGACAAGAAAAGTAATTATGTAAATGTGATATTTCAGTTACAATATTTTGTACAAAAAATAAATAAAATGTTTTTGCTTTGTCATTATGGTGTATTATGTGTAGATTAATGAGGGGAAAAACTATTTCATTCATTTTAGATTAAGGCTGTAATGTAACAAAATGTGGAAAAGACAAAGGGGTCTGCACTGTATCTACTGGTAGAAATGAAGATATAGACACAAGGGGTCTGAACTGTATCTACTAGTAGAAATCAAGATAAAGACACAAGGGGTCTGAACTGTATCTACTAGTAGAAATCAAGATATAGACACAAGGGGTCTGAACTGTATCTACTAGTAGAAATCAAGATATAGACACAAGGGGTCTGACCTGTATCTACTAGTAGAAATCAAGATAAAGACACAAGGGGTCTGCACTGTATCTACTGGTATAAATCAATGATATAGACACAAGGGGTCTGAACTGTATCTACTGGTAGAAATGAAGATATAGACACAAGGGGTCTGCACTGTATCTACTAGTAGAAATCAAGATATAGACACAAGGGGTCTGCACTGTATCTACTAGTAGAAATCAAGATATAGACACAAGGGGTCTGAACTGTATCTACTAGTAGAAATCAAGATATAGACACAAGGGGTCTGAACTGTATCTACTAGTAGAAATCAAGATATAGACACAAGGGGTCTGAACTGTATCTACTAGTAGAAATCAAGATATAGACACAAGGGGTCTGAACTGTATCTACTAGTAGAAATGAAGATAGACACAAGGGGTCTGAACTGTATCTACTAGTAGAAATGAAGATATAGACACAAGGGGTCTGAACTGTATCTACTAGTAGAAATCAAGATATAGACACAAGGGGTCTGCACTGTATCTACTAGTAGAAATGAAGATAGACACAAGGGGTCTGAACTGTATCTACTAGTAGAAATGAAGATAGACACAAGGGGTCTGAACTGTATCTACTAGTAGAAATCAAGATATAGACACAAGGGGTCTGAACTGTATCTACTGGTAGAAATGAAGATATAGACACAAGAGGTCTGAACTGTATCTACTGGTAGAAATGAAGATATAGACACAAGAGGTCTGAACTGTATCTACTGGTAGAAATGAAGATATAGACACAAGGGGTCTGAACTGTATCTACTGGTAGAAATGAAGATATAGACACAAGAGGTCTGAACTGTATCTACTAGTAGAAATGAAGATAGACACAAGGGGTCTGAACTGTATCTACTGGTAGAAATGAAGATATAGACAAGGGGTCTGAACTGTATCTACTAGTAGAAATGAAGATAGACACAAGGGGTCTGAACTGTATCTACTGGTAGAAATGAAGATATAGACACAAGAGGTCTGAACTGTATCTACTAGTAGAAATGAAGATATAGACACAAGGGGTCTGCACTGTATCTACTAGTAGAAATGAAGATAGACACAAGGGGTCTGAACTGTATCTACTAGTAGAAATGAAGATAGACACAAGGGGTCTGAACTGTATCTACTAGTAGAAATCAAGATATAGACACAAGGGGTCTGAACTGTATCTACTAGTAGAAATCAAGATATAGACACAAGGGGTCTGAACTGTATCTACTAGTAGAAATCAAGATATAGACACAAGGGGTCTGAACTGTATCTACTAGTAGAAATCAAGATAAAGACACAAGGGGTCTGAACTGTATCTACTAGTAGAAATCAAGATATAGACACAAGAGGTCTGAACTGTATCTACTAGTAGAAATCAAGATATAGACACAAGGGGTCTGCACTGTATCTACTAGTAGAAATCAAGATATAGACACAAGGGGTCTGAACTGTATCTACTAGTAGAAATCAAGATATAGACACAAGGGGTCTGCACTGTATCTACTAGTAGAAATGAAGATAGACACAAGGGGTCTGAACTGTATCTACTAGTAGAAATGAAGATAGACACAAGGGGTCTGAACTGTATCTACTAGTAGAAATCAAGATATAGACACAAGGGGTCTGAACTGTATCTACTAGTAGAAATCAAGATATAGACACAAGGGGTCTGAACTGTATCTACTAGTAGAAATCAAGATATAGACACAAGGGGTCTGAACTGTATCTACTAGTAGAAATCAAGATATAGACACAAGGGGTCTGAACTGTATCTACTAGTAGAAATCAAGATATAGACACAAGGGGTCTGAACTGTATCTACTAGTAGAAATCAAGATAAAGACACAAGGGGTCTGAACTGTATCTACTAGTAGAAATCAAGATATAGACACAAGAGGTCTGAACTGTATCTACTAGTAGAAATCAAGATATAGACACAAGGGGTCTGCACTGTATCTACTAGTAGAAATCAAGATATAGACACAAGGGGTCTGAACTGTATCTACTAGTAGAAATCACGATATAGACACAAGGGGTCTGCACTGTATCTACTGGTAGAAATCAAGATATAGACACAAGGGGTCTGAACTGTATCTACTAGTAGAAATCAAGATATAGACACAAGGGGTCTGCACTCTATCTACTAGTAGAAATCAAGATAGACACAAGGGGTCTGAACTGTATCTACTAGTAGAAATCAAGATATAGACACAAGGGGTCTGAACTGTATCTACTAGTAGAAATCAAGATATAGACACAAGGGGTCTGAACTGTATCTACTAGTAGAAATCAAGATATAGACACAAGGGGTCTGACCTGTATCTACTAGTAGAAATCAAGATATAGACACAAGGGGTCTGCACTGTATCTACTAGTAGAAATCAAGATATAGACACAAGGGGTCTGAACTGTATCTACTAGTAGAAATCAAGATAAAGACACAAGGGGTCTGAACTGTATCTACTAGTAGAAATCAAGATAAAGAGATCATTTAAAAATCAACTGTACAGATAAGAAAAGTATGAATACTTCCAACCGATGGGCTAAACATGTAAAGCCCTGATCTGTATCATGTGTAGGTCAAGACACTGGGCTCAGTATAACAGGTTCAGGCTGTTATTACAATCATACATACTGGCTCTCCAGATGCAGGTGGCAGAGGGGGGGTCTCCACAGTACACCCCCTCGTTCCACTTCCCAAACAGTCTGTGGATGACCTTCCCCTTGTGGTCTGTGATGGTGCCCTCCACCTCGTTAACACTCGAGTTCCAGTACTTGGCCTGTACACAGGGAGGAATGCATAACATTGCTATTGAATATCAAGCCCTGGCCAAAATATTGCAATATACACCTAGAAAAAGAACCTTAAAGGGTTCTTCGGCTGTCCTCATATGAGAACCTTTCTTGGTTCCATGTAGAACCCTTTCCACAGAGGGTTTTTACATAGAACCCAAAAGGGTTCAACCTGGAACCGAAAAGGGTTCTACCTGGAACCAAAAAGGGTTCTACCTGGAACCAAAAAGGATTCTACCTGGAACCAAAAAGGGTTCTCCTATGGGGAAAGCTGAAGAACCCTTTGAAACCCTTTTTCTACGAGTGTATAGGGAATAGGGGGACATTGGGGACAGGCCCTAAATTAATCTTATTTAATAGTTCTCAGGTTTAGTTTGTCTGTCACTCTGATCTATGAGTCACTGTGGGTAAGAAGAGTCATAATAGATCTTTATTTTCATCTTCATATACCCGCCAGTAGATGACAGTGTTGAGTTATCTATGTTCAAACACAACATGCTGAACCAGTAGAGTACAGTAGTTTACAATGAGAACCACTGAGGAGATGAGGGGACAGGAGAAGAGAGGAGAGGAGAAAGGAGAGAGATGAGAGAGGAGAGAGGGGAGAGATGAGAGAGGAAAGAGGGGACAGGGTAGAGGGGAAAGAGGAGTGGGGAGAGGAGAGGGGGTAGAGATGAGAGATGAGAGATGAGAGGGGAGAGTGGAGAGGAGAGAAGAGAGAGGAGAGGACAGGAGAGAGGAGAGGACAGCACCGTAGAGGACAGGACAGGAGAGGGGAGAGGAGAGGAAAGGAGAGGAAAGAGGACAGGACAGGAGAGGTTATATTGTATAATCAAATCAAATCAAATCTATTTATATAGCCCTTCGTACATCAGCTGATATCTCAAAGTGCTGTACAGAAACCCAGCCTAAAACCCCAAACAACCCCAAAATAATAAGCTCCTACATGTCTTGACCTGGCATCCTTCTACACTGCAGTAGACCTTTCAACTCCTCAGAGACGAACACCAATTACCTGTCAGCTTTTGGAATGGGCTCTACGAAGTTCAACTTCAAAACGCAGAGATGCATGGAGTTGTTGTTCATTCAGGGGGAAGGCCATGCACAGGGTGTGTGTGTGTGTGTGTGTGTGTGTGTGTGTGGAACACAGTTTTGACTAATTTAAGCTTTTAACAACCCTTTCACCAACCTGCATCACTTATAAAGAAGCATTTCCACTCAGCTTGCAGCTTTCCAGTGTCCAGTTAGACTGGAGAGTGGCTGGATATCTCTCACTGAAAAGCAGCTTTATTACTGCCATGGCCAGGGGGGACTCACACACCCAGATACTGACTGCTCTAAATATCAGGTTAAACAGGTGGAATATCCCCTCCGGTTTACACCCCCCCCCCCCCCCCGTCTCTCACCTTGATGAAGGTGACCTTACACTGGCAGATATCAGTGCTGGTGTTCCTGATGGAGATCTCTCCGTAGTGTTCTATCCAGCGCTGCCCACTCAGGATGTTGTGGATGCAGGACGTGACCTTGTTCCACTCATAGTGGTCCCCAAACCTGCAGGACGGGGAGAGGGCGTGTCACAATATGTTTGTGTTTCAGTGTATGTGTGTGTGTGTGTGTGTGTGTGTGTGTGTGTGTGTGTGTGTGTGTGTGTGTGTGTGTGTGTGTGTGTGTGTGTGTGTGTGTGTGTGCGCATGAGATAAGACGCAGGTCACTGTATAAAACAACAAAAGTACCTTTAATAGAATTAAATCAGTTTATTATCAGTCTATTATCAGTCTATTATCAGTCTGTTATCAGTCTGTTATCAGTCTGTTATCGGTCTGTTATCAGTCTGTTATCAGTCTATTATCAGTCTGTTATCAGTCTGTTATCAGTCTGTTATCAGTCTGTTATCAGTCTGTTATCGGTCTGTTATCAGTCTGTTATCAGTCTGTTATCAGTCTGTTATCGGTCTGTTATCAGTCTGTTATCCGTCTGTTATCAGTCTATTATCAGTCTATTATCAGTCTATTATCAGTATATCAGTCTATTATCAGTCTGTTATCAGTCTATTATCAGTATATCAGTCTATTATCAGTCTGTTATCAGTCTATTATCAGTCTACTATCAGTCTATTATCAGTCTGTTATCCGTCTGTTATCCGTCTGTTATCAGTCGTATCACTATATTATCAGTCTGTTATCAGTTTGTTATCAGTTTGTTATCAGTCTACTATCAGTCTACTATCAGTCTATTATCAGTATATCAGTCTATTATCAGTCTGTTATCAGTTTGTTATCAGTCTACTATCAGTCTACTATCAGTCTATTATCAGTCTGTAATCCGTCTATTATCAGTCTGTTATCAGTTTGTTATCAGTCTACTATCAGTCTACTATCAGTCTACTATCAGTCTATTATAGTTAGTTGGATAGTTGGTCAGTAAAGGGGGGTCTGGTTGGACCATGGATATAGTGGATAGTTGGTCAGTAAAGGGGGGTCTGGTTGGACCATAGATGTAGTGACTAGTTGGTCAGTAAGGGGGGTCTGGTTGGACCATGGATATAGTGGATAGTTGGTCAGTAAAGGGGGGTCTGGTTGGACCATAGATGTAGTGACTAGTTGGTCAGTAAGGGGGGTCTGGTTGGACCATGGATGTAGTGGCTAGTTGGTCAGTAAGGGGGGTCTGGTTAGACCATGGATGTAGTGGCTAGTTGGTCAGTAAGGGGGGTCTGGTTGGACCATGGATGTAGTGGCTAGTTGGTCAGTAAGGGGGGTCTGGTTGGACCATGGATGTAGTGGCTAGTTGGTCAGTAAGGGGGGTCTGGTTGGACCATGGATGTAGTGACTAGTTGGTCAGTAAGGGGGGTCTGGTTGGACCATGGATATAGTGGATAGTTGGTCAGTAAAGGTGGTCTGGTTGAACCATGGATGTAGTGGCTAGTTGGTCAGTAAGGGGGGTCTGGTTGGACCATAGATGTAGTGACTAGTTGGTCAGTAAGGGGGGTCTGGTTGGACCATGGATGTAGTGGCTAGTTGGTCAGTAAGGGGGGTCTGGTTGGACCATGGATGTAGTGGCTAGTTGGTCAGTAAGGGGGGTCTGGGGGTCTGGTTGGACCATGGATGTAGTGACTAGTTGGTCAGTAAGGGGGGTCTGGTTGGACCATGGATGTAGTGGCTAGTTGGTCAGTAAGGGGGGTCTGGTTGGACCATGGATGTAGTGACTAGTTGGTCAGTAAGGGGGGTCTGGTTGGACCATGGATGTAGTGGCTAGTTGGTCAGTAAGGGGGGTCTGGTTGGACCATGGATGTAGTGGCTAGTTGGTCAGTAAGGGGGGTCTGGTTGGACCATGGATGTAGTGACTAGTTGGTCAGTAAGGGGGGTCTGGTTGGACCATGGATGTAGTGGCTGGTTGGTCAGTAAGGGGGGTCTGGTTGGACCATGGATGTAGTGGCTAGTTGGTCAGTAAGGGGGGCCTGGTTGGACCATGGATGTAGTGGCTATTTGGTCAGTAAGGGGGGTCTGGTTGGACCATGGATGTAGTGGCTAGTTGGTCAGTAAGGGGGGTCTGGTTAGACCATGGATGTAGTGGCTAGTTGGTCAGTAAGGGGGGTCTGGTTGGACCATGGATATAGTGGATAGTTGGTCAGTAAAGGTGGTCTGGTTGGACCATGGATGTAGTGGCTATTTGGTCAGTAAGGGGGGTCTGGGGGTCTGGTTGGACCATAGATCTAGTGACTAGTTGGTCAGTAAGGGGGGTCTGGTTGGACCATGGATGTAGTGGCTAGTTGGTCAGTAAGGGGGGTCTGGTTGGACCATGGATGTAGTGACTAGTTGGTCAGTAAGGGGGGTCTGGTTGGACCATGGATGTAGTGGCTAGTTGGTCAGTAAGGGGCGTCTGGTTGGACCATGGATGTAGTGACGAGTTGGTCAGTAAGGGGGGTCTGGTTGGACCATGGATGTAGTGACTAGTTGGTCAGTAAGGGGGGTCTGGTTGGACCATGGATGTAGTGGCTAGTTGGTCAGTAAGGGGGGTCTGGTTGGACCATGGATGTAGTGGCTAGTTGGTCAGTAAGGGGGGCCTGGTTGGACCATGGATGTAGTGGCTAGTTGGTCAGTAAGGGGGGTCTGGTTGGACCATGGATGTAGTGGCTAGTTGGTCAGTAAGGGGGGTCTGGTTGGACCATGGATGTAGTGACTAGTTGGTCAGTAAGGGGGTCTGGTTGGACCATGGATGTAGTGGCTAGTTGGTCAGTAAGGGGCGTCTGGTTGGACCATGAATGTAGTGACTAGTTGGTCAGTAAGGGGGGTCTGGTTGGACCATGGATGTAGTGGCTAGTTGGTCAGTAAGGGGGGTCTGGTTGGACCATGGATGTAGTGGCTAGTTGGTCAGTAAGGGGGGCCTGGTTGGACCATGGATGTAGTGGCTAGTTGGTCAGTAAGGGGGGTCTGGTTGGACCATGGATGTAGTGGCTAGTTGGTCAGTAAGGGGGGTCTGGTTGGACCATGGATGTAGTGACTAGTTGGTCAGTAAGGGGGTCTGGTTGAACCATGGATGTAGTGGCTAGTTGGTCAGTAAGGGGCGTCTGGTTGGACCATGGATGTAGTGACTAGTTGGTCAGTAAGGGGGGTCTGGTTGGACCATGGATGTAGTGGCTAGTTGGTCAGTAAGGGGGGCCTGGTTGGACCATGGAGACAGTGGCTAGTTGGTCAGTAAGGGTGGTCAGGTAGAGTGAGATTGAGAGGGACAGTAAAGGACTCACCCTGGCAGCATCACATGGGTGGTGCCCACAGGAACTATTTCCATAGACTTCCCCCAGAACTTGTTTTTCCACCTCATGTCTAAAGACATCACAGGAAAGACAACAGCAGGGTTAATGCATCCAAGAGGAATGACCTCCAGCTTTAGACTAATAGCTGGTATGGTTGGTTAGGGCCTCCAGCTTTAGACTAATAGCTGGTATGGTTGGTTAGGGCCTCCAGCTTTAGACTAATAGCTGGCATGGTTGGTTAGGGCCTCCAGCTTTAGACTAATAGCTGGTATGGTTGGTTAGGGCCTCCAGCTTTAGACTAATAGCTGGTATGGTTGGTTAGAGCCTCCAGCTTTAGACTAATAGCTGGTATGGTTGGTTAGGGACTCCAGCTTTAGACTAATAGCTGGTATGGTTGGTTAGGGACTCCAGCTTTAGACTAATAGCTGGTATGGTTGGTTAGGGACTCCAGCTTTAGACTAATAGCTGGTATGGTTGGTTAGGGCCTCCAGCTTTAGACTAATAGCTGGTATGGTTGGTTAGGGCCTAAAGCTTTAGACTAATAGCTGGTATGGTTGGTTATGGACTCCAGCTTTAGACTAATAGCTGGTATGGTTGGTTAGGGACTCCAGCTTTAGACTAATAGCTGGTATGGTTGGTTATGGACTCCAGCTTTAGACTAATAGCTGGTATGGTTGGTTAGGGCCTCCAGCTTTAGACTAATAGCTGGTATGGTTGGTTAGAGCCTCCAGCTTTAGACTAATAGCTGGTATGGTTGGTTAGGGACTCCAGCTTTAGACTAATAGCTGGTATGGTTGGTTAGGGACTCCAGCTTTAGACTAATAGCTGGTATGGTTGGTTAGGGACTCCAGCTTTAGACTAATAGCTGGTATGGTTGGTTAGGGACTCCAGCTTAAGCTAATAGACCAGTGATCCGCGTGGTCAGGAAAATCTCTTGCCCCTAGTTATTATGACCCAGTGTCTGTGTCAGGTGAAAGGGTGCGTATCAGGTGAAAGGGTGTGTATCAGGTGAAAGGGTGAGAATTAGGTGAAAGGGTGTGTATCAGGTGAAAGGGTGTGTATCAGGTGAAAGGGTGAGTATTAGGTGAAAGGGTGAGTATTAGGTGAAAGGGTGAGTATTAGGTGAAAGGGTGTGTATCAGGTGAAAGGGTGTGTATCAGGTGAAAGGGTGTGTATCAGGTGAAAGGGTGAGTATCAGGTGAAAGGGTGAGTATCAGGTGAAAGGGTGAGTATTAGGTGAAAGGGTAAATATTAGGTGAAAGGGTATGTATCAGGTGAAAGGGTGTGTATCAGGTGAAAGGGTGTGTATCAGGTGAAAGGATGAATTTCAGGTGAAAGGGTGAGAATCAGGTGAACGGGTGTGTATCAGGTGAAAGGGTGAATATCAGGTGAAACAGTGTGAGACAAATGAAAGGGTGTGTTTCAGGTGAAAGGGTGAGTGTTAGGTGAAAGGGTGTGTATCAGGTGAAAGGGTGAGTATTATGTGAACGGTGAGTATCAGGCGAAAGGGTGAGTATCAGGTGAAAGGGTGAGTATTAGGTGAAAAGGTGTGTATCAGGTGAAATGGTGTGAGACAGATGAAAGGGTGTGTGTCAGGTGAAAAGGTGAATATCAGGTGAAAGGGTGAGTATCAGATGAAAGGGTGAGTATCAGGTGAAAGGGTGAGTATCAGGTGAAAGGGTGAATATCAGGCGAAAGCGTGAGTATCAGGTGAATGGGTGAGTATCAGGTGAAAGGGTGAGTATCAGGTGAAAGGGTGAGTATCAGGTGAAATGGTGAATATCAGGTGAAAGGGTGAGTATCAGGTGAAAGGGTGAATATCAGGTGAAAGGGTGGGTATCAGGTGAAAGGGTGAGTATCAGGTGAAATGGTGAGTATCAGGTGAAAGGGTGAATATCAGGTGAAAGGGTGAGTATCAGGTGATAGGGTGAGTATTATGTGAACGGTGAGTATCAGGCGAAAGGGTGAGTATCAGGTGAAAGGGTGAGTATTAGGTGAAAAGGTGTGTATCAGGTGAAATGGTGTGAGACAGATGAAAGGGTGTGTGTCAGGTGAAAAGGTGAATATCAGGTGAAAGGGTGAGTATCAGATGAAAGGGTGAGTATCAGGTGAAAGGGTGCGTATCAGGTGAAAGGGTGAATATCAGGTGAAAGCGTGAGTATCAGGTGAATGGGTGAGTATCAGGTGAAAGGGTGAGTATCAGGTGAAAGGGTGAGTATTAGGTGAAAGGATGTGTATCAGGTGAAAGGGTGTGTATCAGGTGAAAGGGTGAGTATCAGGTGAAAGGGTGAGTATCAGGTGAAAGGGTGAGTATCAGGTGAAAGGGTGAGTATCAGGTGAAAGGGTGTGTATCCGGTGAAAGGGTGAGTATCAAGTGAGAATGTGAATATCAGGTGAAAAGGTGAATATCAGGTGAAAGGGTGAGTATCAGGTAAAAGGGTGAGTATCAGGTGAAAGGGTGAATATCAGGTGAAAGGGTGAGTATCAGGTGAAAGGGTGAATATCAGGTGAAAGGGTGAGTATCAGTGAAAGGGTGAGTATCAGGTGAAAGGGTGAATATCAGGTGAAAGGGTGAGTATCAGGTGAAATGGTGAGTATCAGGTGATAGGGTGAATATCAGGTGAAAAGGTGAGTATCAGGTGAAAGGGTGTGTATCAGGTGAAAGGGTGTGTATCAGGTGAAAGGGTGAGAATTAGGTGAAAGGGTGTGTATCAGGTGAAAGGGTGTGTATCAGGTGAAAGGGTGAGTATTAGGTGAAAGGGTGAGTATTAGGTGAAAGGGTGAGTATTAGGTGAAAGGGTGTGTATCAGGTGAAAGGGTGTGTATCAGGTGAAAGGGTGTGTATCAGGTGAAAGGGTGAGTATCAGGTGAAAGGGTGAGTATCAGGTGAAAGGGTGAGTATTAGGTGAAAGGGTAAATATTAGGTGAAAGGGTATGTATCAGGTGAAAGGGTGTGTATCAGGTGAAAGGGTGTGTATCAGGTGAAAGGATGAATTTCAGGTGAAAGGGTGAGAATCAGGTGAACGGGTGTGTATCAGGTGAAAGGGTGAATATCAGGTGAAACAGTGTGAGACAAATGAAAGGGTGTGTTTCAGGTGAAAGGGTGAGTGTTAGGTGAAAGGGTGTGTATCAGGTGAAATGGTGAGTATTATGTGAACGGTGAGTATCAGGCGAAAGGGTGAGTATCAGGTGAAAGGGTGAGTATTAGGTGAAAAGGTGTGTATCAGGTGAAATGGTGTGAGACAGATGAAAGGGTGTGTGTCAGGTGAAAAGGTGAATATCAGGTGAAAGGGTGAGTATCAGATGAAAGGGTGAGTATCAGGTGAAAGGGTGAGTATCAGGTGAAAGGGTGAATATCAGGCGAAAGCGTGAGTATCAGGTGAATGGGTGAGTATCAGGTGAAAGGGTGAGTATCAGGTGAAAGGGTGAGTATCAGGTGAAATGGTGAATATCAGGTGAAAGGGTGAGTATCAGGTGAAAGGGTGAATATCAGGTGAAAGGGTGGGTATCAGGTGAAAGGGTGAGTATCAGGTGAAATGGTGAGTATCAGGTGAAAGGGTGAATATCAGGTGAAAGGGTGAGTATCAGGTGATAGGGTGAGTATTATGTGAACGGTGAGTATCAGGCGAAAGGGTGAGTATCAGGTGAAAGGGTGAGTATTAGGTGAAAAGGTGTGTATCAGGTGAAATGGTGTGAGACAGATGAAAGGGTGTGTGTCAGGTGAAAAGGTGAATATCAGGTGAAAGGGTGAGTATCAGATGAAAGGGTGAGTATCAGGTGAAAGGGTGAGTATCAGGTGAAAGGGTGAATATCAGGTGAAAGCGTGAGTATCAGGTGAATGGGTGAGTATCAGGTGAAAGGGTGAGTATCAGGTGAAAGGGTGAGTATTAGGTGAAAGGATGTGTATCAGGTGAAAGGGTGAGTATCAGGTGAAAGGGTGAGTATCAGGTGAAAGGGTGAGTATCAGGTGAAAGGGTGAGTATCAGGTGAAAGGGTGAGTATCAGGTGAAAGGGTGTGTATCCGGTGAAAGGGTGAGTATCAAGTGAGAATGTGAATATCAGGTGAAAAGGTGAATATCAGGTGAAAGGGTGAGTATCAGGTAAAAGGGTGAGTATCAGGTGAAAGGGTGAATATCAGGTGAAAGGGTGAGTATCAGGTGAAAGGGTGAATATCAGGTGAAAGGGTGAGTATCAGTGAAAGGGTGAGTATCAGGTGAAAGGGTGAATATCAGGTGAAAGGGTGAGTATCAGGTGAAATGGTGAGTATCAGGTGATAGGGTGAATATCAGGTGAAAAGGTGAGTATCAGGTGAAAGGGTGTGTATCAGGTGAAAGGGTGTGTATCAGGTGAAAGGGTGAGTATCAGGTGAAAGGGTGAATATCAGGTGAAAGGGTAATAGTTTGTAGAGGACCATGGTGTTGACTTACCTTGCCAGAATATGTAGTTTTTAGAGTCAGCGTGGCATGCTGATATAGGTGGGTGATGGCTGACCTGAGAACAGAGATAAAGATTTGCAGGCTTGTACTGGATGGATCAAACCCTATGAATTCTTCAGATGTGGGACAAATACTTCCAGGTCATATTTAGGACATGTGGGTCTGTGTACAGTACCTGTTCTGCTACAAATCGGAGGCCCTTGTCGGGGCGGTCACACTCATAGGTCTCCCCCAGGACCGGGTTGAAGGGCTTCCCTCCCGCTCGGTGGTAGCTGGACGCGTACCCCGACACTGCAAACGTGGCTATGTACACCTACAGACAGTTAACAGCACCGGTCAGTTCATTACTCCTCTGTTCAAGTATCAGTCATCAGCACATTCTAATGGCCATCATCAGTAACACTTGAGCAGGATAACCACAGACAGACAGACAGACAGACAGACAGACAGACAGACAGACAGACAGACAGACAGACAGACAGACAGACAGACAGACAGACAGACAGACAGACAGACAGACAGACACGGACAGTAGTTAGTGAGTCAAAACACAGATCAACCCAAGAATGACATCATGACAGTTTTTATGGACGACAGAAAGTGCAAAGTGGAACCATAGAGTTGGATAGAGGACTTGGCCCAAAGGCTGTTTCAGCCCTTAATGGCGCTGTCTGTGCTATCTCCATTCTCCAAAGATGACCCGAGCCGGAGATGAGCCCTCTTGTACATCTCTATGAGATAAGAAGTTGTCCCACCATAATTACCCCTGGGGGTCCGCAGGAGAACTGTTTGTAGTGAGTTTGTGTCCAATGGACCATTCAATAACCCTTCATTCTAACATCTGATCATTGCTGGTGAAATTCCCATTTGATTTCCCACAGATAAAGATATAATTGGGCTCCTGAGTGGCGTAGCATCTCAGTGCTAGTGGTGTCACTACAGACCCTGGTTCAATTCCAGGCTGTATCACAACTGGCCGTGATTGGGAGTCCCATAGGGCGGCGCACAATTGGCCCAGTGTCGTCCGGGTTAGGGTTTGGTCATTGTAAATGAGAATTTGTTCTTAACTGACTTTTCTAGTTAAATAAATAAATTTATTAAAAATTTCCTCTCCATTTGAGTAGAATGGGCCTGATGACCTCAGTAATGTGAAACTGAATGGGGTTGTGTCCAAATGGAACTCTATTTAGTGCACTACTTTTAATCAGGGCCCATAGGGAATAGGGTGTCATTTGAGAGGAAGCCAGAATGGCTGGCTGGCTGAGTGGATGCTGTCTGGATCTGGATGTCCCCTCTGATAGGCCACACTGGGCCAGGGGAAAAAGCACTCATCATCACCATCATCATAATCACCATCTCCTCCACTCCACAAAGACCCTGATGGGACAGATGTCTTCAGCTGCCTGCTGCCTGTCCTCTTCAATGCAGACTACAGCTGTCTTCACCTGCCTGCTGCCTCTCCTCTTCAACACAGATTAGAGCTGTCTTCAGCTTCCTCTCCTCTTCAACACAGATTAGAGCTGTCTTCAGCTTCCTCTCCTCTTCAACACAGATTAGAGCTGTCTTCAGCTGCCTCTCCTCTTCAACACAGATTACAGCTGTCTTCATCTGCCTACTACTGTTTATTTTCAACACAGATTAGAGCTGTCTTCAGCTGCCTGCTACCTCTCCTCTTTAACACAGATTATAGTTGCAAAATTCCCAGGTTTTCAGCCTTTCAGCCTCTACATCAACAACCTTTCTTCTATGTGAAAGGGAGTGGACACCCGCATGTATGCTGATGATACAGTCCTTTACACCTGTGGTAATCTCAGAAACCCGAGAACTAAAACCATGCGTAATTGCGTCAGTTGTGTTAAATCAGTGTTTCCCAAACTAAGTCCTGGGGACACCAAGAAGCGTACATTTAGTCATGACCCTTGCACTATAGAGCTGATTCAAATTATCAAAGCTTGATGATGAGTTGGTTGTTTGAATCCGCTGTGTAGTGCCTGGGGGAAAAACTAAATGTGCACACAGGGGGTGCCAAGGAGGACTGGGTTTGGGAGCAGGTTGTAATTAAACTAACACAAGTACTGTACCTCTGTCTGTAACTAATGCTTAGCTATTGATTAATGTAGCATTACTGTACCTCTGTCTGTAACTAATGGTTAGTTATTGATTAATGTAGCATTACTGTACCTCTGTCTGTAACTAATGCCTAGCTATTGATTGATGTAGCATTACTGTACCTCTGTCTGTAACTAATGCCTAGCTGTTGATTGATGTAGCATTACTGTACCTCTGTCTGTAACTAATGCTTAGCTATTGATTGATGTAGCATTACTGTACCTCTGTCTGTAACTAATGCCTAGCTATTGATTGATGTAGCATTACTGTACCTCTGTCTGTAACTAATGCCTAGCCGTTGATTGATGTTTGGCTCTGCCTGCTGATAATGCAGTGAGAGGAGGAAGAGAACACACAATCATAGCGATGATCCATGAGGTGAACTAGAGAAAAGGGCTGAGGTGTCAATAAATACAGGTTGCATCCCAAATAGCACCCTATTCCCAAGTGCACTACTTTTGACCAGAGCCTTAATGGGTATAGGGAGCCATTTGGAACGCAGCCTGTATTTACTGACACCTCTGCCCTTTTCTCTAGTTCACCTCATGTATCATCGCTATGACGCCCACCTCTCTGACAAACTGACAAACTCCACTCAACTTCTATTGGTTGGGGAGTCTGGAAGCTGTGGGTCTAGTTCTAGTCCTCCACACTAAGCTACTGCAGCCGGTAACACACATTCATCATTTCAAATGGAACAAACTGTCTGCAGGAAATATATTCCACACAGATTTATTACCGCAGTGAGGTCCCATGTCTTCAAAGGCTTTCATCAAATGTCTCTCGCTTTAGAAAAACTGGTCAGTGAATATAAAGCGCCATCAAATCAGAGAAGTGCTGATCTTAATCCTCAATCCATTTAGTAGTCATATACAATTGCTGATAAACAATTATATGCACAAAAGCAGAACACCAAACAGATCATTTGTACCAAGTAATTTAAAACGGAGCGAGCCAAGGCACACTACTGGCTACAGCCGAAGTGTCCAATCAGGATCTAGCCAGTGGGAATGAAATGTAATTTCTCCTCAAATGTCAATAGGACATTACAGCACTACCGTGAAGAGTGTGTATTATTCACCATTTGTGCAGAAGGGGTCTTGTGTGCTCAGATGTGTGAATCTGTTCGGTGTGTGTATGTGTGCATTGTGAAAGTGGTACTATGTGTGTGTGTATTTAGAGCATATTCTCTCTCCATACCCTCAAAGGAGTCCAGTGTGTGTGTGTGTGTGTGTGTGTGTGTGTGTGTGTGTGTGTGTGTGTGTGTGTGTGTGTGTGTGTGTGTGTGTGTGTGTGTGTGTATGTGTATGTGTATGTGTATGTGTGTGTGTGTGTGTGTGTGTGTATGTGTGTGTGTGTGTGTGTATGTGTGTGTGTGTGTGTGTGTGTCCTCTCACCATGCGTTCAAAGGGGTCCTGTGTGTGTGTGTGTGTATGTGTGTGTGTGTGTGTGTATTTAGAGCATATTCTCTCTCCATACCCTCAAAGGAGTCCAGTGTGTGTGTGTGTGTGTCTATGTGTATGTGTATGTGTGTGTGTGTGTGTGTATGTGTGTGTGTGTGTGTGTATGTGTGTGTGTGTGTGTGTGTGTGTATGTGTGTGTGTGTGTGTGTGTGTCCTCTCACCATGCGTTCAAAGGGGTCCTGTGTGTGTGTGTGTGTGTGTGTATGTGTGTGTGTGTGTGTGTGTATGTGTGTGTGTGTGTGTGTGTATGTGTGTGTGTGTGTGTGTGTCCTCTCACCATGCGTTCAAAGGGGTCCTGTGTGTTAGCAGCTCTGTCCAGCAGCTCGCTGTACTCCAGCTCCTCACACAGTCTCTGCAGGGTGTTGAGGGGCTCGTTCAGCTGAACAGGCATAGCCACCTGAATAATCAGAAGAACACATTTACACAGCAATCACAAAGCTAGATTCGGTCACCTTCATAAGAAAACAAATGTAGTAATGATGTAATAATGTCACGTAAACCAAATAGAATAATGTAAGTAAAATAATAAGACATTTAGTAATGTTTAGAGCTCTACGTAGGCAGAGACCAATCACAAACACAACAACACACCAACACGGCAGAGACCAATCACAAACTCACAAACACAACAAAACACCAACACGGCAGAGACCAATCACAAACACAACAACACACCAACACGGTAGAGACAAACCACAAACACAACAACACACCAACACAGCAGAGACCAATCACAAACACAACAACACACCAACACGGCAGAGACCAATCACAA
Organism: Oncorhynchus kisutch; assembly: GCF_002021735.2. NCBI lineage: Eukaryota > Metazoa > Chordata > Actinopteri > Salmoniformes > Salmonidae > Oncorhynchus > Oncorhynchus kisutch. The sequence goes on along the minus strand of NW_022261979.1, from coordinate 4,299,303 downwards.
ACACAACAACACACCAACACGGCAGAGACCAATCACAAACACAACAACACACCAACACGGCAGAGACCAATCACAAACACAACAACACACCAACACAGCAGAGACCAATCACAAACACAACAACACACCAACACAGCAGAGACAAACCACAAACACAACAACACACCAACACGGCAGAGACAAACCACAAACACAACAACACACCAACACGGCAGAGACAAACCACAAACACAACAACACACCAACACGGTAGAGAGAAATAAACCAACACACTAGACAGAAATAAACCAACACGGTAGAGAGAAATAAACCAACACAGTAGAGAGAAATAAACCAACACAGTAGAGAGAGATAAACCAACACAGTAGAGAGAAATAAACCAACACAGTAGAGAGAAATAAACCAACACAGGAGACAGAAATAAACCAACACAGTAGAGAGAAATAAACCAACATAGGAGACAGAAATAAACCAACACAGTAGACAGAAATAAACCAACACAGTAGAGAGAAATAAACCAACACAGTAGAGAGAAATAAACCAACACAGTTGACAGAAATAAACAAACACAGGAGACAGAAATAAACCAACACAGGAGACAGAAATAAACCAACACAGTAGAGAGAAATAAACCAACACAGGAGACAGAAATAAAGCTATAAGTCCATGGACACCTTGGAGAGGTCTTTCCCTATGTTGTTCTTAAGGATGTTCCACAGACTGATGTTACTGGTGTTAGGGCTGGCCGACGGGAGGCACGACCTGCGTCTTCTCAGAAGGGCCCCGTTCTCTTCACAGCCTGGAGGGTGGAGGGTTATGTTCAGGATATTAGTGGTCATAACTACTGTATGTCAATACGTAACCAGGAAAACAAGTCCCAAATTGCACCCTATTGTACTAGTGTTGAACAGAGCTATGAGCCCCGGTCAACAGGAGTGCATTATACTGGGAATAGGGCGCCACTTGAAACACACATGGTAAAGTGTCCCCTTACCCGAGTTAGGTCTCTCCGTCTCGTTGCTGAAGTTGTCCATGGAGATGTTGTCGCTGACGTTGTCACTGATGTATGAGTCATCATCAGAGGCCTGCAGGATAAAGAATAAATCCCAGATTATCATTAGTGGTCAAATATAACTTTTTTTTACAGCTCCCACCTGAGAGATGCAAGAACCAGGAAACAGGAAGCTGTCAGGTCCCTTTCAACATCCTGTCACAACATATGGGAACATCCTAAATGGTGCCCTAAATAGGGAATAGGAGGCCATTTGGGATGCAGTCAGTGGGTTTGAGAACGGAGGGGGAGGCAGACGGTCGGTCCCAGAGAAGACACTGACTAATGTACACCTCAGCTCCTCTCCTCTCTGCAGTAAGGGTATGTTATTTATAGATGGGGGTAATTAACTTTCACACAGGAACAGAAAACATACTGAACATGTCCTGTAGCTCAGAGCTCTGACTGGAGGTGCCTCATTAAGTCTGAAGCCAGAAGTTTGTCCAGACAAAATATCTTCCAGTTCTCTGTCTGTTACTCCTCTCTCCACCTCCTCCCTCCTCTCTTTCTCCTCCTCCCTCCTCATTCCCCTCCTTCCTCTCTCTCTCCTCCTCCCTCCTCATCACCCTCCTCTCTTTCCTCCTCTTTCTCTCCCCCCTCCCACCTCATCCTCCCTCCTCCTCCCGCTCCCTCCTCATTCTCCCTCCTCTATCCTCCCTCCTCATCCTTCTCCCTCTCCTCCTCATCCTCTCTCCTCATCCTCCTCCCACACCATAGCCTCCCCTTGCTCCTCTTCCTCCCCCTCCCTCCCCGATCCTCCCTCCCTCCCTGTCCTCCTATCCCTCCACCCCTCCCTCCTCCTCCCGCTCCCTCCTCCTCTCCTCCTCCAGTATTGACTGGTTTCAACAGCAAAGAGAGAGAGCTGACCTCCGAGGTCAGACACTGACCTCGTTTTCTGAGGAGCTGGCAGACAGTAGAACCTCCTGAGCATCGAAGAACTCTGACAGAGACTCTGTGATGGACGCTCTGCTCTCATTGGACGCCTGGTGAACTAGGGGGTGGGATCCATCGGTGGAGTCTTGCTTCTAATAAGAGGAGAACATAATGTCAGTTAGGTTTAGGCTTAAATTAATTCAGTTAGGTTTAGGCTTAAATTAATTCAGTTAGGTTTAGGCTCAGATTAATTCAGCTAGGTTTAGGCTTAGATTAATTTTAACTCATTCTCCTGTTGTTAGAACTTTCAAAAGGAAGAAACATTACTGTCTGAAACAATAAACCATGATTAAACATGTACATTTCCAAAGAATAGCGTGACTGTGTGAATTGAACACACATACAGGTTGTGTCTCAAATGTACATTATTCCTGTTATAGGGCAGTACTGTTGACCAGGGCCCAGAGGGGGACCCAGACAGTACTGTTGACCAGGGCCCAGAGGGCGACCCAGACAGTACTGTTGACCAGGGCCCAGAGGGCGACCCAGACAGTACTGTTGACCAGGGCCCAGAGGGCGACCCAGACAGTACTGTTGACCAGGGCCCAGAGGGGGACCCAGACAGTACTGTTGACCAGGGCCCAGAGGGGGACCCAGACAGTACTGTTGACCAGGGCCCAGAGGGCGACCCAGACAGTACTGTTGACCAGGGCCCAGAGGGGGACCCAGACAGTACTGTTGACCAGGGCCCAGAGGGGGACCCAGACAGTACTGTTGACCAGGGCCCAGAGGGGGACCCAGACAGTACTGTTGACCAGGGCCCAGAGGGGGACCCAGACAGTACTGTTGACCAGGGCCCAGAGGGCGACCCAGACAGTACTGTTGACCAGGGCCCAGAGGGGGACCCAGATAGTACTGTTGACCAGGGCCCAGAGGGGGACCCAGACAGTACTGTTGACCAGGGCCCAGAGGGGGACCCAGACAGTACTGTTGACCAGGGCCCAGAGGGGGACCCAGACAGTACTGTTGACCAGGGCCCAGAGGGCGACCCAGACAGTACTGTTGACCAGGGCCCAGAGGGGGACCCAGACAGTACTGTTGACCAGGGCCCAGACAGTACTGTTGACCAGGGCCCAGAGGGGGACCCAGACAGTACTGTTGACCAGGGCCCAGAGGGCGACCCAGACAGTACTGTTGACCAGGGCCCAGAGGGAGACCAAGACAGTACTGTTGACCAGGGCCCAGAGGGGGACCCAGACAGTACTGTTGACCAGGGCCCAGAGGGCGACCCAGACAGTACTGTTGACCAGGGCCCAGAGGGGGACCCAGATAGTACTGTTGACCAGGGCCCAGAGGGGGACCCAGACAGTACTGTTGACCAGGGCCCAGAGGGGGACCCAGACAGTACTGTTGACCAGGGCCCAGAGGGGGACCCAGACAGTACTGTTGACCAGGGCCCAGAGGGCGACCCAGACAGTACTGTTGACCAGGGCCCAGAGGGGGACCCAGACAGTACTGTTGACCAGGGCCCAGAGGGCGACCCAGACAGTACTGTTGACCAGGGCCCAGAGGGAGACCAAGACAGTACTGTTGACCAGGGCCCAGAGGGGGACCCAGACAGTACTGTTGACCAGGGCCCAGAGGGGGACCCAGACAGTACTGTTGACCAGGGCCCAGAGGGCGACCCAGACAGTACTGTTGACCAGGCCCCAGAGGGGGACCCAGACAGTACTGTTGACCATGACCCAGAGGGAGACCCAGACAGTACTGTTGACCAGGGCCCAGAGGGCGACCCAGACAGTACTGTTGACCAGGGCCCAGAGGGGGACCCAGACAGTACTGTTGACCAGGGCCCAGAGGGGGACCCAGACAGTACTGTTGACCAGGGCCCAGAGGGCGACCCAGACAGTACTGTTGACCAGGGCCCAGAGGGAGACCAAGACAGTACTGTTGACCAGGGCCCAGAGGGGGACCCAGACAGTACTGTTGACCAGGGCCCAGAGGGGGACCCAGACAGTACTGTTGACCAGGGCCCAGAGGGCGACCCAGACAGTACTGTTGACCAGGCCCCAGAGGGGGACCCAGACAGTACTGTTGACCATGACCCAGAGGGAGACCCAGACAGTACTGTTGACCAGGGCCCAGAGGGCGACCCAGACAGTACTGTTGACCAGGGCCCAGAGGGAGACCAAGACAGTACTGTTGACCAGGGCCCAGAGGGGGACCCAGACAGTACTGTTGACCAGGGCCCAGAGGGGGACCCAGACAGTACTGTTGACCAGGGCCCAGAGGGCGACCCAGACAGTACTGTTGACCAGGCCCCAGAGGGGGACCCAGACAGTACTGTTGAGCATGACCCAGAGGGAGACCCAGACAGTACTGTTGACCAGGGCCCAGAGGGGGACCCAGACAGTACTGTTGACCAGGACCCAGAGGGGGACCCAGACAGTACTGTTGACCAGGACCCAGAGAGTGCATTAGGCCTACTTGTTGATTCCCTCGTGCCTCTGTGGACCAATTAATGATGAGGAAACAGGGAAGCCTTCCTCTGAGGAAACTCCTCTGACAATAACAGAATCACTAACTGTGTGTGTGTGTGTGTGTTTGTTTTGTATGTGTGCATGTGCGTGTGTGTGTGTGTGGGAATGTGTGTGTGTGTGGGCATGTGAGTGTGTGTGAGTACTAGAAGCATCCAGGGATGTGATCAACAGGATCAGGCTGTACCCTATCATCAGATCTGATTAAATAAACACAACAGTGAGCTCTGGAGGGTACCAATGGACTCTGATTCTCTGTTCGTGTGTGTGTGTGTGTGTGTGAGCTCTTAAGGATAACAACTGACTCTGAACAGAAGGAGAGGTGTTTACAACTAACAATCCCTTCAGTCTAATCAGTTGTTGTCTCAACACCCAGCTTGATAAGTAGGAGTTGGAGCTGTCAACACTAAGCATCCATATTGTAACAGTTAGGAGTAGAAAACACTGCTGAACCTGTTACTCTGTAACAACTAAGGAGATGTTGTGCTGATAACCACTCATCATTACAGAGGGGCTGAACAAGCAGTGAGTGGGACAACACCTGTTGTATTGGGACTAAGGCCAGCAGATGATAATGTGTCAGAACAAGCAGTGAGTGGGACAACACCTGTTGTATTGGGACTAAGGCCAGCAGATGATAATGTGTCAGAACAAGCAGTGAGTGGGACAACACCTGTTGTATTGGGACTAAGGCCAGCAGATGATAATGTGTCAGAACAAGCATTGAGTGGGACAACACCTGTTGTATTGGGACTAAGGCCAGCAGATGATAATGTGTCAGAACAAGCAGTGAGTGGGACAACACCTGTTGTATTGGGACTAAGGCCAGCAGATGATAATGTGTCAGAACAAGCAGTGAGTGGGACAACACCTGTTGTATTGGGACTAAGGCCAGCAGATGATAATGTGTCAGAACAAGCAGTGAGTGGGACAACACCCGTTGTATTGGGACTAAGGCCAGCAGATGATAATGTGTCAGAACAAGCAGTGAGTGGGACAACACCCGTTGTATTGGGACTAAGGCCAGCAGATTATAATGTGTCAGAACAAGCAGTGAGTGGGACAACACCTGTTGTATTGGGACTAAGGCCAGCAGATGATAATGTGTCAGAACAAGCAGTGAGTGGGACAACACCTGTTGTATTGGGACTAAGGCCAGCAGATGATAATGTGTCAGAACAAGCAGTGAGTGGGACAACACCTGTTGTATTGGGACTAAGGCCAGCAGATGATAATGTGTCAGAACAAGCAGTGAGTGGGACAACACCTGTTGTATTGGGACTAAGGCCAGCAGATGATAATGTGTCAGAACAAGCAGTGAGTGGGACAACACCTGTTGTATTGGGACTAAGGCCAGCAGATGATAATGTGTCAGAACAAGCAGTGAGTGGGACAACACCTGTTGTATTGGGACTAAGGCCAGCAGATGATAATGTGTCAGAACAAGCAGTGAGTGGGACAACACCTGTTGTATTGGGACTAAGGCCAGCAGATGATAATGTGTCAGAACAAGCAGTGAGTGGGACAACACCTGTTGTATTGGGACTAAGGCCAGCAGATGATAATGTGTCAGAACAAGCAGTGAGTGGGACAACACCTGTTGTATTGGGACTAAGGCCAGCAGATGATAATGTGTCAGAACAAGCAGTGAGTGGGACAACACCCGTTGTATTGGGACTAAGGCCAGCAGATGATAATGTGTCAGAACAAGCAGTGAGTGGGACAACACCTGTTGTATTGGGACTAAGGCCAGCAGATGATAATGTGTCAGAACAAGCAGTGAGTGGGACAACACCTGTTGTATTGGGACTAAGGCCAGCAGATGATAATGTGTCAGAACAAGCAGTGAGTGGGACAACACCTGTTGTATTGGGACTAAGGCCAGCAGATGATAATGTGTCAGAACAAGCAGTGAGTGGGACAACACCTGTTGTATTGGGACTAAGGCCAGCAGATGATAATGTGTCAGAACAAGCAGTGAGTGGGACAACACCTGTTGTATTGGGACTAAGGCCAGCAGATGATAATGTGTCAGAACAAGCAGTGAGTGGGACAACACCTGTTGTATTGGGACTAAGGCCAGCAGATGATAATGTGTCAGATGTTTTTATAATCATATAGCCTGTTCTCATTGGATAATAATGATGATGATCACGGTTGGAAAAGTCTGTTAAAGTCCCAGGTTTTCCCAGAAATCACCGTTTAGATTCCTAGAATTGGGAGGGAACATGCATAAAATCCAGAATCCTCTGGAATCCAGAATCCTCTGGTACCCAGAATCCTCTAGAATCCAGAATCCTCTAGAATCCAGAATCCTCTGGAATCCAGAATCCTCTGACACGTTAGCGGAATTTTGTAAACCTGATGATGCTGATGTGGGAGGGAGGGAGGGTGTGTCATCATGCACGTCATCATGCACGTCCCACACCCACCTGTAGGGGACCAGAGAGGTTTATGAGCCCAGTGGAGGGTTCTGGGATGCAGCTGGACTCAGTGTGAATGTTGCTCAGCCGCTCTCTCAGTTCAGAGTTCTGGGCTATAGCCTGGATGGAACAACAAACAACCAGTGTTCTGTTTCAGCACACAGCCACACACACACACACACACACAATGCTGGGACATATTCATTAGTGCACACCGTAGCAAAACCTTTTGCAGCAGAAAAATGAAAAACAAATGTTTCTTATTGGACACATCCTCCGTGTTGCAGTCTGTTATCTTCTGTTTGGTGCAAAGTGAATATGACCCTGGGACACCAAAACACCACTTATCTCTACTGATTGGTATGATTCAGACTTTTTTATTTTCCTAATCAAACATTTTCTATCAAACATTTTCCGCAATACTGTTTCTACCAATTCAAAAATATAAATATATGTGATTCTGCACAAACAGCCAACCACTTATAGATTGTGTCAATGGGTTCATCATGTACTGAAAACAGGTGCTGTATGAACACACAGCTGTGGGGAAGATGTGATGAGGTGCCTAGAAATGTCTCCCCAATAAGCTCTGAGAAGACCCAAACAAGATGAGACCTGCCTCATCAGTAGTAGGAGTGGTTAAGAACAGAGGTGTCTTTCAAGTGTGACTTAGAGAGGCAAGACATCGAACAAAATACAATGTCACTTCCTTCCAGACACTGATATGCCATTAGGGCTGGAGGTAATGGATGAAGCCCGTCATGAATAAATTAAATAACCGTCATAACCGTTATAAAAAATATGGTACGAACAGCTGACTGAAGACGGGATGACCAGGCACTATTGTGGTTGAGTCAGTTTCTGCGATAACTTGATGTAACTTTTTGTTGCGACTTGCTGAAACAAGCAAGGTGTTTAAGCAAAGTCTTCGGTTGCCGAGACATCACCTCCCTCCCTGCAGCAACAGCACACATAGAAATAGAATGAATAGAATGGGCTTGGAACCTCTAACCCTCTAAGCCCCGCCCCCCTTGTTTACTGTTGCAACCTCGGACAACATTTTCCCGGCAAGACCAATTCCCCATTCAACCACTGGTGAAATCCCCTCACAACGATCTCAAACTGTGTTTCTAATACACAATGAAATGAAACATAGACTAACCTTTGCTAATCAGGAAACTCTTGAGTTTGTTGTGGTGGACTGTTTCTACGATTGCTTCACGGAAACGCGGTACGATTATATTTGTAGTGTAGCTAGCCACTGAATGTAGGGAAGTCAAATGTTCAGGCTGCTGCACAGTCACTATGGAAACTAGTCTAGAGCGCAAGGTTGACTTGTGTTTAGTAACATTTTAAAACTCTCTCCATGGTTAAAGATAGTGAGAAATATATGTAATTGTTCTAAAAATCTGTGAGTGTGTTTCATACAGTATACTATGGCTATGACTGGTTGTCATCTAACGTCAGGTAGATGTAGGACACCAAAGTTCCTAGAGGTTTGTCTGTTAGAAGACGCTGCAATGTTGCCGCTGCTATTGTCCCAGTTCCATTCATTTCAATTCAATATCAATGTGAGGGATTCATTTGCACAAGCTATTTGATTACAGTAGAACAAGCTAATCAATTTTTGTCTTGAGTGACAGCTTGGTAAATATTGTGAGCAGTTTATAAGGCACTAATCTAGCAAAATTACAAGTCATCTGAATACAAGTGTGACACGTGTGTGTCGGGAGTAACTTTTATGTATTGATCTTCAAAATATCATGACTTATTTCAGCAAACTGATTATCCAAGAAAGAAGAGGAATAGACGGCCAGTCAATAACACAATAGAAAAATCTATATACCGTGTGTGCCAATGTAGTAAGATTAGGGAGGTAAGGCAATAAATAGGCCAAAGTGGCGAAATAATTACAATTTAGCAATTAACATTGGAGTGATAGATGTGCAAATGATGATGTGCAAGTAGAGATACTGGGGTGCAAAAGAGCAAAACAAATAAAAATAACAATATGGGGATGAGGTAGTTGGGTGGGCTATTTACAGATGGGCTGTATACAGGTGCAGTGATCGGTAAGCTGCTCTGACAGCTGATGCTTATAGTTAGTGAGGGAGATATAAGTCTCCAGATGTAGCTTTTGTCTAGTTTGAGAAACAGACACCTCACAAGTCCTCAACTGGCAGCTTCATTAAATAGTACCCACAAAACACCAGTCTCAACGTCAACAGTGAAGAGGCGACTCCGGGATGCTGGCCTTCTAGGCAGTGTTCCTCTGTCCATTGTCTGTGTTCTTTTGCCCATCTTAATCTTTTCTTTTTATTGGCCAGTCTGAGATATGGCTTCTTCTTTGCAATTCTGCCTAGAAGGCCAGCATCCCGGAGTCGCCTATTCACTGTTGACATTGAGACTGGTGTTTTGCGGATACTATTTAAATGAAGCTGCCAGTTGAGGACTTGTGAGGCATCTGTTTTTCAAACTAGACACTCTAATGTACTTGTCCTCTTGCTCAGTTGTGCACCAGGGCCTCCCACTCCTCTTTCTATTCTGGTTAGGGCCAGTTTGCGCTGTTCTGTCAAGGAAGTGGTACACGGCGTTGTACGAGATCTTCAGTTTCTTGGCAATTTCTCGCATGGAAAAGCCTTCACCCACAAACGCCTTCATCCAGCTGTAAACGGTAGAAAAATCTGCAGTTTCCAGCTACAATAGTCATTTACAATATTAAGAATGTCTACACTGTATTTCTGATCTATTATATTTTATTTTAATGGACAAAAAAATTGCTTTTCTTTAAAAAATAAGGACATTTCTAAGTGGACCCAAAATTCTGAACGTTAGTATACATCTAGAGAAAACAAGTTGTATTAAGTGGCTAGCTAGCTAGCTAGCGTCAGAGTAAGTTTGTTTAGGCCTAGTTTTCAGAGTCATTTTTAGTAAGCAGAGAGCGTGGGCAGGAAGTGCTGACAGGAAGGCCCTAATCTCACACACACCCATGAAGAAGTTTCACTTAAACTCACAAACGGAGCACAGAGGAGTATGAACATTGAGAGAAATAATGGACATGGAATATCCCCAGGTCAGACTCCTTCTAAAAGGAGGAGAGGTTACCACAGTGATAGGGGGCTCGGATCATTATGAGATAATGCTCATATCATTTGGTATTGGAACCCACACCCTCTTCGGGGGTTAGGGGCAACTTGCGTCACGGCTCGCAGGAGCCTGTGCTTTAAGAAAGGGTAAGGAAAAATGTGTGGTTAGTGGTTGACTGAAAAAAGCCCCTTTAAGACTGAAAAATCACCTTTAAGGGTTAAGAGCGGGATTGCAGATGCAAGATCTTGTAGAGGGACAAAAAAACACTATTGTAAAATATACTGTGTCAGTAAAATGTATATAGTATGTATAAGCTGGAAGTAGAAGCCTAAATGTTGTTGTACATTAGTTTACTCCAATTAGGGGAAGGGTGGTAGGGTTAGGGGACTGGTACTGTATGTATTTATTTAAAAACATGCAGTACCAGTCTAAAGTTTGGACACTCATTCCAGGGTTGTTCTTTATTTTTACTATTTTCCACATTGTAGAATAATAGTGAAGACATTACAACTATGAAATGGAATCATGTAGTAACCAAAATAGTGTTAAACAAATCAAAATCTATTTTATATTTCAGATTCTTCAAACTAGCCACTCTTGAATGAATAGGTGTGTCCAAACTTTTGAGTGGTACAATATATATTTTGCAGAGGCGTCAGAAAAGCCACAAGGCTTTTTTTTAGCCGATGAGTAGTGACCAGAGGGGCGTTGCTATGGCCACAGATGCAAGTGTTAACCATAAATACAGTGGGGCAAAAAAGTATTTAGTCAGCCACCAATTGTGCAAGTTCTCCCACTTAAAAAGATGAGAGAGGCCTGTAATTTTCATCATAGGTACACTTCAACTATGACAGACAAAATGAGAAAAAAAATCCTGAAAATCACATTGTAGGATTTTTTATGAATTTATTTGCAAATTATGGTGGAAAATAAGTATTTGGTCACCTACAAACAAGCAAGATTTCTGGCTCTCACAGACCTGTAACTTCTTCTTTAAGAGGCTCCTCTGTCCTCCACTCGTTACCTGTATTAATGGCACCTGTTTGAACTTGTTATCAATATAAAAGACACCTGTCCACAACCTCAAACAGTCCCACTCCAAACTCCACTATGGCCAAGACCAAAGAGCTGTCAAAGGACACCAGAAACAACATTGTAGACCTGCACCAGGCTGGGAAGACTGAATCTGCAATAGGTAAGCAGCTTGGTTTGAAGAAATCAACTGTGGGGGCAATTATTAGGAAATGGAAGACATACAAGACCACTGATAATCTCCCTCGATCTGGGGCTCCACGCAAGATCTCACCCCGTGGGGTCAAAATGATCACAAGAACGGTGAGCAAAAATCCCAGAACCACATGGGGGGACCTAGTGAATGACCTGCAGAGAGCTGGGACCAAAGTAACAAAGCCTACCATCAGTAACACACTACGCCGCCAGGGACTCAAATCCTGCAGTGCCAGACGTGTCCCCCTGATTAAGCCAGTACATGTCCAGGCCCGTCTGAAGTTTGCTAGAGAGCATTTGGATGATCCAGAAGAAGATTGGGAGAATGTCATATGGTCAGATGAAACCAAAATAGAATTTTCTGGTAAAAACTCAACTCGTTGTGTTTGGAGGACAAAGAATGCTGAGTTGCATCCAAAGAACACCATACCTACTGTGATGCATGGGGGTGGAAACATCATGCTTTGGGGATGTTTTTCTGCAAAGGGACTAGGAAGACTGATCCGTGTAAAGGAAAGAATGAATGGGGCCATGTATCTTGAGATTTTGAGTGAAAACCTCCTTCCATCAGCAAGGGCATTGAAGATGAAACGTGGCTGGGTCTTTCAGCATGACAATGATCCCAAACACACCGCCCGGGCAACGAAGGAGTGGCTTCGTAAGAAGCATTTCAAGGTCCTGGAGTGGCCTAGCCAGTCTCCAGATCTCAACCCCATAGAAAATCTTTGGAGGGAGTTGAAAGTTGCCCAGCAACAGCCCCAAAACATCACTGCTCTAGAGGAGATCTGCATGGAGGAATGGGCCAAAATACCAGCAACAGTGTGAGAAAAAAGTATTTAGTCAGCCACCAATTGTGCAAGTTCTCCCACTTAAAAAGATGAGAGAGGCCTGTAATTTTCATAATAGGTACACTTCAACTATGACAGACAAAATGAGCAAAAAAAATCCAGAAAATCACATTGTAGGAATTTTTATGAATTTTGCAAATTATTCTCCCACTTAAAAAAAAAACTATTAAGTGGGAGAACTTGCACAATTGGTGGCTGACGAAATACTTTTTTGCCCCACTGTATATGGTTGACTAGATGAGAACTTGCATAAGGCTGATATCTATATTTTAGAACATCGGATGTTGATTATTTTGGATGCTGCCATCACGAAAAACGGAACAAACCACTTTTCAGTTAGTTAACTTAAAAGGATACTTCTGGATGTTGGTAATGAAGCCGTTTATCTACTTCCCCAGAGTCAGATAAACTCTTGGATCCCTTTTTAATGTCTCTGTGTGCAGTTTAAAGGAAGTTGCTACGGTACAAAACCAAAGATATTGATCCGTTTCAAGCAATCAATCTTATGTCATGGTGAAGACTGTAAACTTTTATACTAACATCACTAATCTGAGGTAAAAAGGATGTGTAATTCCACTCAATCTTATGTCATCGTGATGACTGTAAACTTTTATACTAACATCACTAATCTGAGGTAAAAAGGATGTGTAATTCCACTCAATCTTATGTCATCGTGATGACTGTAAACTTTTATACTAACATCACTAATCTGAGGTAAAAAGGATGTGTAATTCCACTCAATGTTATGGGGTGAAAATGCCAGCTTGTGTAAGGTAGTAAAACATACTGTCCCCATTAGGGAAATATACAATCATTTTACATTGCAAAATGATTCAACATGTCAATTTCAGATGATAATATATGTTGCCCACTCACAAACTATTGCAACATTGACATCTATTTCTCACTCATTTAACCATTTAGAGTTTAAAACTACTCTGAAACACAGTTGAAGCTCTAGACTAGAGACTCCATCGAGTCTGTGTAGCAGCCTGAATGTGTGGTGGGCCTTCTAATATTTTCTAATGCCAGTTGAGTTGAATCCTGCTTTTACTTCCTACTCGTACGTCCTGCGTTGGTCCTATGGGTTCACTCGCAATGGCTGCCAGTCCACCCATTATGCCATCGCTGACTTGACTGGGGAACTCGTTCTATTCATTCTATATCTATAGTAGCACATGCAGGCAGGAGTGGAGGAGAGGAGAACATGCCCCAAACAAGCACAGCTGCAGTCTTATGGACACGTTTGTAGTGCAGAGCATTGTGCAAAGGGAAAAATATATCATCTTGCAGTTTGTTGTAATGTTAACTTTTTAAGAATGTTTTGAAGCAGGTTCTCTCATTGAGGTCAGAAGACCTCTTTCACAAGGGAAACAACAGCAAAAGAAAACCCCATCACAGTCACACAACTCTAGTGTTTTCTTACTTCCTGGTAGTCCTCTGAGTCCCAGTATAAATAACTAGTGTTTTCTTACTTCCTGGTAGTCCTCTGAGTCCCAGTATAAATAACTCTAGTGTTTTCTTACTTCCTGGTAGTCCTCTGAGTCTCAGTATAAATAACTTTAGTGTTTTCTTACTTCCTGGTAGTCCTCTGAGTCCCAGTATAAATAACTCTAGTGTTTTCTTACTTCCTGGTAGTCCTCTGAGTCTCAGTATAAATAACTAGTGTTTTCTTACTACCTGGTAGTTCTCTGAGTCTCAGTATAAATAACTCTAGTGTTTTCTTACTTCCTGGTAGTTCTCTGAGTCTCAGTATAAATTACTTTAGTGTTTTCTTACTTCCTGGTAGTCCTCTGAGTCCCAGTATAAATAACTCTAGTGTTTTCTTACTTCCTGGTAGTTCTCTGAGTCTCAGTATAAATAACTTTAGTGTTTTCTTACTTCCTGGTAGTCCTCTGAGTCCCAGTATAAATAACTCTAGTGTTTTCTTACTTCCTGGTAGTCCTCTGAGTCTCAGTATAAATAACTCTAGTGTTTTCTTACTTCCTGGTAGTCCTCTGAGTCTCAGTATAAATAACTCTAGTGTTTTCTTACTTCCTGGTAGTCCTCTGAGTCTCAGTATAAATAACTCTAGTGTTTTCTTACTTCCTGGTAGTCCTCTGAGTCTCAGTATAAATAACTCTAGTGTTTTCTTACTACCTGGTAGTCCTCTGAGTCTCAGTATAAATAACTCTAGTGTTTTCTTACTTCCCGGTAGTCCTCTGAGTCTCAGTATAAATAACTCAGAGGTTGAAACATATGAAACACAATCATGTTAAAACCCACAATATAAACTCTAGCTGGGGAAGGAAGGAGGTAAGGAAGGAAGGAAGGACAGAGGGAGGGAAGGATGGAAAGAGGGAGGGAAGGATAGAGGGAACGCTGTAAAAGAGGGAGGGAAGGATGGAAAGAGGGAGGGAAGGATGGAGGGAACGCTGTAAAAGAGGGAGGGAAGGCTGGAAAGAGAGAAAGAAGGAGGGAGGGAAGGCTGTAAAAGAGGGAGGATGGAAAGAGTGAGGGAAGGACAGAGGGAAGGCTGTGAAAGAGGGAGGGAATGCTGTAAAAGAGGGAGGGAAAGGGGAGGAATGCTGTAAAAGAGGGAGGATGGAAAGAGGGAGGGAAGGACGGAGGGAAGGCTGTAAAAGAGGGAGGATGGAAAGAGGGAGGGAAGGACGGACAGAGGGAAGGCTGTAAAAGAGGGTGGGAATGCTGTAAAAGAGGGTGGGAATGCTGTAAAAGAGGGTGGGAATGCTGTAAAAGAGGGAGGGAATGCTGTAAAAGAGGGAGGGAAGGACGGAGGGAAGGCTATAAAAGAGGGAGGATGGAAAGAGGGAGGGAAGGACGGAGGGAAGGCTGTAAAAGAGGGAGGGAAGGCTGTAAAAGAGGGAGGGAAGGCTGTAAAAGAGGGAGGATGGAAAGAGGGAGGGACGGACAGAGGGAAGGCTGTAAAAGAGGGAGGGAAGGACGGAGGGAAGGCTGTAAAAGAGGGAGGAAATGCTGTAAAAGAGGGAGGGAAGGACGGAGGGAAGGCTGTAAAAGAGGGAGGATGGAAAGAGGGAGGGAAGGATGGAGGGAAGGCTGTAAAAGAGGGAGGATGGAAAGAGGGAGGGAAGGACAGAGGGAAGGCTGTAAAAGAGGGTGGGAATGCTGTAAAAGAGGGTGGGAATGCTGTAAAGAGGGAGGGAATGCTGTAAAAGAGGGAGGGAATGCTGTAAAAGAGAGAGAGAATGCTGTAAAAGAGGGAGGGAATGTTGTAAAAGAGGGAGGGAATGCTGTAAAAGAGGGAGGGAATGCTGTACAAGAGGGTGGGAATGTTGTAAAAGAGGGTGGGAATGTTGTAAAAGAGGGAGGGAAGGCTATAAAAGAGGGAGGGAAAGAGGGGGGGAAGGAGGGAGGCCCTGACTACAGGACTGAATGTGAGACTGTGTGTGTTCAGGTGGGTACACAGCCAGTGATCCCCAGTAACAGGCTTGTCAGCAGACACCGGTGTGGGAGGACAGGCTACCAGGGTACAATGGCAAGTCAAAATGAGAGACATGTCAATTCTCCCTGACTGAAGACCTACAGTGCAGTGACAGAGTGAGAGGTGTGGGAGGGGATCTTACCGAGGACAGAGCGTTCTTCAGACCCATAATCCCTGGAGAGGTAGGGGGGCATGTGTCTTGGTGGTCCAGCACCTGTTTTAACTTCTCCTTCTCAGAGGTGAGAGCGCTCAGGGCTGACTTCATGGTGGCATACACTGAGAGAATGAGAGAGCGCGAGAGAGAGAGAGAGAGAGAGAGAGCAAGAGAGAGAGAGAGAGAGAGAGAGAGCGAGAGAGCGAGAGAGAGAGAGAGAGAGAGAGAGAGAGAGAGAGAGTGAGTGAGTGGGTGGGGGCAGAGAGAGAGAGCGAAAGAGAGAGAGAGAGAGAGAGAGAGAGAGAGAGTGAGTGAGTGGGTGGGGGCAGAGAGAGAGAGCGAAAGAGAGAGAGAGAGAGAGAGTGGGTGGGGGCAGAGAGAGAGAGCGAAAGAGCGAAAGAGACAGAGAGAGAGAGAGAGAGAGCGAAAGAGACAGAGAGAGAGAGAGCGAAAGAGACAGAGAGAGAGAGAGAGCGAGAGCGAGAGAGAGAGACAGAGAGAGAGATAATGACTTCTTTAACAACAATTAGCTAGGTTTCAATAATTCAGCATAAGGCCTCAGAGGATGTCTCCTCCATTAATAACTGAGCACCTACAATGTAGAAGTCTGGGGTTCCTGCTCAGCTGAGGGAGCATCTGATTTAGATCTTTTACCCCCTGAGTCTCAATCAGAGGTTATCACTGCCCTCCTGTCATTCACATCAACACTCTCTATCAGTTGTGTTATGGCACAGACACACATAGAGTTTCTATTACCATGCCAGAAGCCTGCAGCCCTATTGCACACTATGATGAGACCACTGACGGCCTGCTGTAATAACTGCTAATGGAATGCTTCAGAGTCAATCAGCACTTCTCTGCCTCATCTCTGCTCAATGGGCTAATTTCATATTAGCATTTTTAGACAATGTTTCTATGTTAATATGTAATTCAGGGAGATGAGTCGACAGCGTCCATTTCCTATTTTAACCCAATTTAAATTGTCAACCTGACGATCTCTGAAGAATTACTTACACGACATGGCCAAAAGTATGTTGACACCTGCTCGTCGAAACACCTCATGTTTCTGGGAAGGCTTCCACTAGATGTTGGAACATTGCTGCTGGGACATGCTTCCATTCAGCCACAAGCGTATGTGGGTGTCCACATACTTTATATAATGTTATTACACAAATGCGAGTGGCGGCATACTAGATCAAAAACAAAGTGTCTCCTATTAAGATCTATTGGGTGTCTGTGACAGAGGACTTGTACATTCTCATGTCTGTTATGTCTCTGTGTTGTTGGGTTCAGGACCCCAGGAAGACTAGCTGTCATCATGTCTGTTATGTCTCTGTTGTTGGGTTCAGGAAGACTAGCTGTCATCATGTCTGTTATGTCTCTGTGTTGTTGGGTTCAGGATCACAGCAAGA